>NC_080045.1:18762021-19106231 GCF_012489685.1 Lotus japonicus
ACAATGACGTTTATAGCACTTAATCTCAAGGATACTAAGCTTGGTTGCGACTTTTTGATAAGAAAGTAAGCACATGTGAAGAAAATGGGTTTTTAGTCAGTTTTTCAGATCTACGGCGACTCGGTGAAAATCCGAACGATCCAACATTGATTATAGCATGTTGGGTTGCAGTAGAAGATAGTTGGAAAGAAAAATCGAGGTAATCGGACATTTTTACAAAAACTCAAAACTTTGAGCTCAGAAAGACATAGAAAAACCCAACAGAAAGAAGAAACAAAAGTAAGATTAAGCATCCTTACCTCTGCACCTACGCGTAGCTTCTGAAATCAGGACGATCGAGCAAGAATTGAAAAAGCTCAGCTCCTCTCTCTTTCTCTCTCTAGCCCTTGGCCACTCTTGGGAGAAAATGAGAAATTTCTCATTTTTTTTTCCCTTTTTATAGGTAAGGGGAAAATCCGAAAAATCGAGATTTCGCGGTTCTGGTCGTTTTGGTACTTTCATCTGCTGATAAAAATTGAGTATTCGGCGACAGAATGTCGAAACTCAAATCGAGGTTCATTTAATTGAGGAAAACGTCTCAAAGACGGTGTGAGTCGATTTACGCCGAAAAACTACTTTTTGCAGTCGACGTCGGATGAAGAAACTTCCTTCTGAAGAAATATCACAAACGTCAAAAGGAATGAGGTGGCGCGGATGGAAACTTCGTTAGAAGCTCCGAATAGAAAAACTCTTTATTCAGGGTCTTAGTTAAAGTCCCCGAGAAGTTAAAGTCTGGCTTCGGCAGACTTCTGGAAAGCGAAACCTAACAAGCGTACAGTCCAGGGTTTCGCATCGGAAAGCTGGTCATGGGAAAAATACTCAGAGGTTCTTATTCTCCCTTTAATTCTAAAATTATCTTAAACAGTGCTTTAGGAGCGGATATAGCCTTTTTCAGACACTCTCGACCTTAGTCGGATGCGAATATGGCTCGCGCTATCAATCAAAATGACTATAGTGTCATCCTTAAACATACTGTGGACTTTCATCTTCATAACACTAGTCAAAAGGTCAAACACAAGTCAACTTCCACTCACGCTTACACAGAGTCCTATGCGTGAGCTGGAAATTAATTATTTAATTATAAAATCCTAGGTCTTACAAACTTAACGACCGGAATTGAGAAGCATGAGAGAGCTTCTTAATTTTAGGGATAAGCACAATGAGGGTTTGATTAAGAGAACCTCGCGATGTTGTACAGTTCAAAACCTAGAGGCACAAGTAAAAAATTCATCTCCAATAATATTCCAGAAGTTTTGATAAAACAAAGCTAGTAGCCTATCTTATCCAGCGACTTTCGTGGGATGCTTATGAAACAAAGCCCCCTCCACTTACTCCCAATTAAAAGGGGAAAATAGAGTCATGGCCAAAAGTGACCCTATTAACCACCGAATAAGTGACATACTCAATTCCTGAAGGAGATATAGAGTGCTAAATATCTTGGAAGTAACTTCTCAAAATTGCCTCTTTATCAACCTCATGAGAAATTGAGAGTTTTTAGGGAAATATAAATGATTAAAATTGCCACTTTATCAACCTCATCCTCATACTCCCCCATCTATTGTGATTATGTAATTTGGATTTATGAAATTTAAAACGAGAGATTTTGGTCCTACGATTTTTTAGAGGGTGGACTGGGCGGGCCTTTCTCAACCTATTGCCTGCCTAGCACACTCAAATAACATGGCGAGATTAAGCTTGCTTGGATACCTGGCGACCATCGGGGTAAAGTAGAGCTATTCGCCTGATACGTGGTCCCAGGCCAGCTGTCAGATTCTTTCCCTTTTTGTCTTATTTGCATAGAGATTCGGGTCTCGTTTGTGAGGCCCAAACATAAAATATTCTAGATAAGGACCACACCCACTATAAAAGGGGGTCCTCACCTTGTACTAAGCACATTTTTTTATCATTAATGAGGATATTTTCTTATTTTACATCATCTTTCTATTTATGGTATGCTAGGGTTTACTGAGAATATTCCTTTACACTCTAAGTAAGCTTTAGTATGGAACATTGGCGCCGTCTGTGACTCTGACCTAGATCTACCAGTGACGTACGAGGGTAAGAGTTGCAGCTGATGGAGACGCGGTCTTGTGGCATCAGACGCTGTGAACCTCGCCGTAGAGGTGGAGGCCGGCACGGCGGCCAGGGCGAAGACCGAGAAAACAACCAGGTGATACATTCTGAACCGGAGCAGGAAGCTTCTTTGGATGGTGCTCAGTCAGTGGCGGCGCGGTCGCATGCCTCCCTGGCGACAGAGCCCACTCCGTGCAAACCTTCAGATTTGGTTGCAAAGTCAGATCTAGATGTCCGGCGATGTCCTCCGACGCTGGTGCACATAGATCTGGACGGTGTGAAGACGAGGGAGCCTGTGAAGGAACAAGAGGTGATAACGGGCATCACTCCGGTGGCCTTGAAACTCGTCTTGGATACTTTGCAGGAGGTTCAACGCCAGAACGAACACTTGCAAGCTCAGGTGGAATACTTAAACCAAATGAGAGACTCCCGCCGCGGTTAGCGCATTGACGCTGAAGACGTGGTTGAATTTCAACCTTTCGTGCCTACAGTGGCGGCTGTGGAGATACCGGAACATTTACAAACCATGATATGTTGGATACATTTTCTGGCGACTCTGGTCCCATGGATCATTTGAGGCATTTCAACACGAAAATGGTCATTGGTGGGGCAACGACTTTGGTGAAGTGTCGTTTGTTACCATCCACATTCAAAGGCATGGCAATGACGTGGTTCATTAAGCAACCGCCCTTTTCCGTTAGTAACTTCACTGATTTGGGTAATTGAATTTTTTTTTTTATTCCTTCCCTATCACTTCGTTTAATATACGACACCGACTATCTGCAAAATACTTTTGATGTCATACGCTTTTAGCGACTGTTTTTGACTGAAACACGGCCACTAAACAGAGAGTTAAAAAAAGAGTCATAATTTTGTGGTGTATGCAACATTCTTAAACCACCAAAAAAATAAACACCCAACTTTATGGCATTCTCCCAAACCTTCAGAAAAATGATTCTACTTTTGTTAGATACTTTGAAGATTGTAACGATAAAAAACCACAGTAATCTGCGTGTGTTGATAGATGTTCAGTTCGAACCGTATGTACGGAAATCATTTTTTCGAAAGCACAACATTAATTCATGGGAAAAATAACTATGAGACCAACTCTCACATATGGGTAAGCTATAGAACAAAGCATGAACAACCGAACACTTACCACAAAAAGCCAACAGATGCAAACATAATGGAAACAACGAAACTAAACAATGAAAAGAAAACAACCCAAACCCAAACCACAAAGAAAAAGATGTTTCAAGGAGCTCCATACTTATTGGGGTGAGTACGTTTGAGATGTTGTACACACCCCTCAATGACCTCTTCATCAGGACCATCCCAAACAAGACCCAACTCCTTACCAACCATCCATATCTCACGAACTCGCTCATAGACACAATCCTACGACCAATCCTAAGAAGGAAGAGAGTGCATACCCAGAGGATCCACCCTAACAGACGCAGCACCGAAGACATCCTAAGCTTCTAAGGCATCGGAACCAACATCATGAAAACATTGCTTTTTCCTACCCCTCTTAGTGACTTTCTTAGGACGACCTCTTTTTCTCCCAACATAAAAAGTTGGGTCCTTAGAGGTCTCCTCCACAGAAGGACAACGGGAAAGAGGCTCAAATCTTGAGAAAATCACATTGAGGGGAACCACCGAAGGAACGCAATGGTTCGATACTTGACGCAGATCAAATGCAGCCCCTAGATCATCCACAGCTACCGCCTCAGAAACGACATGATCATTACCCTACTCAAAACCTGAACAATTAGCTACTCTACCACTCAAACTTGTATCTAATGAACACAAAATCTCCCTAAAAGAACCACCACCAAACATCCTTTGGGAGAGACATAATATCTCAAGACTCACGAATGAAGCATAGTCCCCGCGACGCAAAGCATCCGTCCTTACTTCAAAATTCTTCAACACGATATAAGGAGCCAAACTTCCATAGGTAGTCCAATCCACAACACAGCAGAGGAATCAGGCCCTGTGAAAAACTTTACCTCACCATCAGTAATAAACTGATACGAATCACCTACATCTCGAACCAAGCGCAAATCAATCGGTGACTTGTCGAACAAAGCCGAATACGAAAAAACCTCATCCTCATTCATTGAAGAGTCTCCATCGACGTCAAGCAAAGCTAACGACATATTATTAGGAACTACGAAAGGACCTACACTAACTCAAGATTCCGAAAAAAGAAACTCATCCGAAATCCACTTCTTTGAAACCAAAGGCCAGACCATTGAATAGTTGAAATGCAGTTTCTCCATTATGAATTATTTTGTGCAAAAGAAAGTTCAACTTTACAAAATAATGGAGAGAGAATCATTTGAAGTAATACAGGCCGGGAAGAGAATGTTGGTCTCGATCCCCATGCAGCATAATGAATTTCAAAGGGGTCATATTTAGTTTAGCATTGGATTTTAAATCCCTAAAAAATAAGCAAGAGAAGGGGTACTCACCACTTTATTCCCTTCCTTGTCTTTGGGTCTGGAAGAAAATCGTACACAGTTCTCGATTCCTTAGCCCACATATAACATATAAGATTATATATATAGACCCCATTCTCTTTTCAGGTCCTCGGTTTTGGCACACTCATGAAAAAGATGTTTCCTCTCATTCTCTTTCAAACATTGAAATAGGTTTGATGGAGCGTTGATCTTTTTTCTTTCCTCTGTTTTTCTGTAAGCAGTCGTTGATCTACCACTTCTCTGGAGGGCTCAATGTAAATCAATGTTTATTAAAAAGCGTAAGGATGATTTGAGCTAGCTAGAGACTCAACATTCAATATTAATTACTTAATGAATATTTTGAAGGAAAATGATTAGTAAACATGCACTCAAACATCCATTAGATATTCACAATGAGAAACAAAGAAAAAATAGAGAAGGATGATCGAATGTATATATGATCAGTGCCTCACTAGACACCATTTTTCAATGAGCACAAAATTAACACCTGTAGCTTGTGAAAGTTTTTAATCACCACAATTTGTTGAGTTTTGTTTTAAGCTTTACAATTTGTGATGGTAAAAAGCTTCAAAAATTATAAATGTTCTTGGGTGCATGTCGAAAAAATAATATATGTTAGAAATAATTATACAAAATTATTAATATGGCCTTACGTAACAACTTAATTAAGCTTTTGAAATCATAGATTACTTGACAATATAAACATGTCCCAACCCAATTAACATTTTGCATAAAAAGAGAAAGTGCCCCCACTTACAAATACCGAAACTTTTTTACGAAATTTGGTGTGTGTATGTGGATGTATGAAGAAGAAAGAAAGAGTGAGGGAGCAAAGCTGAGTTGCCTTTGATACTGCTGCAATAGTCCTGCTTGTCAGCACATGCAATCCACTTTCCACAACAAAATCGACTTTGGACCCCAAAATTTTACCTCACCCACAAGAAAAGCACACCCCACCTCTCATAAATTTCATGCCCCTTCTTCTACCTCGTCCCCTCTCACTCTCTCTCTTAGACCAAACCACCTTCTTTTTCATTCATATTCTAGACACAAGATGAAGTATTCACCCGTTTATACTAGACTATAACAAAGAGGCCTCAAACCTAGAGCTTCCAGATAAATACCAACCAACCCTTTTGTTCTCCACCAGTCCATCCTAAACAGTAAGTTCCTCCTCTCTCTCACTCAGGTATCATTCTTCTCCCTAACCAAATGATCAACATCACCTTACTGAAAAACAAGATGCCAAATTCCATTGGAACTCACTATTAACTTCTCTAGATTCTTCTGTTTTCTTTTTCTTGCTCTTGTTTTAGATTCAAGAAAGATGAGAACTGGAAACTGTGCTGTGCAACAAGGCCTAACTGCCGAGGCAGCAAGCTTAGTGAAACAAGCAGTGACCCTCGCGAAACGCCGTGGCCACGCTCAGGTGACTCCACTCCACGTGGCAAACACTATGCTCACTGTCACCAACGGTTTATTCCGTACAGCATGTCTCCAATCCCACTCTCACCCTCTTCAGTGCAAGGCCTTGGAGCTTTGCTTCAACGTCGCCCTCAATCGGCTGCCGGCGTCCACAGCTTCAAGCCCCATGTTGGGTGGTGGTGCTCACAACCACCACTCTCAGTACCCTTCCATCTCCAACGCCTTAGTCGCCGCCTTCAAGCGCGCTCAGGCGCACCAGCGCCGTGGATCGGTCGAGAATCAGCAGCAGCCGCTATTAGCAGTGAAGATTGAGCTTGAGCAGCTCATTATTTCAATCTTGGATGATCCTAGTGTTAGCAGAGTCATGAGAGAAGCTGGGTTTTCTAGCACTCAAGTGAAAAGCAATGTTGAACAAGCTGTTTCCTTGGAAATATGCTCTCAGAATAACAACCAAAACAACAACACTTCAAAGGAGAACAACAATAATCTAATTCTCTCTTCACCTTCTTCTCATGAGACTGTGGGTATGGTTAGGGCTGAGGATATAGAAAGCGTGGTGGAGAATTTGGCGAGTCAAAGAAAAAGATGTACTGTGATTGTGGGAGAGTGTGTGGCTAGTCTTGAAGGTGTGGTTAGAGGAGTGATGGAAAAATTTGATAAAGGGAATGTTGGGGAGTCACTTAGAGGTGTCAAGTTTATCACTCTTTCTCTTTCTTCTCTTGTAAAATTTTCAAGGGAAGAGGTTGAACAAAAGGTTGAAGAGCTTAGGGGTCTTGTGAAAATGGCCTCTCATGGGAAAGGGTACGTTTTGTATGTTGGGGATCTTAAATGGGTGTTTGATTATAGGAAAGGGAGAGGGTGTTACTGCCCTGTGGAGCACATGGTAATGGAGATTGGAAAGGTGGTGAGTGGGGTTGGAGAGAGTGCAAGGTTTTGGGTGATGGGTGTTGCCACTTTCCAAGGTTACATGAGATGTAAAAATGGCCAGCCTTCATTGGAGACTCTTTGGGGTCTTCATCCTATTACTATCCCAGCTGGAAGTTTGAGTTTGAGCCTCATCACTCACAGGTAAAGCAGTTTGGTAAAGTTGGTTATAATTGTATGTATGGCTTTGATTCAATCTTTGTTATTATTACCATCCATTTTGAAAACTGTGGAAGAATTAAATATCTATTAAGTGTATACACTATTTGTATGTTTAAGCATCATTTTTGTACTGAATATTTGTTTTTTCTAATTTGAATGTCTCTTGGATGTCTATACTATGCACATGTCCACAATCGCTTAACAAGCTCATAATGGACATCCCCAAAGGGCAAAAAATGGAACTGTCTTTTGATCTTTAAAGGTTAAAACTTGAAAAGGAAAACATATATGGGTTGGAAGCCATATAACATACATGCTAATCCCAAACAATTTAGGGAAACAACTTTTTTTTCTTTTTTTTTTTACTTTTTCCTTCTCTACCAATTGTTTCTCAACTAGTGCTGCATATGAGAAGGGAAAAATGGCAAAAGATGATTTAAAGTGAATGCACTGAAACTAACAACATGTCAGTCATTATAGTGTTGCTTTCTTAGTTGATTAGAACTAAGTAGAAAAGAGGTTTTTTTTTTCTTCTATTAACAATGACAACTAGTTTCTCTTTTTTCTCCTTTACCATTGTATTGTTACTATTCTGAATGTCGACTTTGAAGGTGGAACATGACCTGAAATAAATGATGAAGTGAGTCATTGATATATCTTCTCTTTTTACTCTCAGTGGTCTACAAAATGAGCCCACCAAGGAGAAAGCTGACAGCAACAGAAGTAGCTGGCTATTGCTTGAAAATGATGATCAGAAGCAACCGGCTTGCTTTGCGGAACCCTCAGGGAAAATTGAGACCGAGGTTCGAAGCTTGCTGAGTAGTGATGCTTGTAACAGTGATTCCTCAACTTCAAGCCTTCCTGCATGGCTTCAACAGTATAAGAATGAGAATAAAGCAACTACCTACAATCATCAGGTCTTGATTATCACAATGATAGATTGATTATAATCATAGCATGATTTCATCAATTTCTAGTGAATGGTCAAATTGGTCACAGAAAGTGTTCGGGTGCTGGCAAGTTCATGCGCGGACTTAGTACCCCATAGTCTCTAATCGTATAAAATATCGGTTAAATTAGTCTTTTTGGTGAAATTAAACGTCGATCTATGGACTAACTTGACTGACATTTTCCAGGAACAAAAATCTCTATTCTAAGAATGCAATTACCAAGGTCCAACACTTTGAGCGACCAAATTTTGACCATTCACTACTCATTTAATTTATTTTTCTTTTAGAAATCAATTTTAACATTCAAAAACTACCTACAAAGCTTCGACTTTAAAATCAAGAGTAGAAAAATTTCTAAACACACTAATGAACTAAGCATAACATTTATATTATATTAATAGTATTACAACAAATATTACAAAATCTATCCTCAAGTAATTTTTGAGTGAGAATAGGCACATATATCTCTTTCTTTTATTACATCACATCATATATCATATATTCTCTTCTAATTTTTTTTCTAATTTTGGGAGTTAAATTGCTGTATTATACGGATGTGTAAAAATTATTTTTCAATTTTAATTACTCAATGGCAACATACATTATGTATATATTTTTTAACTTTCAAAAAAAGACCATTATAAAAAAATGTTTATGAAATGCAGAAAGAGATTAAATAAAATACAAAGTGAAAATGATATACAAGAGAAAGTGAGGTGTGAACAAACCTCTAAAAGATTAATTGATTTTACTAGTATTTTTTGAACTTGAAACAAATACATACTATCCCTATGCAAGAATCATTCTCTATGTTGTATCTATACTTGTACACTAACCGTATAAGATGAAATGTTAACTTTTTTCATGTATATTCTAACAGGACTGTGTCCCAGTGGGAGAGCTTTGCAAAAAGTGGAGCTCTATGTGTGGCTCAACCCAAAAACAACCCTATCTTTCTGAAAAAGCTCTCACATACACACCATCCTCCGTGTCACCTTCTTCATGCACTTCAGGGTTCTCATACGAACATCACCAACATACTAACAAAAACCCACAAAGCAACAACCACAATTTCTGGATCTCTGAAAGTAGTAGCAAACTCAATGAATCAACTTTGCGAGTTTACAGTTCCAACCCTAATTCTACTTCTTCTAGTGATGTAATGGAAGTGGAGTACGAGAAAAGGTTCAAAGAGTTCAACTCAGAGAAAATGAAAAGCCTGTGCAATGCCTTGGAGAAAAAGGTGCCACGGCAGAAAGATATAATTCCAGAAATTGCAAGCACCGTTTTGCAATGCCGGTCCGGGATGATAAGAAGAAAAGGGAAAGTGATAAACAACAATGAGGTGAAAGAAGAAACTTGGTTGTTTTTCCAAGGTGTGGATGTTGCAGCAAAAGAGGAAATAGCAAGGGAACTAGCCAGGCTTATTTTCGGTTCCCCGAACGACTTTGTTTCAATATCTCTGAGCAGTTTCGCAGATTCAACGGAGGATTGTTGCAGAAACAAAAGATCAAGAGATGAACAAAGTTGCAGTTACATTGAGCGGTTCGCGGATGCAATCTCTTGCAACCCTCATAGGGTGTTCTTAGTTGAGGACATTGAGCAAGTAGATTATTGTTCTCAACTTGGTTTCAAAAGGGCTATTGAAAGAGGAAGAGTTGTAGACTCGAATGGTGAAGAGATTGCGCTTTGTGACGCGATCATCATTCTCAGCTGTGAGAGTTTCAGTTCAAGGTCAAGAGCTTGTTCTCCTAACAAACAAAAAGCGTGTGAAGGTAATTCTCAAGAAGAGAAGGGTGACAATACTTTGGAGGAAATCACTAGCCCTTGTATTTCTTTGGATTTGAATATTTCCATTGATGATGGTGATGATGGTGGTTGTGATGATGATGAGGACCGGTCGGTGGATGAAATTGGGCTTCTTGAATCTGTGGATAGAATGTTTATCTTCAAATTTCAGAACTTATGAGGAAAAAAGAATTTTAGTAGCTAGCATGTAATCTTTTTCTTTTACTTTCTTCCTTTTTAGGCTATTTTTTCTTTATTCATCTTGTCTTTGTATTCTCTGGCATTTCCTAGGGCTAGGGATGAAAAATTGCGTGCCCTTGAGTTTTATAGTTTTGTAACTACATGTATATTACCAAGGACATCAACTATATCTCTCTGTTAGAGGAATCTGAGCCTTTCTTCTATCAAGTTATTTGTTCCCTTCTGTTTCTAGCTATATGTATACTAAAGGGGTTTCCATTGACTCACATCCAACTTTTCTCCCCTTTCATTTCAACTACATTTATTCTTCACCTTCATATTTCTCTTTCTAGCCTTTCTTCGAATCCTATTTGTCCAAGTCAAAATTGGGTGTGAAACTGTTCCCTTACGTAAGTTTAAGATATGAACAATTAATAAAATAAAATAAAAAATATAAAAACATAGAAACATTTTCTCTACATAAGCTTTTTCTCAAGAGGAAGATAAGTTGAGGAATCGCCGGAACACTTACCGCGGCCGGTAGGATGCAATCTGGTTTGGAGATTGTGGTATAAGAGATTATATCAATAGAAGGTGTTAACAAGTATTGTCCAAAAAATGACAAAACTGCTACTAGAATGACCAGAATTAAGGTCTAAATCATATCACTACAAGAAATTAGTCCGGTAGAAATCGTCAAATCGGTCGCTAAATTGCCAAAATCGGTCACTAAGCGTTGGTCGCTACGGTTAGTGACCGAAATAATGACCGAATTTAGCGATCAAATAGTGAATGATTTTGCAACTGATTTAGTGACCCAATTAGCGATTGAATTTGACGTCCGAAATAGCAACGAGCTTAGTGACGCATTTAGTGACGGAATCAACGACTAATTTAGTAACGGAATTAGCGACGGAATTGGAGACCATGTAGAGATTGATTCAGTGACGAATATAGTCACCACATTAGCGACCGAATTAGCGACGGATTCATAAAATTTCAAATGATGTGACATAAATTTTAGCCGATACTTTTTATTTTTCTAGCAGATTTGATTATTTGTTTAACCTTGTAATAACCATATCTATCAATCAGTTTAAGAACAATAAAAAAGTTTAAGAACAATAAAATAGTTCAAGAACAATAGAATAGTTTAATTCACATCAATAGTACTCTGCCTACAATCATCACAAACTAGTGTGATCTCATACAAGTTAACATTCATAAACTAGACTATTACATTTCACTTAAAAACAAAGTTTGATAAAGTTCAAATAATTCCTCAGCCTCTGACTCCTCTGAATCCTTTGAATCACTTAACCTGTGATTTGCATGCACATTGGTTGTTGTTGGTGGTTGCATCATTTCCATCATCTAACGTATCATTCTTTGAGTGGTGTCCAATGTGTTCCTTAATTGATCAAACTCTTCTCTTCGTACCCACTCAGATGATGAAGAGCCTAAGCCACGATATTTGTTATGCACCAGACTAGACTCCATTCCTAATCCATAAATTATGTCTTTGTTCACGTCAGCTCCCTCACGCCATACATCTACCTCATTAGGTGGAGGAGTATTTTTCTCATATTCTTTATAGCTTCCACATACTTTCAAATGTAGCCTGTTAGCAAGAATTAATTACAATAACATTAATCATAGTTATACATAAAGCAACATACCACTCTTTTTAAAGACACTTATAAAATTTTCAGTACTTCAAATGACCACCACATATTGTCCATACAACTCTATAAGGCTTACTAACTTATATTTAAGAGAAACAAAGACAAGAACACCATACAATATTAATTAAACATAGTGATTGCACCACCTACAATCTTCAAGCAAATAGATCTACCAGAATTAAAAAAGCATTCAAAGCAATCAGTAGACAACCTTATATGACATACAACAAGAGCGTAGCATACAATTCATTCAAAACAATCAAAAAGAGGAATACCAAGTAAAACAACTACTAGATCAGTGTTTTAACAATTCATGTATACCTGTGCGAACAAGTACCTTATTCCTTGGGAACAAGTACCTTATTCGTTGTGCTAGTCTATATGGTTAGACAAAAATGAATTGATCTTCCAAAACTCTAATTTCTTGGCAGAATGTGTATGGGACTTGCATATTTCCAAGATTGCTTGGTGGATAAAAGCTTGGTGGCTGGAATGCTCGTTTTCAGTGAATGCTTCCACGCTTAATTTCCTAGCCATTCGGGTAAAGTCAGTTGTGAGGGAGCCTAGAACTAACGTGTGAACTCCACAAAATTATGGAACTCTCAAAGTCAATGTTGATTGATTAGCTAAGGGTTTCCCGGGCTCAAGTGGCACTGCGGGGGTTGAGAAAGGAGTTGCAACATGCGGTGGGGTATTTCTCTTAGGCCATGATGGATTTATGAGCCTATCAAGCAGAAGTAAAAACAATTATAAATGCCCTCCTCTTTTGTAAGTAGGTCAATTTCAATCACGTTGTGATTGAAAGTGATTCTTCCATCTCAGTTGGTTGGGAGAACACTAAATCAAATAAGCCTTGAAAAATTCCACACGACTTGAATCTGATTAATGTGTTAAGGTTTGAAGTGCAATGCTTAGAAGTCAAACATATTTTCAAGAAATCAAACGATGTATTACATATTCATTCAAAGGAAAATTATATTATATAGAAATGAGTTTACGAAATACAAGAATGATGAGGTGGATGAGTAAAAGAATATTCCATAGAAATTTGAAGTGTAACTTAAATGAGAAAATAATAATATATAGGTTCTCCAAAAGGTTGTTCAGTTATGAATAGAAGAAATGTTAGGAGAAAAGTGGATCAATTAGAAGGTAGCTTAGTTATAAATTATAGAAGGAAATTGATAAGCGTATAATTGATGCACTTTATGTGTGCATTTCTAAGCTTCATTATATACATTTTTGTGCTTAATTGTTATGACTTAGCCATGTTTTGACCATTGGTGCTTATTTGGATTAATCATGGAAAAATGCTTAATTCTACACTTTTAGTTTTTGTGACTGTTTTGCTAGAACAGGTTGAATCTGAAGCTACAAATATTCAAATAGGGCTACTAATATGCCGTTGGAAAGATAACTCGAAGCCCTACAACTTTCATATTCAGCAAAATTCGAGAAAAAGCTTATAACATGGTAAGAATTGCCTTGCAAAGTTGCTGTCGCTAATCCTGCGAGTCTGGAATAGTCTGCAGTAAAATGATCACATCTTGCGCTACAGAACTCCGAATTAGGATCCGATTAAAGGCCCGCGAAGCTAGATTAAAGAACTACGATTCTAATGTTTACCTTGATTGAAGATTCAGACTTCTTGTGAGACCCGAGAATGCCTGATTGTTAAGCAGCTTTCTCATTTATGTGGGCCCGATTTTATGAAGATTTAGAAAAGATTTAGATAACAAAGATTGTTATTTGATGAACAAGTTTATTAATTAATATAAATAAGTGAGGGTTAGGCTTTTGTTAGACCTCACCTCACCTTCTATCTCTCCCTTTTTTCTAGTATGAGTTGCTAAACTCCTTAGTTAGTCTTAGGATTTTTAATATTCTTGTGTTTGCAAACTTGAGGTTCTGTTCTTAATGCAAATTTCTTCTTTCTTAATTTTCTTCATCTCTATTTCTGATCTAGGGTTTGCTTAATTCCGTAGTTTTAGAAATAAGAGTTGATGCATGTTCGCTCAGTTCATGTTAGTTCGTAACTGTTTCTTAATCGCTTAGTTTAAGAAACTGTGAATTAATTTTCGCTTAGTTAATTAGTTCTCACGAATTGGGGAATTAATAAGGAATAATTAATCTTTTATAACCAATGAAGGTTTGTTGCACTTGAATGTTATAATCCGATGATTAACACTTTCTCTCTTTTAATTTCTGTTTGCTTACATTGCAACGAAATCAATCAAAACCCCCTTTTAATTTGCTTTTGTTTTACTCTAATATCAATTAATACTTCATCAAGTCCTTGTGAGAACGATCCTGGTGTTCATCACCTTGTACTGCACTTAAACGCAAAAATACTTTGACACGCATCACGACAGTGCGTTCGTCAGAAACCAATCTCTAAATCTGAATTTATGCAAAGGCTTTAAAGTAGGTACTGTCAAAGTAGAGGTTGCATTATTACTACAGTTTGTGGACCTCTTATCAGTTGGGAGGAATCTATTCAGAATGTGCTGGTGATGAAGAGTATTATGAGGTGTCTTGAATTAATGTTGGGATTAAAATTGAACTTATATAAGAGAAAGTTGGTTGGAATATCAATAATGAGCAATGGAATTCAGAAATTTGCTTCTACAAGGAAATGTAAAATCCAATGTTATGAAAACCGGACCAGACCGACCAGTCTGACCGGTTCGACCGGGAACCGAACACAGTACCGGTCCGGAACAGCTTGAAAACCGGCTGCACAGGGAACCAGAGTCAAACCGAGGAAACCGGAGTTGAATCGACCCAACCGGTAAAAACCGCAGGTTGGCCGGTTTTATGCGGTTCTGTCAACCTAAGTGTTGTACACACTCACGACGTCGTTTTGAGTGTTTTTTGAAACAAAATAAAAAAAAGAAAATAGAAAGGCAGAGAACTGAAACGTGAACATGGACGACGTGAATTGAACCTTTGAAACAAATATTATTGTTGCTTGTCTTTATGCTACAATAATGTCACACAACTACGCTTTGTCTTGTGCACTCAAGGCAGAGCGCAATAGATTTTTCACAAAATAATCCCCAAAATATTATATCTTCACACGTTTCCTAGCCAATTTATTTTATACGGCCATGATTTCATATATATAACCCCAGATTTTATATCCAGGACTGCAAACAAATTATTCCCTCCGTTTCAGAAAGATTGTTGCTTTAGCTAGTTACTCTCCAATTTTTTCAGAAAGTTTGTTGATTTAGAAAATCAATGCATATGTTTCTAATTTTTTCATCTATACACTCATTTAATAAATTTTCTCTCACTTATCACCTTTCATGTTAATCAACAACCCTTCTCTATCAACTACATTTTTCTCTATTCAAGGGAAAATAGTTGGTTAAATAGCGGTGTTTTAGGGATATATATATATTATACCATCAATAATTGTCATCTAACTCTTTGTATCACAACCTTAAACAACAATCTTTCTGGAACGTGGTGAGTAATAGCCAATTCCATTTCAACCCAATAGCCTTAATCCAACAAATATTTGGTACTTCCTCTGTTTCTTTTTATAAGAACTAAATGAAGGAGGGTGGAGCTTGATATTTTTTATAAGAACCAACTTAAATTTTTTGGTACATTAATTATTTTTGACAATATTACCCACATTTAATTAGGTTTTCTCTCTCTTTCCACTGTGTAACTCATTAAGAGCATCTCCAATGCTAGTTCTTAATTCTTAGTTCTTAAGATTATTCATGTGGGCTCGTACTGCCACATGTGCTTAAGCAACTCTTTGCACATTTTGCTCCAATCATGAGTTCTTAGTTCTTAGCACTATTCACCCGGTCCCACAATACCATTATATTAATATTTTTTATTTCCATATAATTTTGATTTAAATTTATATGCTAATTCAATACTTAAATTAAATGAATGAGAGAAAAAAAATTATTTTTTTATGCTAAGAACTCAAAAAGTAAAACTTCTTATATAAGAACTAAGAACTCCACGTCATCGCCTCCAGTGGTTAAGAACTCAGTTCTTAGTTCTTAACTCAAAAATAAG
Organism: Lotus japonicus; assembly: GCF_012489685.1. Classification (NCBI taxonomy): domain Eukaryota; kingdom Viridiplantae; phylum Streptophyta; class Magnoliopsida; order Fabales; family Fabaceae; genus Lotus; species Lotus japonicus. The sequence continues at coordinate 18,777,781 of NC_080045.1, forward strand.
AACTAAGAACCTTCATTGGAGATGCTCTAACAATGAATATAAATTAAAAAAACAGGTTAGGGTAATTGTGGAAAGTTGGTATAAATTTAGAATAAATTTAATGGTACGTACTAACTACTTTAACTAAATTTCTTAAGGGGCATAAAATGCTAGTTTGATTTTTATAAGAGAGAAGGGACGCACTATTTCTTATAGGAAAATACTGTGCGACATGACGTGGGGTCTCGTGCACCACGCACGAAGCACTTTCTGGCGGTTTAAAACCGTCAGAAACTGTAGCTATTCTTTTTTTTTGGCAGTTGTAATTTTGTGGCGGTTCAAAACCGCCACTAAATGACTCTCGTGCCTTTGTCGTACCACGTAGCCATGCTCATTTTAAAATAATGACAAGAATATATTAACTACTAATTAGGTTCACACATTATTGATTTAATTTTACTTTTCCAAGGTCAAAACCGATTCAATGAGGAATTGAATGTTGTTTCCTAATCCTTTCGTATTTCCATCTATTCTTAGCTGATTATAAGAAAGAGTGCCGCTATTTGGTACGAGGGAAAGTGGCACGATGATGCACGAGGGTGATTGGATTTCATTAGTTCTTTCTGTTTCTCTCTCCCTGCCATTTTTATCAGTTCCTTTCTCTTTCTTATTAACTTTGGTAGATCAGTATGTTTTCCCTTTCTTCTATTTGGTACGACAGGGTTTGGCACGAGAGTGCACGAGGAGCAGTTAGTGGCGGTTTTAAACCGCCACAAAATTTCGGTGCCAGAAAAAAACCCAAGGTTTACACATTTATGGCTGTTATAAACCGCCACTAATTTGTTGTGCCAGAAAAAACAGCAAGCTTTACACATTTCTGACGGTTTAAAACCGCAAGAAATGGCCTCGGCTCCCATCGTGCATAGGTCCTCGTGCACTCTATCATTATCCTTCTTTGTTACATACTTACATCGCTCATTCATGGCTATCATTTCCTCTTCTGCTTTCAATCATCTCAATTGCAAGCCCTAATATTTTTCCATAAATTTAATGGGTATGGAACCAGACAATAGATCACTGTAAATCTGTGCTTTGTTCAATCATGGTAGCCTTGGCGAAGCCACCATGCGCGGCGCAGGCATGGTAGTTGGGGGAGGCGGCGCAAGACTTTCCCAAGATACGATAGGAAGCCTCCAAATTTGCACGGATCTAAAAAGGCGATGTATGCAGCGCAGCGACGGTGTTTTTCGGCAGTGGTGGCTTGCGGTGTGAAAATGGAGAGAAGTTTTTATTTCTTTGGAGAATGGAGATTTGGAGATGTGATGGTAACAATTATACAAGACAGTGCTCCAGCTTTTGGAGTTATTTCTAATTTTGTACTTTTAAAAATATAAAAATAATGTTATTTTCAAAATTAAAAATTATAAAAAAAAGGCAAAGCACCTAAGTCGTGCACTCTCGTGTGGATGGCCATCGTGCCACATATCATTTTCCCTAAAATATTTTATTTCCTTTTGATTTTCCCTTTTATGCTTCAAAATACAAAATATGTTTAAAAATGTTCATTACCGTTAGTTTGGTCATCGGCAAGTCATTGTGGATCTTACCATCAACTTTGACCATCAGTGAATTTATTGATGGTTTTGACCGAGGATAAAGTTATTGATGATCAAGTCCATCAGTAATTTACTGCTTGTTTATAATTGTTGGTATTAACAAAAACCCAAGCCATCAGTTCTAACTCGACTTTAAATACCGTATATCAAACGAGCTCTTATTTTCATATATCAATGTCATTATCGATCCAAATGTTATATTGATATTTTAATTTAGTTTTTTTTTTCTGAAACATAATATTTTAATTTAGTTAATCTTATGCAAATGGCTGGTGAAACAAGTATTTGTGTGCGATACCAAAAAGGTAAAAAGTAAATAGATTTTATAATGCATCGTATTATGTATAATTGAATTGGATTGTGATAAATATGATCGATAAAAATATGGCCCATGGCATAAGGGTTGTGCAAAGTATAGCAGCAAATTAAATTTTTTAATTCAAAATGAAAAGCATAATCTTCACTAAGATATACCAAAAGAGAACAACTTTTAATGCTTTCAGATGCATTCAATTTTGCAAAGAATAACTTTTCTCCTTCTGATTTTCGTAACCCAACATTCTCGTCTTTGGAAAGTGTTGAGAATTGGCTCATTAGTAAAATCTGTGGGCCGCAGATTTTATTTTGAGGCCAATATTCAGTTTAGTAGGATTTGATTTAATGGGGAACACAATCCCGGAAATCAAGATTCAGGAGTTGAGCAGTTGATCTTCACGAGGGTTCGAGAATTCGCCAAGGTGGAGATTGTTGGGATTGACTCATTATCTTATCAGTTATTTGAATTTGATTTAAGGGGATTGTGATATTGGGTTAGAGGGATTCTATCTTATGGGTTTAGATAAGACTCTATCTTATCTTATGGGTTAAGATAAGACTCTATCTTATCTAATGGGTTTAGATAAGATGTTTAGATTATCTTATCTTGTAATACTAGAGTTAGTAGTGTCCTATAAATAGATAAGACCTCTAACAATAAAAGTGTGTCAGGTGCTAGTGTACGCCAGGTGTGTGCGGAGTGCGCCGCAATTGGGCGGTGTGCAAGTGCGCCGCAATTCAGCGGTGTGCGTGGGTACACAGCAATTAGACAGTTGAGAGAAATTGCTATTGTAAACACAATTGGTTATTGAGAATCAATAAAGGGAGTTATAGCTACTCTATAGCCGCAGATGTAGGCTCAATTGGCCGAACTGCGTGAACAAAGTTTCTGTGTGGTTTATTCGTGCTTTCTCGCTCTATCGTACTGTCTGAATCAAGTTGTGCCTTTCTTTTCCCCAATTTTCCCAACAATTGGTATTAGAGCGCCTGGTTCGCGGGACCGAGGCTGGTGTGCCGAAAGTATCCCTTGACGGTGTGGTCAGGTGGAGTGTTCCGTTTCTCACGGGGGAGCGAACGGCGGTGCAAGGTTGGATATCTTCCGCTACGGATAAAGGCCATGAGGATTGCAGAAGTCAGCGAGAGGAGAAACTGACGGATCTAACAGACACATGACATGGTGTTGAGCAAGGTGGAGTTCGAGTGTCAGAGTGCAGCGAACATGTTGACTAAGCCAGTCACCACAAATCCCGAAAATCAAGATTAAAGAAACTGAAGCAACAAATCATCACAAGGGAGTTTGGAATTCGCCAAGGTGGAGATTGTTGAGAATTGACTCATTAGTAAAATCTGTGGGCCGCAGATTTTATTTTGAGGCCAATATTCAGTTTAGTAGGATTTGATTTAATGGGGAACACAATCCCGGAAATCAAGATTCAGAAGTTGAGTAGTTGATCTTCCCGAGGGTTCGAGAATTCGCCAAGGTGGAGATTGTTGGGATTGACTCATTATCTTATCAGTTATTTGAATTTGATTTAAGGGGATTGTGATATTGGGTTAGAGGGATTCTATCTTATGGGTTTAGATAAGACTCTATCTTATCTTATGGGTTAAGATAAGACTCTATCTTATCTAATGGGTTTAGATAAGATGTTTATATTATCTTATCTTGTAATACTAGAGTTAGTAGTGTCCTATAAATAGATAAGACCTCTAACAATAAAAGTGTGCGTCAGGTGTGTGCGGAGTGCACCGCAATTCAGCAGTGTGCGTGGGTACACAACAATTAGACAGTTGAGAGAAATTGCTATTGTAAACACAATTGATTATTGAGAATCAATAAAGGGAACTATAGCTACTCTATAGCCGCAGAGGTAGGCTCAATTGGCCGAACTACGTGAACAAAATTTCTGTGTGGTTTATTCGTGCTTTCTCACTTTATCGTACTGTCTGAATTAAGTTGTGCCTTTCTTTTTCCCAACAGAAAGCAAGAAAAGGTTGCGGTATACGCCTTCAAAATATGCATAAAATATATTTGAAGATTAAAGAAAAGTATTGTTCAAAAAAAAAAAAAAGTATTGAAAGATAGATAAGCATCTCTTCTTTGAAACCTTAAAGATCTTTCATACTTTAGAATAGCTAAAAAGATCATTATCTTCTCTACTTTTGTGGAAACCCTTGAGCATAAGTATATAGTTTGTCGCTTATATTGCTTTTAAAAAGATGAATTATTGTAATCTGTGGTGGACAAAAGTGGGGTTTCGATTAAGGCTTAATTTCATCTCTCTTACCGTCGCACAAACGTATTATATGTCCTTCACCTTTTACTTTTTTGCTCTGTGAAAGGAAGAAGCCTCCATCTTAGGCTGTCTTTCACTTTGAATTGCTGTGGTTAATTTTTATTGACTCATTTTTATTTTCTTCTTTTGTTCAACTTTCCTGGCGGACACACTTGTGTGATTTGATGGCAATACACAATTAGTCTCTTAAACAAGGTACTAGCTAGCATAATTTCTCCATGTACGGAATGAGTTTCTCACTAAAGGGATAGAGAATTGTTATTCGGATTCCCTACATATATTCAAACCCTCTTTAAAGTGTAAAAATACATAAATGCTCTTAATGAAAAAAAAAATACTTCCTCCGTTTTAAAATATAAGCTGTTTTAGAATTTGGTGAATTCTGTGGTATCCATATTTTTTTTCGGGTGTGGTACCTCGTATAGTACTTTAAGTTATAATTTTGTTATTTTCTTAAAAAAAATGGATGATTTATTGTTGCAATTTTTAAGAATTTAAGTTCAATGACTCAATGAACTAATAACATATTGTATTTAAGTTTGTTTATACTGTTCAATGCACGATTTGAAAAACTAGGGTTTTATGTTTAACTTTCAACTTTGAGAGATCATCTAAGATCCTTTCTTGTCAGGATCTTCTTTCTCCATGCCTCACCTATGTTGAACCTTGCAAATCTTCATCCATCATTTTATTTTAAGTTCAAATTGTATTATTTTTCTATTAATTTATATCATTCTGGGTACCACGCCTTGATCTGGCTTAAGGTACCACAGCAAGCACCTTAGAATTTTTACTATATTTAAAAATATAAGTTGTTTTGCGGAACCAATGCAATTTTTCTCTCTTTCTTCCTTATAAACCCTCATTTAATATTATATCTCTTAATTACCACCTTCAATTTTCATCTATCACATCTCTCACTATCCATCCACTCACTACACCATTTTTCACTTTACGCCACGCAAATTTCTTCAACGGACGAAAAACCGTGGCCTAATTATAGTATATGCCACGGTTCAGTTATTGTGGACGTATGATGACCATGGCGGAAGAAAACCGTGGCATGTACGTTTTATACCACACTTTAACAATTGTGGACAGTTCATGGCTACAGCTTTCCAACCGCAGCAACCTAGTCCCACAAATATAACCGTGGCATAATAATCTGCATCTTATTTAATTAATTAAACCAGGCCTAAAACTGAAAAAATTCATTCCGCCAAAATTTCATTGAATCCCGCGCGTGTTCAAAATCAATTTCATTAGAGTTAAGGAATAATTTTCATTAAAATAAAACTTAAAAGTAAAAAAATAGAAACCCCCAAATCCCTAACACTACTCGATCAGTACGTACTAACCTTCTTCTCCTCCGCCGGTACAGCTCATCTCGACGACGGCTTGCACGACCATCCTCTCTACGCTGCTGAGGTATGTTATTTATGTATATTTGCTTGTTCCTGTCATTTCAATGTGTTCTTGGCCCTTCTTGTTTCATGTTTCATACCATTATGCCCTTCTTTGGTTGGAGTTGGTGGACCAGGAGAGATTGCAGTGGAGTTATTCTGGTGTTTCGATGTGTATTGGTTGTGTGGGGAAGCCGGTAAGGGTGATTACCCATTGGATGGTGTTATCCCCTCCGTAGTTGGTTTTCAGTTCAATTTGGTCATGTCTTTCTCTGTTTATGTTCTGTTTCTTCTTTGTTCCTCTCTTTTCCTTTTGCTCTTGTTTAAACTCTGTACATAAACCGCTCCCGGGAGGTTCTATTTGGTCCGATCTTCACCACTCACCGGAGGTTATGGTTGTTCTAGTCGAGGTTAGGAAGTGCAAGTAACTTCTTTATCCCTTTCAGTGTTAATCTACTTAATCAATTTGGTCTTAGCTGATGTGGGAACATGGTATAGCTAAAGTAATTAGAAATTGAATTTAGGTTTCTCTACTGCTGCAATTCATTTATTATTAGATTGCAATGCTTAATTTTGTTAAGCTTTGACTGCGCAAAAACATCTTTTTGGAGAGAGTTGTAGTTGTTGGGAGAGCTTCAACAAGGAGTTCTCAAAGTCTGTGAAGATTTTGTCATTTAATCAGAATATCACTAATGCCATCTATGTTAGTCCTAATATTAACAACATCATATGGTTGACTTTTGAGTTAATATTTACTCTGACAAAGAATATGATATACTGGGTCATATAGTGTGTGAACGTGAATGTTGTCCCTCTAGTGACATCTATCTGAATTGAAGTTCCAATTCAATTATATATCCTCAGTGTATTTGAAAATTATTAAATGTTTGATACATATGACTTTCTTTTCTAACCATACATTTTAGAGAGGGAAATTTTTTTGTACTATGTTTCAATAAATAAAAGTATGGCTTATTAGAAAAGTATGACCACTATTTACTGCATGCTTTTTACTTATTTCTTATGTTCTAAAAAACAGCTGCAAGTGTTTGAGGTCTAGCAGCACTTTGGCTAGCAGATGAAGAAATCATACCTTTTGATTATGTATCATATGCTAATTGCTAAGGAGCTCCTGATGTGCCCACCTTAGATGCAGATTTAATCAAGCAATTGTAGTTTTATACAAAATATGTTCTCACTGAGACCATGAAAGTTCTTACAACACAAAATATCTCAATAGCAGCTTAGCATTGAGGTACTGGAAACTGAGATTTCAAACAAACTTGAAAAAGAAGCATTCATGATACAGAACTAGAGAAAGTAAAACAGTTAAATGTGATTTTTCAGGAATTAGAAGCAAGTAAAGGATGGACAACAAGGAATGAGGATCATTTGAAAATGAGATAGCTGAATAATGGCTGAGTATGCATTCACTGACAGAACTGACCTCTTTGGAATGCCATGGTATAAGCATCTGGTAAGTTTTTTCTTTTCTTCTTTGGTACAGAGCATTTGGCAATATCAATTATCTACCAGAAACTTTTTGTTTAAGTAGCTAAAACATTCAATTGTGTTCTAGTCTTCCTTTTTAATTTAAACATCTTGGTTTTAATGTTTCCCCACTTTAAGTAGCTAAAACATTCAATTGTTTTCTCCACTGAAGATCTCAAAAGCCCACGAAGGAGTTGTTATAAGCACTGTTTATTTCATTTTGCCAAGAATCCAATCTGAACAAAGTCAAACTGGGCATCCTCTTCTTGATGATGAATGTGGTGATTAACTTGACAATAGTTAATGAATGATAGCAAGTGTTTGTTTCCTTTTTTTACCTATTTTACAATGAACCGTTCACGTCCATTTCTTAATTAAGTGCCCATTAGTGACAGGTGTGTTCTCTCCTAGGAGGCTATTGCAACTTCATTCTGTCAGAAATGGTTATAAATAAATTGGTTCGAATATAATTTAGCTCTATGATGACACATAATCTTTTGCAGATATTGGAGAGCTGACCTTTAATATGTTTTGACCAACTTAAGTGTGGGGAGCTTCTTTGTAGCTTGCCATGCCTACATCAGATTTATCAGGTATATATAGTTTTAAACTAAATTCTTGATTTTCTTAAGTTTTTGGGCTGTTCTAATACTTTTGCCATATATCAAATTTTGAACTATTAAAAGCTAAATGTTTGTCAATGTTGAACTTTTTTTCTGTCCATTTTTCACATGGCAGACTATACTGGTTTGTTGCAATTGAAGCTGGAACGACTCTAAATATTTTCTATTGTCTCAAGATTTTGAAGCCTCCGTATATCCACTTTTCCTAGCTTAGGATTTGGACATAAAGAAGGGCACATACTTATCCATTTGTTTTTGCAATTTTAACCCCTGTTTAGAATTTTATCCTATTTTCTATGTTATTTTATAGAGCAACCCCAAATACTTGTTGGTATGGCTTGTTAGAGGATGATATGTGATTTAAGTAGGCCAAATAATTATTAGGCTTTCTTCCTGAACATTTTAAGTTCTTCAGAATGTCCTTTATTTGAGTTCATGATTTTCTTTTGATTGTTGTTTAATACCTTTGTATCTGTTTCCTTTTCATTCAATATTTTTGGTCGCCAATAATACTTCCAAAGGATGATTCGATCTAGATGGTAGGTAATATGCAGTCAAGTCAATTGATAGAGATTTCTCATCATATTAGGATACCTATCTATCATTGCATTTAGCTTAAAATTTGAATGTTAGATTGCAAGATCAGGTGAAAAAAAGTAGTTTAAAAGGTTCTAAAAACCAACTGTGGTATAAAGCTTTCTAAAAAACCACTATGATGACGACGGTTAAAAAACCGTGGCATCAACGCAATATATAACCCGTGGCATAAAGGCACAAAGAAACCGTGGCAAACTTCTTAGTAAACCGTGGTTGAAATTTCTAACGCCACGGTTTCCCAAGTGTGGTATAAGATAAACCGTGGCATTAAATTTTAGACAGAACCGTGGCTTTAACTTGACAAAACCGTGGCACTTGGGCTTGGCCACGGCCACATAACCCGCGACACGGAAACTGTGGCAAAACCGTGGCGTAAGCTTTCAACCACAGTTTTTTTATATGAACCCGCGGTTTTCCGTCCGCGGCGGAAGACCAAAAATGCTGTAGTGACTTAACCAATAGGCTTAAAAGCGCTTTTGGTCCCCACGAATTCAAATTGTGCAAAATGAGTCCCTAAACTATTTTTTTTAGCATTCTCAGTCCCCCACGTTTTCCTCCGTTACTATATTTAGTCCCTCTGATATTTTCCGCCAAAAATCAAACGGATCTTTCCTACATGGCACAATTTTAATGACATGGATACTTAGTAGAGTAAGAAAAGGAACATGTGAGAGGCACGTGATCGTCTTCCTAATCTCTATTCATATTCTTCTCAGATTCACATTTTTCCACCCAGATTTAATTTCACGTTCCTCACCTTTTTCTTCTACTCCTTATTCTTCATCATCCCACCAAAAAGATTGAGGGAGGAAGGAAGAAAAAAAAACATAAAAAAGAGACAAGACCCATATTAAAATCTTATCTTTCTTCATTTTCCCAGTAAGGATGAACGAAACCCAGAAAAATTAGAACTGGGTCAAGGTGTCTAAACCTCAAAACTCCCAAAATTCAAAAAAAAAAAAAATGTAAACAGAGGATCAGAGAGGGTGCAGGGAACACTCAATTTTCCATTTCAACTCCACCTCACCATATTTCAACTCAATCTTCTAATCTCTGTATAACAACCGCATAATCCAACACCAAGCTCTCACCTTTTCTCTTCAAAACCTTTTTCTCTCCAAGGAAAAAGCTTCTAGAGAGGCATAAAACCCACCTTCTTCACAGATCGAGCCTCTTCTCTATCTGGAACCCATCACAACAACCACCAACTTTTACGTCGGTCTGAAGCTTCAAGAGGGAGAGGATGGCGGTGATTTGGCCAGATTGGTGGTTTGATGGCAGATCGGTGGTAGTGGCGGCGCGATTTGGAGTTCGGGAAGGGAAGAATGGTGGCGAGATCTGGGTTGATGGAGAGGAGTGATAATATTTCCTGAGTTGGTGTATGTTTGTGGGGGTTATGGAGTTTTATGTTGAAAAAGATAAAAGGTGGGATAAAAAAAAAGCTAAAGGAACGAAGAAGAAGATGAACATGATGTTGAAGATGAGGATGAAAATTAGAATGATTGATGGTGATTAAGGGTTTATTGTTATTATCTATTTTGATTGATAATTTTTATTTTTTAATAATGAAAAATATGTTTTATCTCTCTCCTACTAAGCCTGATCTCTCTCATGTTAATCTTCTTCTCTCTCCTTGTAAGCCTCCACGTCAATTAAAAATAGCCACGAAGGAGGAAAACGTTTAAAATTCAACAGAAGGACCAAGAGTGATAACGGAGGAAAACGTGGGGGACAGAGAATGCTAAAAAAATAATTTAGGGACTCATTTTGCACAATTCGAATTCGTGGGGGACCAAAAGCGCTTTTAAGCCTAACCAATAATAACATTTCTCTCTCCTTAATATAACACAACTTTAAATGGGTATATTTCAATCAAAATATTTATCAAATAATGAGTTTCTTAAACAATGTGCACAACCTTAAACAACCTATATTTTAGAACGGAGGGAGTATAAAATATTCTCACCCCTATCCTCACATGCTCTCTCCTCTCTCCTTTCCTCTTTCCTCTTTCTTCCCTCACCACCACCACCACCACCACCACCACTACTACCACCACCACCACCGCCACCACCACCGCCGCCGCCACAACAACATTCATCTTCTCCTCTCTCATCTTTCCTCCATCACCGTCGCCGTCGTTGTTACCATCGTTTTTAATTTTTTTTTCTGCAACTAAACACACTTCAGAGGTGCGTGACTTACACACTTTTCATGTGTGAAGTTAACGTACTTTTAACGTTCATTTAGCTGTAAATTTCAACAAAACTGATATCAGATAATTTTTAAAAATTATGAGATTACCACAATGATTCAATATAGAATATTTGGAGATTTATGGTGGAATAAAAAAAATTAAAATTTAAAATAAAATACCAAATGAAGGAATTTGGCTAAATTCCACACAGCTTGCCGGTCTCAAGAGACCAGTTAGTTTATTTTTTCTTGAAGTTTGTAGTTGGTCGACTTCACATCTGAGACAAAACAATTTGTCAAATTTTTCAAAATGCACCGCTCCTAATTGTTAAGTGACTCCTAGAAGATGTAGGAATTTGGAGATTCAGGCAGCATATTTGAGCTTAGAATGATCCTATTACCTTAATTAAGAAGTGACAGTCTTCCAGAAATTAAAAAGAAAAAAAAGAAAGAGGCGTTCCGCTTGCACTTCAAAAGTGCGTTACCTACACACTTTGAAAGTGCGAGCAAATTTTTTTTATAAGAGACCTTTTCAAATTTTACAAATTTAACAGGGTACGAATAGATATAAGGTCCGAATAACATGCAACTCTCATAAATTTTTATTAAAACGATTATTATATTTTCTTTTTGGTCAAACTTCAAATCTGTTAGCCAACAGTGTCCTTAACAACCACCTCCTCGATCGATCATCCATTAATTCCTATAAGTTATGCGGCATAACTTATGCAATCATCTAATGTTTCTAATTCAATCAAAACACATAAAACCATGAACAACATTAGCATCAATTATTCAAAGGGGGAATTCAATATAAAATATATGTGTGTTTGGTGAATATACATTGTTGTATAAATGGAAGGGCGGGGCGGGATTGGACTGGGCGAGATCCCAGGGTCCCTCGCCCAGGAGACCTGACCTTGGGCGTAGGACACGCCATGACCTTGGGTCTCCCTTCCCGAAGCCCAACTGGCTCATTTAGACTGACTAAAGGCGCCAAAGCCCAACTCCACCTCTATAAATAGGAGGGGAATACCAATTGTAAAGGACTCTTAGCTCATTTGAGAAATAATAGCATTGAAATTCAGTTATATTTTCTCTCTCTAAGCGGTTAGAGTTTCTCTCTCTAAGCATTCACATCACTTTCCTCACACTTTGGGTACTACCTTTCCTCTTTATGTTCTAGCACGGAACCGGGATGGAAAATATTTTTCCTCAAAAGCAGGAAATAAAGTTGGCATATGTAGAGTTGGATACAGTTTTCGGAGTGGGCGAGGACGCCGAGCTCTTGAGGATAAAATATCTGGTCCTACAAGTTGTGGCAGCTTATAACGTCATCATAGGGCGAGGTACCTTAAATCGCCTCCATGCAGTGATATCTACGGCCCACCTTGCGGTAAAGTATCCCCTACTTTGCGGAAGGATTGGGAAACTGGCAGTAGACCAAAAGGGGGCGAGGAAGTGCCATAGCCATTGCCTCAACCTGTATGGCAGAAAAGGAGCTGACGACGGGCACAGGTGCCAAGAGATTGGGACGTCTGAAGGCGATGAAGGTGAACAAGAGCGTTTGTAGCACAGAGCCAGAGCGACGGCGACGAAAAGAAAGGGGAGGAATCAGGGCGAAGAATCCCGTAGGATAGGGGAAGGCAAGATCTACACTCAAAAAGATAATGAGTGGTATGACGAGAACTGGGACATGAACGCTACCGGTAGAGGAATATTGATAATCGAGCCCAGACTCACCAAGGAACAAGAACAACGCAACGCTTGAGTGAACTAGTAGAAGATAACGTTGACCTCTGCAATTAGGGAAAAAGAGAAACTATTTGTGGGGGGTCGCCTGCATTTTCTTGGCCCCCTCGGAAGGCAAGAAAGGGAGAAACTCATCGTCAGACCGGGAATGAAGGAAAGAAAAGAGCAGAAGGAAGGGGTAACAAGAGGAAGGGCGAGCAACAAAGGGATGGGGACAAAAGACCAACGAAGTCAGCTCGGCCTGCCAATCGCGAGGAAGGACAGGGACAGATCCCTCGCCACGGCAGAGAAGGCAAAGAAGGCGAAGAAGACAGGATGCTAGGAATAATACTCTGATTGAAAAGGAGACCAAAAAGCAAGGACCAAAATAAAGATGCACTGTTTTTTCTCCGACATGGGAGTTTTTTAACGAGGCATCCCTCGATGTAAAAATTTAAACAAATCAAATACAAAAGGATATTCTTAGCAATACTCCTAACTATCGAACTGAGACGGCAGCCTGGTGGAAAAAATTCCCTGAAGGTGGCGATCCCAACACGACCATGATGTCTGGGGATCGCTCCGGAAAGTCCGGCGATGACCGTAGCCCCTGCAGGCGACGTGTGCGGATGAGCTTCTCGTCGCCACCTGTTGGTAAATCCGCAAGTGTACGGAATCCACCCGGTTTTAAATATCGAACCACAGGGATTGTGAGTGACAAAATTCAGCTTAAGCCTTGAGTATGAAGGTTTGTATTATTGAATAAGAGATATGTTGAAGTAGTAATAAGGAAAAGGAAAAATAAAAAGACAATTCAGAAAATAACATGCTTTGGGTTCTTGTTCAACTAGTCAATTCAAGTACATCATTCTAAGCACATGTTCTCATGGATCTCTCCTTGATGATATAGCCTAGTTACTCACTTATTGATTTCTCACATAAGCAATTCTCTCATACTAAAAGCTAAGCCCAATTCCTTGTGTACTTAGTCATTTATATGAGGTTTTAGATCATGCAATTTCAGGCCATTAAACCCCAACCCTTCCTCTATTCCTAGTAGCAAGTATAGAAGGGGTAATCCCAAATCGGTTCCCTAATCTATAACAAACTTCTGTTCTGATTATAGAATAGTATAAAGCAAGCATGCATACAAGCTTAGATTGAAATTCAGAAAATGGGATTCAAGGGAAGAAGAAGAACATGTGGGAAAGAACTTAAGATTATAACTCAAATATAAAAAGTCTTACAAAGAAATCCAAAGCAAAAGAAGAGAGATTAGTCAAGCATGGCAAGAGCCATGCTTGGCTATAAACCTGAATTACAAGCTTAGAAACCCTCTCACACTCTCCTAGATGCTCCTCTACCTCTGAGTTTTACAAAGTATGAAAAGATGTTAAAGATTACCAAAGAAAATGACTAAAATCCTATTTATAGGCAAAAATCATGAGTTTGGGCTGTTCCGGGCGCTCAGGCGCCAATTCAGAGCGCCTGAGCGCCAATTCCATGCTGAAAAAGTGCCTCTGGAAGGTAATTGGCGCCTAGGCGCCAATTCAGAGCGCCTAGGCGCTCAGACTCGCTGGAAAGTCCCTTGATCTTCATTTTAACTCATCTTTATGCCTCTTAAAGCCTCCCTTCACTTCACCAAGCTTCTTGACCTTCCTTCTTCTTCAGTTTCAGACCTGATTACTCTCATCAAAGCTCAAGGAAAAATATCAAGAATACCAACCATTTAATTGCACAGGGGACTCAAAACTAATGACAATTAACAAAAGACTCAAACTATACTAAAATGCAACTAAAGTCCTTATTAAACTACATAATATCTAAACTAATGCAAATGCACAAATAAAAGTAAAAATGCATGAGAATGCATGAAACACTACATGAGACACAGGAAAAAGACTCAAAACTAACAAAGAAAAACCCTAAAAACATCATATAAACTCGGGTCATCACCACCCGTTGGCGGCGTGCGCGAATAAAGCTCCTTATCCAAAGAACATCCCCGAAATTAGGGCGAGTCAAGTCTTCCTGAAACGCGGGAAGCATTTTTTAAGTAGGCCAAAAGTCTCGGGTAAACTCATATGGCCATTGGGCCCTGAGCAACTATAAGTCCCCACCTAATAAGGCTGGAGGGACCGCACCTGCTCTTACGGGAAATATTGGTGCGAACAAAAGCCTCGGTAAAATATCGAGCAAAAGTCCTTGTTATACGTAGCACACTCTCGAAAATTACTCACGCAAAACTGGGAGACTAGCACTGAAAACACGTGCTAAGCGGCGATCAACGAAAGGCGAAGATAAGTAGCGGGCCGCCCGCCTCGCCCGCTTAACTATCATTCGCTCATTTAATTATTCATTTATTCCTTCATTTGTTTGCTCGTATGATTCATAATGATGCACGTCAAAACAATTCAGGCAACAAAACTTTTATTCAAATATTTGACTTTATACATTCAAAAGGGAGGATCTCTTCTCATTTTCCTACATTCTTTGCATTGCTCTGTCCTCTCATGCTCCAAACTGTATTGCCTGTACTCTAGGTTGCACAGTCTTCGGCTCAGCTCCAGCTTCTCAAGACCTTCTTCCGCCGTCTCCAGAGCTGTTTTCACTGATCCTATCTCCTCCAGTAGATCCAGCTCCCGCAGACAGAACTCTTGAATATCTTCCACGAAGTAGAGGAAACTTCTGAGGATAGCGTCCATCTTTGGACTCAAATCCATTCCCAGCAGCTTGTTGGTCAGGTCGTAAATGTTGGGATCCTCCGAGGTGCCTAACATTGATGAAGAGATCTTCATCAAAAGCTTTCTTTTTGAGCTCTTCCAAACAGGCAATGTAGGATGCCATTTCCTTGAAGTTTTAGAAAGCAGATGAGATGTGAAGTTTGTTGCGTTTTGGTTCTTTTTTATAAGCCCGGTTCAGTCTCCGGAAGTTATTGCTGGAGCAGTTTCTCGAGAAGTTTTTCTTAGAAAAGGAGCAACTTGCAATAAAGGCTTGAGCGTTCGTGGCCGGTGGTCAACAGTAAACCGTTGGAACGTGGAAAAGAAGCACTTGGGCAGACGTTTGAAATTCCCTAAGAGGAACGTCCTGCATAGTTTATCTCCCAGCGGGAGGCGTACAATTAAGACTTATAGCAAAAGCAGTAAAAACTTGGGGTTCTCATTAAAAAGAAGAAAAAAAAAGGAGACCCTTGGTACAAAGATAATCTAAGGACTCCTAACATTTTGAGTTGGCTCTACGTGTTCTTCCGTCAGGAAACGCTCAGCGACGAAGCCTGGAGGATCGTCGGGCCCGACCAATCCTGTGGGTGTAACCCTCTTAAATGCCCCCATCTGGCTGAGATCAATCAGAGGATGGAGATGTTTGACTTGGGCTTTGGCGAGGAAGAAGCCTCGGTCGCGTTCAGAAACGGCAGCAACAGCAGCCTCTAACCTCAATCTTTCTTCTAAGGCCTTCGCGTCAAGATGGACTTGAGTCTTCGCTGAGGATAGAAGATCATCTTTCTTCGCCAGGTCAGATCGAAGATTTTCAAGGTCGGCCTCCGTCAAAGCTATTTAGTCTGCTTTCGCGCTCGATTCTAGCTGCGCCTCCTGCTGCAGCTCTGCAAGAGTTTTCTCCAATTAAGAAATCCTCCTATCTCGAAACTCTAAGCTAACTTCAGCACGAGCGGACTGCTCGGCTAGCTCTTTGGAAAAGGAGTTTTCCTTGGCGATCAGTTGAGCGGCGAGCACTTCACGATCCTCAGCAAGCTGAGAATTGAGAGCGCGGAGGCGCGCCACTTCGGATCGTAATTCGTCAGCATCCTGGGCGGAGCGCCTATAGTAGTGGAACGCGTAGAGCACTCCCGCCACAGCCCCTTCAGAGACATTATCCAAACCACGCAACTTAACAACTTCATCCATTCGCGCCATTTGGGCTGATGTCAAAGTTAAAGAATACGGGAATCCCCGACTCACAGACCCTGAGCAGGTGGAGGAGGGGCGTTGGCGGAAGACGTCAGGTTTGGACCGAGCGGCGACGAGATAACTGTTGGACGGGAAAGTGAGCCGTCGACAAGACCGTGTTGGGCTGGAATCGCCCCCGAAGGCTCGCTGGAATTCAACCTTTTCGGGGAAGGGCGAGGATCCTCCTCGCCAAGGGGCTGTTTACCGCTCGCCTGGATTCTCAACAGAAACGCCTTGTCGCCTTTCAAATTTATTCGAGGGCGAAAGGAGACGTTATTTTTCTTCTCAAAGGCCGCCAGAAGCTCCTCATCGGCACGGTGAATTTGTCCTAAAAAAAGAAAAAGGAAAAGGTAAGCTGGTAGAAAATAGAAAGAACGAGAGGGGTAGAAGAGGAAGATTTACCAATCACGCGAGAGCAGTCTGAAACGGCGAGACGGGCCAGAAAGTCGATGACAGCCTTGTGTTCAGGAGTGAGGGAGTCCTCAGACGGGTCAATTATTTGGCGCGCACCCTGAGTCCAGTAGAAAGGAAATCGAGCGGTGTCATCTCTGTGTGTGAAAACCTCAGGATATTCGTGGGACACCACTACCCTGAAGAATTTCCGGGCTAAATCGACGGTGATGCTAGGCCAGATAGGGTTGAAGCGCTGACGACCAGGCCTAGCTTCCAGGGAAACCCAGCTGCGCTGCGGGGAGGGCTGGACAGATACGCGATAGAAACAAAAAGAAGGTCGAAGGTTCAGGTTCCTGGTGAATCGCGTCGCAGAGAATTTCGAAACACCGGAGGAAGGCCCAACTGTTGGGATGAAGTTGACTAGGAGCCACATTGAGATTGTGAAAAACGGAGCAGATAAAAGGGGAAAAAAGAAATTTAATCTTCAAATTTGTGAACATATACCCATACACGTAAAAGAAGTGAGGAGCACCCACGAAGTCGTATTTGGGACGAAGCCAAAGGCGTTCAAGGGGTAAGCAGGCACTGACATGCAGAAGCTTGTCAAGAGGTTTCTCATGACAAAATCCGCCGGATTCTGTGGAAATCTCCCAAATGGACGATTCTTTTTTCAAACTTGACCGTTGGTTAGGCATTGTCCCGGCGGGCAAAGCCCTCGCGGCGGGAGCACTTAAAGATTTCCAAGTCCTCGTTCGGAAGGCAATGACGTCTTTTTCTTCAAGAGGAACGCCTCCTGGAGGGGGCGGGAGAACAGGAGGAACACACCGGAGAGGGGTGGCAGCGACGACATTACGTTTGGAACTTTTGGTCTGGCGCTTTGGAGTCATTGCAGAGGGATTGCAAGGAATAAAGGTAATTTTGACACTGGACAAGTTCGCGTAAGGGTGAAGAAGCAAAGGTTCGTAATCGTAAAGGAACGAAAGGGGTTAGTGAGATAATGCTGTTATAAGCGGGGAGTGACGTGCAGAAGGGAACGTGAAGGAAGAAGTTGTGGACGGTTACCGAGAGATGTGGAGAAAAAAGAGAGGTTGTGCCCCATGACGTCAGGAAATGACATGATTGCAGTTGCGAAATTCTGGGGAGTGAGAAAGACGCATTAAATGAAAAGCTGCGACGGTTGCTGCCGATTGGTTAAAATTCAAATTGTCAAAGTTGTGACGTGGCTGGAAGGGACATGTCAAAGGTAGCGGTTGAGATTCTGTTGATTCACTGACCCTGGCATCACTTCAAGGCTTGACGCGTGGGATGGACACAACACGCGACAGAGTGTCACGATTCAAGGCACGTGCATAACTATGCTGAGGCGGGCGGACTAAAAGCCGCCGCCACAAGCCTGCTTGTGGACTGGGATCGCCCGGAAGAAGAGGGTGCAGCTGAAGGTCCAAAGTGTCGATTGCAAAAGGCTTTATTTATCAGGCCATGTTGGCCATCGTTTTTCACTTCTAGATTTTAAGTTTTTAAGTTTTAGTCGGTATCCTTAGGGCTATGGCCTTGTTTCTTACTTAAAGACACACTTAGCTCTCATGCTTCGAGCTCGGTGTCTTGTGGACTTGTGGACTGGGCGAGACCCCAGGGTCCCTCGCCCAGGAGACCTGACCCTGGGTGTAGGACACGCCATGACCTTGGGCCTCCCTTCTCGAAGCCCAACTGACCCATTTAGACAGACTAAATGCGCCAAAGGCCAACTCCACCTCTATAAATAGGAGGGGAATACCAATTGTAAAGGACTCTTAGCTCATTTGAGAAATAATAGCATTGAAATTCAGTTATATTTTCTCTCTCTAAGCGGTTAGAGTTTCTCTCTCTAAGCATTCACATCACTTTCCTCACACTTTGGGTACTACCTTTCCTCTTTATGTTCTAGCACGGAACTGGGATGGAATATATTTTTCCTCAAAAGCAGGAAATAAAGTTGGCACCTGGTTATATATTTCAAGAAAGTCCCCGAAGGATAGCTCAAGTGGTAAGAGCTAGGGATATAAGGGTTGGGCGGGATGAAGGGTGAAGGGTCCCGGGTTCGAACCCGGAGGAGAGACTAATTTACTAACATTTCTAACAACTAACATTTACCTATAAAAAAAATACTTCAAGAAAAAAAGAATTTAAAAAAAGAAAGGGAATAAATGTAGAAAGTAGTTGCGGCTTTTAGAACAAAGCTCTTCTCTTTTCTACAGGCACTTGTGCGATTGAACCCTTATTCACATGGTATACCCTGATACATTCCTCTTTTAGGGCAATTTGGATGGTTATTAAGCTATCACCAGTCACCAATTTTGCTACAAATCTAATATTAGTGCTATTTATTAATCAATGAATTCTGTTTCTGCTGTTAAATAAAATAATTAAAGACTTGTCTGGTATGTTGTATAACATAAAGTCTGATAGTATTAGATCTAATAGTATTAGGCTATTAGCTCTAATGGGATAAAATCTGATAAAAAGTTAAGTACCATATAAGATTTTGTTATAAATTGTATAACTTATCATATTTCTTAAATTGATACAATTATATGTTTGGTGTAGGGTGGTGGTTGTGGTGGTAGATATGACAGTGATGGTGGCGGTAGTGGTGGTGGCAACAGGAAGTGGTGGTGGTGGTAAGTGGTGGCAGTAGAGTGATGGTGATGTTAGTGGTGATGGTAATAATGATAGTGATGGTGGTGGTGGAGGGTAGTGGAGGCGATTATGAAGGGGTGAAAAGTTGGTTGTGGTGATATATAGCAGCGACGGTGGCAGTAGTGTAGTAGGGCAGTGGTGGCGGTAGTGGCAATGGCGAAAGGGTGATAGTGGCGACAACGGTAGTGGTTGTAGTGAACGGTGGTGGTGGCGGCAGAAGTGACGGTGGTGGTGGTAGTGGAGGTGGTGGTAATGGTGGAGTTGGTTGTGGTTGTGGTCGTGGCAGTAGTGGGGGTAGTGTGGCAGTGTTTTAGGGCAGCAGTGGCAATGGTCGTGGACGTGAGTGTGGTTGTGTGGGTGGTGGTGGTGATGACAGTGAAATTGGTCGTGGAGGTGGTAGCAATTGCGGGAGCGACAGTTGAGTCAATGGTGGAGCGTGGCGGCGGTGGTGAACATAGTGAATAAAGGTCTTGTCCGTAATCTATATGATGGATTGAATAATACATCATTTTAATGAAAGAAGCGTGAATTGATGCATAAACTTATATAATATAATATTAGCACTATACAATAAATAAACTCATAATATATTTTATAAACTTATACTATCATGTCTAATATACGACATATCAAACGAACTCATATCTTACCGAAGACTTGGCATCATCTTAGGCCTAAACCGGAGGTGCTCCTTCCCTCTAGTAATAAATGTGTATGAGTACGTACATTTAAACCCTTTTTATATTATATTGATGAATTTTCATATATGTGTGAGTAGTGTTCTCTCTCCTTTAGACTATCTACAATGGTTTCAACATTCAACACCCTCAACACCCCACTTTTCATCTTCTCTCTCCAGTTCAACACTTCATTCAACTTTTACCCACTCCAATGGTTTTTCATTCAACACCCTACCCCCTACCCCACCACTTTTTTTATCTTATATTTTGATTTAATTTTATATTTTTCTTTTTATGATTTCATAAATTTAAAATTTGCAATAAAAATTAAATTAAATAAACGATTATCGATTTAATTTAATTTAATTTTTTTTGGTTTTTTAAAATTAAATTAAATTAACGTAATATTTTTTTAACGCAAATTAAAATGCAAGACAACAAACTAAACACACAATTATTTATTTAATTTTCTTAACATAACACACAAATAACGTAATTAAAATGCAAGACAGCAAACTAAACACACAACACACAAATAACATAATTAGTACGATACAAAGCATATTTAATCATGAGGATACATTCCAAACTTTGTCCAGATGTGCTTCACTAGATCTGCTTGCAGTTGGTGATGGACATTTGGATCACGCAACTCGGATCTAGCACGCACATGATCCGCAAAAGCGGGCAACACCTCGGTCGAGTATGGTTGCGGTGTGCTAGATCCACTTCCCTCAGCTTGCTCAAAATCGGTCCAGCGTTGAGCATATGAATCTCGTTCATCCTCAACAATCATATTGTGTAATATGATGCATGACCTCATGATGATACCCAAATCATTTATGTCCCACAAGCGAGCTGGTTCACGGATGATTTGAAAACGAGCTTGAAGCACTCCAAATGCACGCTCGATGTCCTTCCGATATCCCTCCTGATGTTTTGCAAAGCACTTATCGGGTTCACTTTGAGGAAGTCTAATAGATTTGACGAAAGTTGGATAAGAAGGGTAGATACCATCAGCTAGATAGTATGCCATATTATAGGGACGTTGATTCACGATGAAATTCACACGTGGCGCGTTTCCCTGTTCCAATTCATCAAACACTGGTGACCGGTCTAGAACGTTTATGTCGTTCAGGGTCCCCGGACACCCAAAAAAGGCATGCCAGATCCATAGATCATGAGATGCAACTGCTTCAAGAATAACCGTGGTGGTTCCCTTATCCCCTCTAGCAAATTGACCTTCCCATGCTTTAGGACAATTTCTCCACTCCCAGTGCATGCAGTCAATGCTCCCGATCATGCCTGGGAACCCCCGCTGTTCACTAACCTGTAGTATTCTTTGCAGGTCCTCTTGAGTTGGTGCTCTCAGGTACTCGTGCTCATACAATCGTATGATTCCTTTACAGAATCTACGTACACACTCCAGTGTTGTAGTACCTCCGATTTTGATGTACTCATCGACTGCATCTGCTGCCACACCATATGCTAACATTCGCATTGCTGTGGTGCATTTTGCTAAGGGCGATATGCCTTCTTTCTTCGCTGCATCAAATCGTTGTGTGAAGTAGTTATCACTACTTGAAAGGTCCGCAACGATTCGAAGGAAAACATGTTTTTGCATCCGGTACCGGCGACGGAATATTCCATCGTCGTATGTAGGCTCATTGGCAAAGTAGTCGTCAATTAGCCTTCGGTTTGCCGCTGCATGATCTCTGTTGAGATTTTTTCTACCACGAGTTGCACTAGCCTGCAATATTAGATTTTGACGCTCTCTAAAATGGTTGAGTACATAAGCATCTTCTCTCTCACTTTTTTCAAGGTATGCTTGGAGATCAAACTCTGGTGGATCCATTATTTGTGAAATTTGAAGTAGATGGGAAGAGATGCATTGAATGGTGGAACCTTGAGTCCATATATATAGATAAATTGAATAGTGGACAGTGACGGATTTGAAATAATATGAACTATAGTTAATTATCAGATAAGGACTAGATTCGAAATGAGTGATACATATTCAAACTCGGTAACCCATACATTAGCCACTGACAACACTAAAAAATTATTAAAGTAAACAGAACAGACTTGACAAAACACTGGCAAATTATTAAAGCAAACACTACAGACTTGACAACACTGACAAATTATTAAAGCAAACACTACAGACTTGACAACACTGACAAATTATTAAAGCAAACACTAGGGACTTAACAACACTTGAAAATTATTAAAGCAAACACTACAGACTTGACACCACTTGAAAATTAATACAGAAAACACTACAGACAATTAATTTCCAAAGAGCTCTTCGGACAACCGCTTCAACATCTCTTTCTTGTGGTCACTGAGATGCTCTTCATCACTTAACTTTAGGTATAATTTCATTTTCTTAGCTACAGTCCCCTCTTTCCTCAATCTATTAGCCTCTTCCGTGATCGCTGCTAGATGCTTCAATTGTTCAACCTCATCCTGCTTGGCTTGTTTGTATCCAGCCCAATCGTTCTGCATCACTTCCAAGGCAGCTGTTGGGCTCTTCTTTTTACCCTTTTTTTTAGATGCATCCCTACCTATTGGACGGGGAATCGATCCTATAGAGGTTGAGCCACCTGCAGAGGTTGAGCCACATGCATCACTCTCGCGAGATCTCTTAGATCCACTACTTCTTGACCCAACACTTCCTCCTGCTTGACTACAGTAACGTGGTTGTTCACGGAGAGCCTGCCATTCTTTTATCAAATTAAATCGAGCCTTCTTTCCATCTGAGTACAGTTGTTGGGCTTGGGTCAAAATATCATCCTCCGACCAACCGCTTCGTTGCATACGCTTAGCACCATCATAAGCGCCAATCCATTTATTTATTTGCTTGCTCATATAATTATAACGGTTTCGGCATGCATTTCCATCCCGCGGAGGATTGAATGAGCAATGCTCATTACAATACTCAGCAATTTGACCCCAAAATGTTTCTCCTTTTTGGTTTCTCCCGACAACACTGTTTGTTCCAAATTTAAGCCACCCACTAATTAACACCAGATTTTGATCAGTGTTCCATGCTGGTAAGTGGCTTCTCCTGCTCGTAGGAGTTGAATCCTCTTCATTTGGAGTGGCTTCATCACCAGCTGTCATGCCACCAAGAGTCATTTGTGTTGAAAATTCGGGAAATTCAGATGCACCATCATTAGCACCATCATTAAACGGCGGTGTTGGAGATGAATGTCTGAACATAGATCCATGATGGGGATGAGGACGTTGGTTGAAAAATTGATTTGGATCTTGAAAATGGTTGGGATTTTGGTGGTTGGATTGATTTGGATCTTGATAAATGTTCGGATTTTGGTAGTGGGAAAATTGACTTGGATGTTGATAAGTGTTGGGATTTGGGTAGTAGTTGGGATTTTGATTTGGATGTGGATAATTGTTGGGATTTTGGTGGTTGGAATACTGATTTGGATGTTGATAGTCTGGATTTTGGTTGGAAGAATTCTGGGAGTTGAAATGGCTATTGTTGATAGTCTGGATTTTGATCCATTTGGGTAGTTGTTTTTTTTATATTTTTTTAATTTTTTTTTTTCGAAATAATTGAGTTGGAAAGATTAGGATAAATGAAAATCGCCCGGACCAATCAGAACGAGACACGTGGCATTGGCGGTGCACTCTCTCTCTCCTGTCGCGCGTGCGTGGCACGCGTCTGTCGGTGGCCAACCGAAGCGTGCCACGCGTCCCACTACGCAGCCCCCTTACCCCACCCTGACACATAACGCGCCTTGTCTGCGCGTGTGTGGCACGCGCCTGGCGGTCACCAACCAGGGCGTGCCACGTGTCTCCGGATACCCCTTTAAACAAGTGTTGAAACTCTTCAACACTTCTCTCTCCCTTTCAACATTAAACTAACCCTTTCAACACCATTATACTACATTTTCAACATTAAACACATCATATTCAACACCATTGTAACCAGTCTTAGTTAGGAGTGCAAGATCTATAGTTTGGACCAGATGTTAAATCGGATTGTGATGGATGTATCAAGAAAGAGCTATTAATTGATTTATGATCCATTAGAATGTACTAGAAAATTCCAATACATCCATAGTTCATTTACTAAAATCTATCTAATTAATCCATTAGTTTTTTTAATGGGAGTTCAATCCACCTACGGCATAATAAACATATTGTTGGTTCAAATAAATTAGATCTAGGGACTGCCGTGTGAGTCGTCTAAGAAATCACCTTAAAGATTCTCTACAGAAGTAGTTATTTGAGGAAGAGGAACTATACTCCTTAATGAAAGTTTCTATCATTCTCCAATAAACTCTTAATTATTTGCTATTGAGGGGTGAGTTAGGTATTTGAGTTCTAACGAGGAGAAAAATAGCTAAATAAATAAACGTAAACTCATAGTAAATGACTAAAAGAAATAAATAAAGGTTGAAATGAATCAAAGTAACTTGAAAATAAACAAGAGAGTAGGGGAAATTATATTTTGATTGATGATTTAATTGTGTTTGTATAAATATTAAATAATCATTTTCCTAATGAGGGCTTGAGCTACTAACCAAGTCCAATTTGTGCGCAATCCACTATAGATCGTGTGGTATCCGTTCCCATCACTTCTAGTCAACTTGGATAAGCTGGTACAGAGCTTGTCATAGCTTTTCGTTAATTATAGGAGTGACACCGTACCTAATTTTCATGGGTTCATTACAAGAAAGGTTCATTTTAGAGACCAAATATTAGTGTCGGCTGCCTATGACAGCGACGCTATATTTCTTCATTAGTGTCGGACGAGCAGACGACATAAAGCCCATACAAGGGTTTTTCTCATTGTTTTAAAATTCGGCTCGGTAATCGACTCGGTCAAGATAGTGAGTTAATGAGTCACTTGTTGAATTAGTGAATCATTGGTTCAATTGTTTGATGCGTGTCAAAGTATTTTACTTTGAATGCAGTATAAGGTGTTGAACATCAAGATCTCACAAGGACTTGATGAACAATTGATTGAAAAGAGAGTAAACAAAAGCAATTAAGGAGGGGACATGGGGTTGGTTGATTTTTTTGCAAGGTAACAAAGCGATAATTAAATAAGTTAGATTCAGAACAGAGAAAGGGTTAGTCCTCTCCTCGGATTATAACGTTCAAGTGCAACAAACCTTCATTGGTTATAAAAGATTATTTCTGCTTTCCAACAAGCCTTTGAGTTGAATTCTAACTTACAATCATGAGATGGAAATCCTGATTCTACACTGAACAATCGTTCATAATATGATTTGTTAAAGTTAAAAAGTTTGGCAATCGCTGCTTCAAAGTACAAGAACTATTTATGACCACTGAATTCTCAAAGCTAACAACCGATCGGCGTTAGAGATTTACATTCTTAGATAACGAATTCGCAATCTCTTCATCGTCTCATCATCAGTTAAAGAATCATTTAAATGACTCAACTTACTTGAATTTGAAAATCTTCAAAACCAAAATAATATTCAAGACAAGCAAGAGCTAAAGAACGTAAATCAACTTGTATAGAAAAATGGAATTGATTAAGAACTGAACCTCAGGTTTTTAAACACAATAATATTAAAAATCCTAAGACTAACTAAGGAGTTTAGTAACTCATATTAAATCTAAGAAAATAAAGATTAAAGAGGAAGAGATGGTAAGAGGTGTCTAACAAAAGTCTAAACCTCACTTATTTATACCAAAATAAACTTCTTCTCCAAGTAAACTTACTCTCAAAGTAATATATTATCTAATTCAGAAACTAATCTCAGCTGATCCAAGTCTGGGCCCAAAAGGAGTAAGTGGACCATTGCTCAACTGACCCAATTAAAGTAATGACATGTCTTCTAACTTTGGAGCTGTACGAGCCACTGTAGATGGCCGAATCTGTAAAAGTTTTACTCATGAAAGTTGTAGCTCTTCGAGTTAGCTTTTCGTAGCCTCCTACCAAGCTCAATTCTGAGCCATGTAACTCAAGTTAATATCAATTTAGTCCAGATTGATCCAGTCTCGCTGGATTAGCGATAGAAACTCTGCAAAGTAATTCTGACCAAGCTAGAGACATTTTCTACTATTTGGCTAAACATAAAAGTTATAGAGCTTTCTTCTTTCTTTCGAACGATATATTACACACCCCATTGGGACTACTAGCTTCAGATTCAATCTGATTTAGGAAAAGAGTCATAGAAGTTAAAAATAAAGAATTAAGCACTTTTCCATTTATCATCCAAATAAGCGTGAAAGGTTAGAGCATAGCTAAATCATAACAATTAAGCACAAATTAAACATAATAAAACTTAGAAGACCACACATAAAATACATCAATTATACGCTTCTCATTTGACTCGGTTTATATTAAACAAGTATAAAATTTATAATATAAATAACTATGTATGAAAATTCTATACGATATATCGTTACCATATCATATACTCCCTCCGGTCCTATTTATAAGCATGAAAGAGAAGAAAAATCTTGGTCTTTTTTATAAGAACCAAATGAAAGTTTGAGCTATATTAATTATTTTTTTCCAATGATGCCCTTATTAATTCTAACTTGTAGAATGTGTCTCATTAATTATTCTCTCTCTTTCCCACTTTCCAACACGAATAACAAAGGGTAATTTTGGAAGTTTATTTTGATTCAAGACAAATTTAATGCATTTTATCTAGTTTTACTACATTTCTTAAACTATGTGAATTTTTTTTTTGTTGCTTATAGATTGGACCGGAGGGAGTATATAGCAAAATATGAAGTCTTTCTGCAAGGACCAAAGTGGCTTAGTGGAAAGTGAACACTTATTCTCCTTCCAAGTCTTGAGCTCAACTCCTAGACATAGCAAAATATTTAAATAACTCTCAACTAAACATCATTTGACCAAATAATTAACTTTGACTGGGAATTAATACCAGTATGACCACGAAATTCAAAATTTGACTCTCAGTTGATCATGTGACGAAATAACTAACTTTGACCACGAAATTCGTTTTGACTTCACTGAGTGAACGAGTCAATGTTTGACTTACCAAGTCAAAGATGTCATATCGGGTCCAACTCTAGAACCGGTCTAGCAAGGGTCGGACTGGCTAGGGTACGGTCAAACCAGCCGGTCCGAGCTGAGTCTTTAACTATAATTTTTCTTCACAAATCTAAAAATTGTCGGCTAGTTGGCTGACGCAATTGTCCGTATAAGTTGTTGCTACTAACTTTTTCCTTTTAACATCGACTTTAGCTGATGCAAATTATAGCTATGCATTAGGAACCAATTCGAGTTTGTTGGCATAATGTGTTCATTATTTGCAACACAATTTTTACAACACTAAATAATTTTTCCGTATTTTATAATAGGGATTAGTTGATACGTGATAATTTTTTTGTTTTCGACACAATTATCACATAATCCTCTTTTCCTCCATAAAAAATAACTCAAATACATCTTGTGATTGAGTTTAATAATTGGTAGATGGTGAAGAAAAGGGAAAAAAGATGATGTTTATACTATTCCTTTTATTTACCTGGGGATTCCGGTAGGCGCTCGGGCAAGCTGTCTGAAGACTTGGGAGCCAGTAATTAAAAAGATGCGAAACAGGCTAGCTTTGTGGAAGCAAAAGTTGATTTCTTTTGGTGGTCAGATTTTCCTGATTCAGAGTGTTTTATCGGCGCTGCCTCTTTTTTTCCTATCTTTTTTTTAGGATACCTGCTTGTGTTGTGAAGGTTTGCAACAGGATTATGCGGGATTTTCTTTGGGGTGCAACTGAAGGGGGAAGACGGATTGCTTGGGTAAAATGGATTGATGTTTGCCAACCCAAAGACGTGGGAGGATTGGGTATAAAGGATCTTGACCTCTTTAATAGATATCTATTGGGCAAATGGCTTTGGCGATGGCGTACAGACAAGCAGGCTCTTTGGTGCCGAGTGATTTTTGCAAAATATGGGGAGGATCCAACTGTAAAGTTGTCCTCATGGTGGCGCAGTGTTCATGAGGCTTGTTGTTTTGATGAGATTGACTGGTTTCAGGAAGGAATTCAGAATTCAATTCGTGGTGGCGATAGCACAAAGTTCTGGTTGGATAATTGGAGCGGGGGTGGAGTTCTTCGTGAGCAATTTCCTAGGCTGTATAATTTATCAAAGTTGAAGCATAGGAATATCTCTGATTGTGGTGTCTGGGTTCAACATCAGTGGAACTGGAATTTACTGTGGCGCAGACAGTTGCTAGGGCGGGAACAAGGGTGGTTAGCTGATATGTTCGAAGTAATTTCTAGCTGTAATTTACAAGAAGGTGTTCGGGATTTGTGGGTTTGGCAACCAAGTCCAGATGGGGTTTATTCAGTACATTCTGCTTATTTATTTCTACAGGAACCTTCACTTGGCCCAGCTGAACCTGTTTTTGAGCTTATCTGGCATTCTCATGCACCTTCAAACGTCAAGGCTTTCGCTTTGCGTTGCTTGCTGGACCGTGTTCCTTCCTGTGATAATTTGATTAGGCGAGGTGTGGCCCTAGATGAGGATGCTGCGGTTTGTAGGCTTTGTGGTGGAGCCTTGGAAACAACTTTTCATCTCTTGTTTTCTTGTTCTGTTTCCTTGGACATTTGGCTTGCTTGTTACCGATGGTTAGGTTTTTGTACAGCTTTGCCAATTACACCTAAAGATCATTTACTTCAGTTTGATTTTGGAGGTTCTCAGAAGCACCGTGGTGGCTTGACCACGGTTTGGTTGGCATGTATTTGGTCCATTTGGGTGATGCGGAATGGAATTGTTTTCAGGGAAGAGGGATTTTGCATGACAACAATTTTGGAACTAGTGAGATGGAGGGCATGGCAATGGAACTCTGCTAATTTGAAGGGGTTTTCATATTCAATGTATGAATGGTGTGCAGAGCCTATAACTTGCATTCATTCTGTGTAGCTTCTGTTGGGGGTTTTTGTGGTATTAGTAGTTGGTATACTACCTTCAGTCTGCAACGTGTTGGGTAGCTGCAGTTTCTAGTTTATGTTTGTTTGGCAGCTTTCTTTTATTTTTATTTTATTTTCTGTCTTGTTTCCTCTATTGTATTGGGTTTGAAGTACCCCTTGTACTTCCATTTCAATACAAAATTTGGCTTACCTAAAAAAAAAATGAGAAATCCCCTTATTTGAGTGTTTTTTAAGGAATTAATGGGGTAAGTGTTTAAAATTTAAACCATTGAAAACTCCTAAAAAAACATATCCGGGGCCTTGGAGGTAAAAACGAAAGCATCCCACCGCTAGGCTACAACTGAGCATTTGATGGAAATGTTTCTATATATTATATATCACCGCAACTATGGGAGAAAAAAGGAATTTTGTTGTGGTATGGGTTCGAACCCGTGAACCTCTACCAAAAAATAAACGTAAGATATATGGCAATTACTTTTTTGTTACATTAGAAATATAAATTGTATCTCCAGAGATTGACCCCAACCCAACCCAACCCACAATGACAACTAATAAACCAATTAATTAGAAAATGTTGTAAGTTGTGCAATATATTTATATATTCAATTTAAGTGATTAAACCCATGACTCATTGGTTGAAACTTAAGACTCATTGATTCAGTACCTCGCTACCCGGTCAATAACTTAGTCAAGTTTTACAAGACTCATCCCACATGATGAAGTGGAGAACAGATCAAGGTATCGAATACCAAGCCATCTCGTTTTTGAAAATAAAGCCAAGAGATGGAGAGGACTCTCCGAAGATGCTGTTACGTGAGACCCACCAAAAGAAAAGGATAATTGACATCTACAAAAGACAACGATGTAGGATGAAGACAAAGTTTCCACACACATTTGAGCCTTTCGCAGTCTTTAAGAAAGGGGAGATAAACATTTGGTTCTTTTGCTTAAGGTAACCATCCAACGTCTATTACACCTTGGCCTCTCTTCCTCTTTGGTCTTTGTGGGTGTGTTTTGCATGAAAGTAAGGGAAAGTCTTGGATCCAATACTCCCTTAAAATCTATAAACACATATTCCAAGTAAACGCACATATTCTCCTTCTTTGTCCTCTTTGGGTTCTGCTTTTAATGAACATACATATCATTTGAAAGTGATGATCAAGATTGAGGGATCCAAGGCCCTTTGGTGTGCTCTGTTTTTCGGACTTAGTTTGTGTCAGTGATGACGGAGATGGAGGTACCACCACTAACAAGCCGTTAGCTAGTTACTACATGCACAAGCATGCATGCATGCTTTTGTTTTTGTGACTGTGGTGGTATCATATATTCATATGGGCTATGGGCAAGTGGTTTTTGAAGTAGAAAGGGATAGTCAAAAGAGAACTAACGCATGTGATGAATGGATCTACAAGAGACGAATAGGTCCGCTTTTGATGTTTGTTGGGTCATTTTCCTTAAAGCGTACATGTATGTGCGTGTGTGCATGTTAAGAATGAGAAAGAGCAAAATTCCCTCAAATCATGTTAGGACATCTTGTGTCACTTAATTCTTTAACACATGTTTTTTTTTATACTAGAACGATCAATTACAATTCTTTAACACAAGTAGTTTAATAACACCAAGAACAGAATATATTCTTGTTATACATGATGTAGGTGACTGGGTATGTCCATGAATAGTTTGAAATATTCACGAAACTGCTTCTTGACATCCATATAGTGACATAGTCGTTGTAAAGTACAATTCTCTAACTTTTTGGTGCATAATCAGGTTTTGAACTAAGTATCACTATCTCTAACTCGCGTGGTAAGAGTTGAAGAACAAATAAATTAGGAAGAGAAGATCTATGGTTCAATCTCTAGAAGAGAAATTTGACACATAACAATTAACATATTGCTAATATATATGGACCACCATATTATAGCATTGTCTTAATTAGATTTGTACTTCCTCCGGTCCATAATATAAGCAAAAAAATTGGTGTTTTGGTGGTCCATTATATAAGAAATAATCATTGTTTTTAAAGTGTGTTAAATATCCACTTCCAATTTTACCTTTATTTATTTAGAAAGTACTCCACTTTTCCATGTACAAGAAACATTTAATCTCCTCACTTTCCCATGTATAAGTGGTTATTTACTTGGAGAAGAGAGATGAAGGTGTTGGACCTATACTTAATTAAATGGTGTCATTAATGATTAAAGGTTGTGTAGAGAAGGGGGTGGTTTTGGGAAAAAAAAATTATGTTTCAGCTTTGTTAATTGAGATGTTATTTCTTGGTATGTGAGATATTTGGTTTTTTTGCTTATATTGTGGACCGGAGGAATTATTAGTTATCATCACACCCGGAGGAATTATTAGTTATCATCACATCCGGAACACATATTCTTTTTTTTTCGATCCTTCGTAAAATTAAAGGTCGTGTTGCTTGGATTCGAACACGCGACCCATGGCGGGGTGTAAGGGGAACACATATTCTGAACCATATATTTTGGTCAAAACTACCCTCAACAGAAAAGGCCACAACTGGTATATTATATGTTTGGGCTTGCTAGCCCTTCTCAATTTAACCATATCATTTTGCTTCGGGCTTATATTCCGTGTTTCTCCAATGGTAGTATCTAATGTTAAATACATACTCATATGAGTATCTATTACCATTGGAGTACATATTCAATTCCAACATGACAAAGATGAGTATGTGGGAATAGATACTCCACACTAGACTTGAAATGTGAGCTTGTATTTATTACAAGCACTTACAATTAATTAAAATGTAGATAAATAATAAAATATACAAATGTGATGCTGATGGTGGGATCCACTATAGAAACTTTTAAGAGTTGTTGGGTTGAAGTAAAAAATTAGTAAAATGGGGTAAATGATGTGGCATTATGGAAAATTGAAAAAATGATATGTAGATATTTTAGTGAGTATGATGGATGTAGATGATCTTATATTGTGGACCGGAGGAATTATTAGTTATCATCACATCCGGAATTATTAGAGCTATTTAGTAGGGGGGGAACACATATTCTTTTTTTTTTTCGATCCTTCGTAAAATTAAAGGTCGTGTTGCTTGGATTCGAACACGCGACCCATGACGGGGTGTAAGGGGAACACATATTCTGAACCATATATTTTGGTCAAAACTACCCTCAACGGAAAAGGCCACAACTGGTATATTATATGTTTGGGCTTGCTAGCCCTTCTCAATTTAACATTTTGCTTCGGGCTTATATTCCGTGTTTCTGATTTTATTTTATGTTTATTAATATGGCACTATATATCCATCAAAATCGACCCAAAAAAAATATATACATCAAAATTAAGCCGCTGTGGTTCCTCTTTTTCGTGTGGAGATTTATATTTGGGTTGTTAGTTGTATAATGTTGAGTCCATCAACCCAACGAATGTATAGTGGCCTTTTTGTCCATAACATATTTAATTGGTCTGATGGGAAAATTTATAGATACTCATTCACATTTAAAATGGGCATCTAAATTTATGTTGAGCGAGTTTCGGCGAGTGGGTCTCGCAGTAATGTGGTGATGAGGTGATGGCGTGCCGCAGCGGCGCTCAATTTTCATAGAGAAAAGAAAATGGATTCTGGGAAGGATGAGAGGAAGTAAGTTAAGTGTGCTTATGTTGATCAAGTGGGTGGAGAAAAGCACTTAAGCACTTGATATGGCTATGACATGAATGTGTATCCTTTCTTGGGGTTGATTTTAAGTTTCAACACCATGGTAAACTCTCTCTGCATCACCCATAATGGTCATCCAAAAGTAGACAACCCTTCTTTGGAGATGTCACTACAAAATGATTTCATGCCATTCAGCAAAGACTTAAAGCACTTAATATGGCTGACAAGCTTGCCTTCACTTTACACTTGTACATAATTTAAGAGCCTCCTGAAATCTATGCAAGCTTCATAAAGTGACTATTGCTCCACTTGAGCAAATTAAGGTAAGTAGTGTTTTTTCCCGTGTGTTGCACGAAGAATATGTCTATTGTATTTGATATATCAATTAATCATGAATGTGATTATGCGTATTTGTTTAAATCTTAGATAATTAGGGCAAATCTTTTCAAATTCGGTTTCAAGATTTGTTTTGAAATTAAGAAACACATGTCAACAAAAGATGGGTTATCTAATTCTTTTCTAATATATATTAATATATAGAGGAGGAGATGACTGATGCAGTATCTTAGATAATTACGAAAAATCTTTTAAATTTTAATGGATTATAATCTCAGCATTACATTTTTTCTTATATTGTGGATCATGAGAAAGAATAAAAGGAGAAATCACAGGATTCCTGTAAATATGTAGTAAATTAGGCTTGAGACTTTTCATGATTTAAAGAGATAATAAAAACAGTTTCAAAATTTGTTTTGGAAATAAATTTAATAAGGAGTAATCTAGGTAAATCTTAGATAATTAGGGCGAATCTTTTAAAATTCGGTTTCAAGATAAAATAACACAACATAAGAGAATCTATCAAATGAATTGATACGTGAAATTTTTTTTATGAAATTAACCTGAGAATGACACGTGAGAATTTTTTTAGAGTATTAATTAATTTAAGATAAAAATAAACAACCTAAATCCTAATTAATTTATACTCTAAAAATAACTCTAAAATAAAATAAAATATTTTCTGAAATTAAAATTAAATAAATAATAAGATAAATTAAGATAAAATCAAGAGATAAACAACCTAAATTCTAACCAAATCTAAAATTTAAAAAGGTAATAAATAAAGATAGATAAAAACTACAAAAATCTAGCAAATCACAATAAAAAATCATAAAATCCTGAATTAATTAAAATTCGAAAATTCAATAAAAACTACCATAAAAATTAATTAATACTCTAAATCCTAATCAAATATAAAATTAAAAAGTACTAAATAAATATAGATAAAAACTATCAAAATCTAGCAAATCACAATAAAAACTCATTAAATCCTAAATTAATTAAAAATCCGAAAATTCAATAAAAATACCATAAAAATTAATTAATACTCTAAAAATAAATCAAAAATAACTTAAGATAAAATCAAGAAATAAACAACCTAAATCCTAATCAAATCTAAAATTTAAAAATGTATTTTTTTTATGAGAATTAACCTGAGAATGACACGTGGAATTTTTTTAATGAGAATTAACGTGAGAATGACACGTCACTAAATCAGCCTAATAGAAGTTCTTCTTTTCTAATATATATTGATGATTGATGATATCCTTCCGTAGCTTGCTAGACTTTGAAGATATAAAGTACTCTGTAAGAAATTTTTTCTAACCTGAAAATGCAGAAATGTACAAAAGCAAGAAAAATACCTAAATCAACGAATCCTTTAAAATTAACCGTTTAAATTTAGTCCCCAACAATAACGCCTAAAACGTGTTGAGTTTCATATACATG
This sequence comes from Lotus japonicus, assembly GCF_012489685.1. NCBI lineage: Eukaryota > Viridiplantae > Streptophyta > Magnoliopsida > Fabales > Fabaceae > Lotus > Lotus japonicus. The sequence goes on from NC_080045.1 coordinate 18,812,056, forward strand.
CATGAAAAAGAGCAAGTTAACTATCGCAAAAGTAGTAAGAGAAAAGTCTCAATTATCAAGCCCAAGGGACAAAGCAGTAACGTCTAATTTAAGAGGAATGGCTCAATGTTTAGGAAATCAAAGAGTTGTTTGGTTTTGATCATGCAAAGTAAAATAAAGAAAAGCAAATAAAATGAATTATGAAATGAGATTAAAGAAGACTCGAGATTGCAAAGTAATCGAATCACATCCCCGAATTTATATATTCTACGCAAGATTCGTATGTGAGCTAACTATTCTCCTGAAAGTATCAATAAGTCGTCAACATAGGAAAAATCATGCAATTAAGACGAGCATCAATTATTCGTACTCATAAGCCCATAAAATTTTATGTGCTTTCGTACCTACCGATAACGATCATAGTGGAAAAAATGAAAATAAAGAAGTCCATAAAATATAGGAATCCAGAGTGACGTGGAGCATATATTCATAGGACAAAAGGAGCAAATAGTACGTACAGAGGAGAGACGTGGAAAGATACGCATCTAGCGGTTAGCAAACCTAAAGGAAGAAAGGGACAATAAGGGCATTACTTGATAAATTAGCTTATAAAAAAATTGAAAAAAATATTAATTAATACTCTTTTGAAATTCCAAGTGGACATATTTATAATAATTTTTTTTCTCTAAGTGGATAGTTAATAAGAAATAACAGTAATCTGAATTATTTACAAAAGTGAAGGAGATAATATGGTACTTGCACATTCATATCTCTAAATTTTCTCTTCATTTTCTCGCTTATTTCACTCAATCCAAAAAAAACTAGATAATTACTTCAATTTTCGCTTACATTCTTGACATTTAAAATTTTTCCACTCATTTTTATCTAAGTCTCCAAACATAGCATAAGAGTCAAAACAAAGAAACACTTGACCCATGGAAAAAGCCCAACTGAAGGAATAAAACTATAAAGGTGTTTGTTGTGGTACCTTACTTCAGGTCAAGGTATGGTACGCCAAATGAGTTAGAACAGTAATAAAGATTCATGTATCACATGGATCAACAATTGTATTTTTCCAATAATGTACTTTAAGATTAATGGCATCGATTAGATACGTGTTCAGCCTCTTTCTTTATCGAAATCATGTAGCTCAGACCCAATGTTAGGGTCGAGATTCACTGCAATCTCTGCAAGGTCGTGGTGGACGCCAACAAAGGTCGCCGGGGGACAACATGAGTTACCCGGTGAACGAGAGTACTATTGGACTAGAATTATAACATTGAAAATTATAATTTCAATCACGTGTCATTAATCTATTAAATCACCTAATGTGGGTATCACACCCAAAAAATAATACGGGTACCAGAGAATTCACCAACTATAAAAAAGGGATCAGCAGTAATGGAGAAAAACTTGTAATTGCATAGTGTTATGAATATTTGGATGCCCATCAGAGTTAGGAGTCCATGGGCCAGACCCACATGTATACTTGTTCAACACTCTAAACCTAATAGTATAAATACAAGGGAGTCTGCACCTAGCAGAGCATCTCCATCACACTATTTCTCTATCTCTTGTTCCTCTCTTCTCCTATCTTGCTTACTCTTTATTCATAACACGTTATCAGCACGATAGTCTCTCCATAAAATTCTCAATTCCTAAGTGAAAGAGTAAGTACCAATTCCAGAGTAAGTACCACATCCATGTGGAAGGTTATAATTTGTTTTTATTTTCTCTCTTCTTTCTTCTTCTTCGAATCAAATTTTTTTTTCTTTTCTATTGATTCATAACTATGAGTCTAAAAGTACCAATTTTTGCATGAATTCTGAAGATTCATAGCCTTACAGTCCAGAAGTACTGTAATTGAATTATTATGCATGAATTAGGAAGATTCATAGCCTTACAGTCCAGAAGTACTGTAATTGAATTATTATGCAAGATTCATAGCCTTACAGTCCAGAAGTACTGTAATTGAATTATTATGCATGAATCAGGAAGATTCATAGCCTTACAGTCCAGAAGTACTGTAATTGAATTATTATGCATGAATCAGGAAGATTCATAGCCTTACAGTCCAGAAGTACTGTAATTGAATTATTATGTATGAATCAGGAAGATTCATAGCCTTACAGTCCAGAAGCACTGTAATTGAATTATTTTGCATGAATTAGCCTTACAGTCCAGAAGCACTGTAATTGAATTATTTTAAAAGAATCATGAAGATTCATAGCCTACAATCCAGAAACATTGAAGTTGAATTATTTTGAATGAATCATGAAGATTCATAACCTACGAGTTTAGAAGTACCGTAGTTGATTTTTACAATACATCGTAACCTACGAGTCTGGAAGTACCGTAGTAGAATTTTTAAAATATGAATCATGAAGATTTGTATCCTACGAATCCATAAGAATTGTATTGAGATATATTCTCTTTGAGCTATGAGTCTAGAAGTACCATAGCATGAATATACAAAGAGTTCTTGGAGAACTAGAAATTTATATGAATATTAAATCACAAAAAGATTCAATCGATTTATTGGATACATTTGAGAGAAATTACTTTATGATTTAGTTGACTTGATCATTCTTCATTCCTTCCTTGATGTGAATGAAATATTATTGAATCTTGCCACCTGAAGTGGAAGAGACAAAAAAAAAAGGTCATGAGATATATCATAATGGAAAGAGATCAAGAAAAGATTCATAAAATACACTATATTATTAAATTGATCTCTTTATTGAATTTACTACTTTTCATATGATTTGTTACATAAATTCTCTTCTGATAATTGATTTGTGAAATATTATCTTCTAATTAAATTTATTTTAGATCACGGGTGTATTTTTATTGGTGTCAATATCAGTTTTTTTTATCTCCATGAAATTTTTATACTTATATAATCATACATTTAATTTTTGTTATAATCAGTTTAAATTCAATTCAAATTATATATATATATTTAAAAGAGATATGATCATGATGAGTTTATTTTTATCTTCAATAAATTGGATACGGTTCCTAAATAAATAAATAAAATTTACATGAGTTGTGCTTTTTCCAGTCTTTTCATTATAATAACTGATTAATTTTTTTAGTAAAAATGTAGAACATTGCAAAGCTTGATTTATGGCTAGATAATATGGGAAGAGTCAATCTAATATCAATTGATTTTGGGACTCTTAATAAAATTAGAATTTAAAGTTTTTTAATATGTGTAAATATTTATGAGATCATGAACAGAGTATTCTAGGAATAAATCTATGGGTTTGTGATAAAATTATTTTAGTTATTTATAAAAAAAAAATTATTTACATATATTTGGACTTCCTTCTTGTATCATAAAGGAATGGTTAAACAAACTTAGCCTTTTGAAATAAACAAAAGAAGAAGACTCTATAGTCTTTTGTCAATATTTATATTGTAGTTCCTGAAGAACTATATCGTTGTCATTATAAATGATCAAGTTGATTGAAAGACATGTGTCTATCATGTAAGCTACAGAAGTAGCTATATTAAGAAATGATTGAGATATTTCCTGAGAAGTGAATATTTCAACAAACATGGCAAAAGTTGTGATCATTTAGATCAACGCATGGTCAAATGTCCCTGAAGGACATCCAATGGCATATATGGTATTGTTTCATGAAATGAAACTTTTGTGGTGGCTCTCTAGAAGAAGCCTATGAAATTTCAAAGCAATATCTTAAAATGGATCACGGACACTCTTGAAAAGATCTATTGATCAATAATCTTATATTTTCTTTTGAAGAAACAACCCCAGATGCGGTTGCAATCCTAAAAATGGTATTTGAATTAATGGTTGATGTGACCATGATAATGACTCCTCATATCGAAAGTCTTCTTGACACAATGTGGTGGTCAGACAACATGTCCTATTGACACGGTGATGAAGCGAATTGCAGTGCAATTGCTAATAGTTTGTTGAGGGGGAGCATAATAATATGGTTGTGACTCACACTTAGGGGGAGAATGTTGAGAATTGAAGTGTGAGTTAGAGTCTCACATTGGCGCATGATCTCATGCTTTCTGCTCCCTTTATCTTCCCCTAAATTGGTATCAAAGTATAGAAAGATAAGGAGCAATATAAAAACTGTTGTTAGATATTGCTTGGATCGGTAGTAATCCAGACATGTAAATATGTCAAACCTATTGCGTTTTCCATGCGATGGATATGAGTTAAAGGAAATTATGAGATGTAATACTCATCTTGTGACACAATTGTCATGTACACATATTCCTTATTAATTTGAAAGTCTTGAAGGACTTTATTTACATCTAATTGATGTAACGATAAACTATGGGTTGAAAATATCAAAATCCTTGAAGGATTTAAAATGCCAGAAAATTTTACTTCAAACATTGAAGTATTATTTTGAATGATAAAGTTCTATATATGGAACAAATTGAATGTGATTGGCATGCATGGCCGGTTAGACCATTCCGAGTCTTATGATGCGAAAGTATATGAATTCATATGAGTACCCATCGAAGAACCTAAAGATTCTTCAATATAATGAATTCTTATATCTTGTTCTCATTACCAATTAATAATTGGTAAAATATATGGGTTTGAATCCCGCATACTCTTGAGTATATTAGATGCGATACATGTGCACGTATTCACTCTTTTTACGGGTCATTTAAGTATTTCATAAATTTATCGATGCATCGACTAAATGACCAAATATATGTCATCAACTCTCAATATTGATAGAGTGAAAATTCCAACCTTGATCAAGTTGGTAAATGACATGATTTTGAATATCTAGTTGCACATGTTCGTATTCAAATTATCTAGCTGATTTGTTTAATTAAATGCCTCATATTTATAGCTAGACAATTACATATGAGAACAAATATCCTTATTTATGGACATGTGATATTGCAATTAGCAGCATTGACACGCATCAAGCCAACAATTCATTAGAATTCTCCCCATTGCAATTGGTTCATGGTCAGGAACCTAATATCTCTCATCTAAGAATTTTCAATGTGCGTTATATATTTTGAATCGCTCCACCACAACGCACTAAGGTGGGACCACAAGGAAAGCTGAGATTATGTAATCAATTTGAGCCAGAACTGATATATATTTTATATCTTACTTGTTGTTTCTCAGCATTGGGGGGAGAGGAAATTAAGCAGCTCTGAAAATTTGTAAAGAATGCATATGTATACTCGCACTATGAACCAGAAGTTCAAAAGATGCATTCTCTGACCTAAAAGGAATTATTAAATTCCTTATATGCTGCAAATACCCTTCTCTAACTTGATATCCCAGTTGGAAAATTTGTCATTATTATTAGGTTAAGGCATGCCTAAAACTTGGTTCAAAAATATATATCCTAGAGAAGGATGATGGTTTTGTTGAGGAGGCAAACTATCTTGAAAAGTGTAGAGACTACAAAAATGTTTATTCCTCCTGAAGATTTTCAGGTACCTGTAATTATTTATTTAAGAGATCTCATATGATTATTTATCTACAAGTTAACACAAGGAACCAAGAACATGAAGAATTGTCGACATGATGAAGTAGCGCTCAATATTAGAAATATGTGCGAGAATCTTGACCCCGAAAATGAATGGGTGTGATTGGCCATAAATAGAAAGAAGCAACTCATTTGCTGAATTTAAGGGTCTTTGGACCTCATATCTATACCCTAAAGGTATAAAGACGATAAGGCTTAAAGAGTCTTTGTAGTAAAGTGAAATAATGTTGTCATATTTAAGACAAACAAGTGACAATCGTGGTGTATACTTGGAGTTACAACTTATTGGTATGGCTCACTTGAGATTGATATCTCTATAAAACTCCTTGAAGATTGTAAGATGCCTAAAGCACACAATTCATGTTCTCAACAATGAACAAATTACTAGATTGAGGCAATCTAGATGATTATTTTCTTAAGGACGGTCACAAAATGACCCAACAAACTCATGCATATTTATGATGAGATATGAGATTGTTTATGTCATAATTAATGTTTATGACAATGATTTATTGAGACTCTAGAAGAGCTCACAAAAGCTGTAGATTTGCTAAAGAAAGAATTTGAGATAAAAGAGTTGAGAATGAAACTTTTGTCTAGCCTTATCAATTGAGTATCTAAAGGATGAGGTATTTATGTACCAAAGGACTTATATTGCAAAGGTACTAAAAGGATTCTATATGGACAAATCATGTCCACTGTGTACTCTATTGATTTTAAGGTCATTAAAGGTAAATAAAGATCATTTTAGACCTTGAGAAAAGAATGAAGAATTACTTGATCCTGAAGTACCATATCTTAGTGCTATCAAAGCATTATTGTATCTTGCTAGTCATACTCGACTTGATATATCATTTGCTATTAACTTATTAGCAAGATATAGTTCTTCACCTACACAAAGACATTGGAATGGAAAACAAGTGTTTCGTTATCTTAAAGGCACATTAGATATGAGTTTATTTTTTTTCTCTTTATGTCCAAGCTTAATCTAATTGGTTATGCAGATGCTGGATATTTGTCTAAATATCTCAAACAGGTTACTTGTTTACATGTCGAGGAAAAATCATTTCATGGAGATCTGTGAAACAAACTATGATAGCCACCTCAGCTAACCCTGCAGGAATATTAGCATTACATGAGGCAAGACGAGAATATGTTTGGGTGAGATTCGTGATTCAATGCGTACTTGATATTGGTGATTTGTCCTCTAGAAAGATGCCGCCAACAACTATATATGAAGATAATACTACATGCACTGCTCAATCAAAAGAAGGATACGTCAAGGGAGATGAGACAAAGCAAATATCACCGAAGCTCTTTTTCACTCATGATCTACAAAAGAATTGTGACATAGACATCCAACAAGTTCGTTCAAGAGATAATTTGGAAAACTTATTTACGAAGGCTCTTCCAACTACAACATTTGAAAAGCTTGTGCAGAATATGAGAGTTCGTCGACTCAAAGATCTCAATTAAAATGCATTGTACTCTTTTTTCCTTAACCATGTTTTTTCCCATTGGGTTTTTCATGGTAGGGTTTTTAATGAGGCAATGTACAAAGACGAACTATAGAATGATGTGCTCTTTTTCCTTCACTAGGTTTTTATCCCACACTGGGTTTTTCCTAGTAAGGTTTTAATGAGACACATTCTTAAGGGATGGTCATCCAAGGGGGAGTGTTATGAATATTTGGATGCCCATCAGAGTTAGGAGTCCATGGGCCAGACCCACATGTATACTTGTTCAACACTTTAAACCTAATAGTATAAATACAAGGGAGTCTGCACCTAGCAGAGCATCTCCATCACACTATTTCTCTATCTCTTGTTTCTCTCTTCTCCTATCTTGCTTACTCTTTATTCATAACACATAGGACCATTGTAAATTCTAATAGTGATTAAAGGTTTGAAAATCTAGAAATTTGTGATGTAAAATGACTAAAAACAAAACATGTAATATTGAGAGGATGTTAAACAAAACAAAAAAAATTCAGGAACAAAAAGTTATTTAAGCCAATTTCATATAATTTTGTGATATGTAATATTTTTTCAAACATTCTTTTGATTTTGAGGTTTCATTTGAAGACGCGTTTGCATATCAGTCAAGTTTATTGAATTTGAATCAAATATCGTGGGCTAGTTTGTACATCTTATTTCCGTTAATACTAGTGGCCAAATTAGACGAGAGGACAAACTTGCAATGACTTTTGTTAAATTAAGATGCACAAACCATACAAAAGGGGTACAAAATTGTTATAAAAGAGAGAGGAAAGTGATTAATTAAGGATAGGTTACAAAATGGGATTGGAGTTGATGGTGTGTAACGAAAATTGATTCATTAGCCAATTCTCTGACGCTATAATTCAACTCTTAAAAGGAAAAAAACAAATAACAAATTGATAACATAATTGGCTAAATTTAGTGGAGCTCTCGTGGGAATTTGTGTGGTGGATACTCCGTTTAGAACGATTATTGCTTCTATTTCTGAAGCTGTTTAATTGATTAAATTGGTTATAAATAAATATGGATCTAGACTAGTCTAGGGGAGGAAATAAGCAAGGCGGCCCAACAGGGGCTGGTGGCTTGGCTTGTCAGATACTTGGTCTAGCTTGGCTTGTTTATTAAAAAGGTCGGGCTTAGACTTTTTAAAAGGCTTAATTAACTAAAAAGGTCAGACTCAAGTTATCATAAAAGCCTATTTGGCTTGATAGGCCGGCTTGTTTCTCTATTATTTGTATTAATATTATCAATAAATATAATATACTATTTTGATTTTTTTTAAAACTGATGTTTATTTACCTTTGTATAAAACATGAAAACCATAAGTCTCAAACCTAGATTAGAAACGTTTCACACTTATACAAGTTTTTTTATTTGAAAAGGAAATACAATGATATATAAAAAGACCTATTAGCCCGTCGACCTATTGGCCTTCCTTACATGAATTTTTTTGTTAAATAGGCTTTTAAGTAGGCTTGTAGGCCAAGTCAGGACTTATAAAAGGCCAGGCCAAGCTTTAAAATTCGACTTGTGACAGGCCACAAGCCAAGCTCGGGCCACAAAAACAGAATACAAGCCAGGCTTGGGCCTCGCAAAGCCTGGCCCAAGCCTGGCTTGGCTTGACTTATTTCCACCCCTACTAGTCATGTAAGTCAGCTCTCGTGAGAAATTAATGTAACGATCTCCTAACTAAACAATTATTTGAGGAAGACACTATGTTACTCTATGCGGTTTCCGATAATAAATAACCTCACATAACTCTGAGTGATTGCTATTGAGAGATTAATAACAAAGTAAGTCAAATTAACTAAGTGGATAACTAAAATAGATGATAAAAGACTTAAACGGCTGAAAATAACGACAGGAAGCGGATATAAAGTGCAAGAATGAAAAAGGAGTGAAAGCTTAAAAAAACAAATTAAATTGCTGAAAAGGTAAAGAGCAGGAAAGTAAAGGAAAGCAAATACGAGAAATTGATATAATTGTATTGATTGTTGGATTATGTGTCTTACAAATGTCCATCTCTCTATATTTAAAATCAGCTAACTATGTCAGTTGATGAATACTTAGCCACCAACCTAAGTTCTCCTTCTTGCAAGTGCAAGTAAATTGTGGGTGCTAATGCTTTATCTCTCCTAGTCAGCTTGGAAGCTTTGATCAAGTTGTTCTTTCTAACTTCGCATGGTTCACTTAAGGGAATTTGCTTTTCCTATTATTAAGGAACTGAATGCATAACTATTTCGCACGTGAGAACACTCTAGGTGTCCTCATAATATCTTCTTTCTTTCTGCCCAAGTCTTTGAATTTGTCCACAAATTCTATCCAGATACATACCCTCTTTTACTTAGTCGTTTCATCATGTTACACCAATAGATAGCCTGCCTTCTTCAACTACTTTTCTAACACCTAGTTTCTATGTCATGACTTGTCTACCCCTTCAACTGCCCAAAGTAACCGTTATGATTTTTAGATGCCAACTAAAATATTTTGAATCAAATAAAGTTTTAATATTGAATTGCAAAGACTTAAAAAAAATTAACTTTTTTTATTATGTTGAATATTTAATATAAATATACATACATATATATAAACTTGAAATCTTACATGATTTAATTTTATTAATTTAGCATAATTTATTATTTGATATATTACATAATATTAAAACTATAATTAATTTTATTGATTTAATCATGTTAAATAGTAAATTTTAGTGATCGGTTCAACGGTTCAACCAATAGATAGTTGGTTCAGGTGCTAGATTTTCTTTTTAACTAAGTCTAATATTCGAGTAATAATGTCCCCGACTCGAACATGATTGTCTTTAATAGAAAAAATATTTACGCTAAGTCTTCAGACCACTACCAAAGACACCGACCCAGAAAATAAAAGGGTGGTGTTGGTGTCATCTCAACTCAGCTACAACACATATAGTTGGGAAATCCATCTGTCATCTTCTATCGTCAAGCTTGGGGCTTGCTTGCTCCTCTCCATTGTTGTCCTCTGACTTGAGATGATGGTTCTTTGTTGTCCTTTGACTTTGAGAAAACAAAAGGGTGGTGTGGGTAACATCTTAACTTAGCTTCAGTGTATAGTTGGGTAATCCATCTGTCATTTTGTATCATCGAGCTTGGGGCCTGCTTGCTCCTCTCCATTGTTGTCCTCTGACTTTGATATGATGGTCCTTTGTTGTCCTCTCCGTAGTTGAGTTGGTAGTTCTCCGACGTTGAGTTGGGGGTGTGTGCTGACTACTGCAAAGGCACTTTGGTGCCCAAGTTAGAGATAATTTTGGCAGGGTAGCTTTTAGGTAAATTGTGTGTACATGGAAAATAATGTCACTTATTAATTTATAGTCCAACGCACTTATCTGTCATAGTTGTGTAGTAATAAATCCAAGCAAGGATCCAACATCTACATCTATAGATCTTGCTTCAAAGTGTCTTGGATCTACCCAGCTAAGCTTGAAGGAAATCACCAAAAAGAGAAGGAAAAGACAAAGAGAGAAGAAGAATTGAACAAGGATGGGCCACAAATATTCTAGGATGAAGTTTTGATAAGACTATTCCTTTGGAAGTATATATCTTTAGGGTGTTAGAGGATAAATTTTATATCATTCTAAGGTAGTATCCATTGAAAGTTCTCTATTGTGAAGTATGTTTCAGGTCGTGAATTCAAATCAAATCATCCTCGGTTTGAGTTGGCCTGACTATGGGCTACGCCTAATGATGTTCCAACTAATTAACGATGGATCAAACTGTAAGATAGGAAGAATATGGAAATAATTTGGTACCTTTCTCATTGATAGTCATTCAATATATATACAAAAATGAATAGGTTAAAGTCAAACTAATGCCTAATATGACTAGCATGATTACAGCATAATTACAGGAAGAATAGTCATAACATTCCTATTCTATCACACCCCCGCAGTCGAAGCGGGAGGTTCGCCAACGCTGAGACTGGATCGAAAATCATCAAAGAGAACTCGAGGGAGACCTTTGGTGAAGATGTCCGCAATCTGGTGACGAGAGGGAACATGAAGAACACGCGCCTGACCACGGGCGACCTTCTCTCGAACAAAGTGAATGTCCATCTCAATATGTTTAGTGCGCTGATGCTGGACTGGATTACCGGATAGGTAGATAGCACTGACATTGTCACAGTACACCAAAGTAGCCTGAGAAAGAGGGAAGTGAAGCTCCAAAAGCAGGTTACGTAGCCAACACGATTCAGAAACCACATTAGCAACGCCCCGGTACTCAGCCTCAGCACTGGACCGGGAAAGAGTGGGTTGTCTCTTGGATGACCAGGAGATGAGGTTGTTGTCACCCAGAAACACACAGTAGCCAGAAGTAGACCGACGTGTGTCGGGACATCCACCCCAATCAGCATCGGTGTAGGAAATAAGCTTCTCGATAGGAGAAGGATAAAGATGCAATCCAAACTGTAAGGTGCCCTGAACATAACGCAGGATGCGCTTCAGTGCAAGCATATGCTCTGTGCGGGGGGCATGCATGTGAAGGCAAACCTGCTGAACGGCATAAGAGATGTCTGGACGAGTGAATGTGAGATACTGCAAGGCACCAGCAAGACTCCGATATAAAGTAGGATCATCACACGGAGTACCAGCAGAAGTACTGAGTTTCTGCTTGGTATCAACTGGAGTGGCAGAAGGATGGCACGAGGCCATACCAGCTCGAGCAATGATGTCACGGGCATAGGTACTCTGACTGAGAAAAAGTCCACCTGCATGTCTGGTGACGGCAATTCCCAGAAAATAGCTCAACGGTCCCAGATCCTTCATAGCAAACTCGGAGGCGAGAAGAGCCATGAGAGATTTGCGAAGGTCATGAGAGGAGCTGATGAGGATGATATCATCAACATAAAACAGGAGGTAAGCCATGTCAGAGCCTCGTTTGTAAATGAAAAGGGAGTGATCAGAGGTGCTGTGCTGAAAACCAATGGTGGAGACATAGTCTGCAAAACGCTGGTACCATGCCCGAGGCGCTTGCTTCAACCCGTAAAGAGATTTCCGCAAGCGGCATACATAGTCAGGATGATTGGGGTCACGGAAACCCAAGGGCTGATGCATGTAGACCGTCTCATGCAGATCACCATGGAGGAAGGCATTCTGAACATCTAACTGGTGAATGGGCCAAGACCTGGAAAGGGCAATGGTGAGAACTGTGCGAATGGTCGCCGGTTTCACCACAGGACTGAAAGTCTCATCACAATCCACACCTGCAATCTGTGACCTGCCATCACCTACAAGACGAGCTTTGTAACGCTCAAAACAACCATTAGCTTTCGTCTTATGACGAAAAATCCACATGCAGCGAATAATATTGACATCACAAGGTCGAGGAACCAAATCCCAAGTATTATTTCTAATTAGAGCATCAAATTCAGACTGCATGGCGGATTTCCAATTAGGGTCTGAAAGAGCTAGCTTAGGATTTTTGGGAAGAGGTGAGATGGTGGGATCATCAATGGTAACAGAAAGGTTAAAGAGCTTTCTGGGTTTGTAGATACCACGCATACTGCGAGTGGCCATGGTGCGAATAGGAGGGGCAGGCTGAGGTGGGGATTGAGGTGTAGAAGATGAGGGGGAGGAATCTGAAGTAGAGGATGAGGAGGCCGTGGATGTGGGTGGTGGAGCCGTGGCTGAAGGGGCTACAGGTGTAGGCTGAAGGTCTGGGGAAGGAGTTTGATTAGTCCAACGGTGGATAACAGAGGGATGAATATCATCCGAGAGCCACTCATAGGTAGAGGAAGGTGTGGGAGTCAGGTTAGCAAAGGGAAACTGAGTCTCATCAAAGATGACATGTCGGGAAATAATGACCTTTCTGTGCGACAAATCAAAACACTTGTAACCTCTGTGATGAAGGGGGTACCCTAAGAAGACACACGGGGTGGAACGCGGTTGTAATTTGTTAATGGTAGTGGATGAAACCAATGGATAACAAAGACAACCAAAGACGCGAAGATGTGTGTAAGATGGGTCACGACGATACAGAAGTTGAGTGGGAGAGAGATTGGACAGATTTTTGCGAGGAATAATGTTGAGTAGATAGGTAGCCATTTGAAGAGCATGATGCCAAAAGGACGGAGGAACAGACGCATGAGCGAGAAGAGTGCGAATCATGTTGTTAATAGTGCGTATTTTGCGTTCTGCCTTGCCATTTTGAGATGATGTATGTGGGCAGGAGAAACGGAAAATAAGACCACTAGCAGCACAATAATCATGAAAAGATTTGTTATCAAATTCCCGCCCATTATCACATTGAAGACATTTTATAGTTTGGGAAAAATGCGTGCGGATTTGATTTGACAGAGAGGTGAACATTTCAAAAACCTGAGATTTATTACTTAAAGGAAACGTCCACAAGAAATCCGTGAAATCATCCAAGAATAAAACATAAAATCGATGACCAGCAGACGATAAAACAGGAGAAGTCCATAGATCACTGTGTAAAATGTCAAAAGGCATCACAGTAACATTATTAGAAGAAACAAATGGCAACCTAACATGTTTGCCAAACACACAAGACTCACAAACCGGACTTTAGTTCAAAAGCTCATAACTAATGAACTTATTACTACGTAGATACCGCAAGGCAGAAGAACTGGGATGACCAAGACGACTGTGCCAGAGACTCTGAGCTATACCAGCAAATGGAAAAGACGGAGTGACTGGGTATAGGTCGCCAGGACTATTACATCTCATGAGTGGAATCCCCGTCTGAAAATCAATAACCGAAAAACCATATGGGTCAAAACAAACAGAGACATTGTTATCAGTAGTGAGTTGTCGCACAGAAATTAAGTTTTTAACAATTTGTGGTGTGTGCAAGACATGGGAAAGGGACAAAGGCTTGGTTTTATAAGAGGTAGGTAGGGTGGTGTGGCCAGAACCCTGAATTGGAATACCCTGTCCGCTACCAACATACAGTTTCTGATTAAGATGACTCAAATTAGAATAAGACGTGAGATTACCTGGTGATGCTGCTACATGAGATGATGCTCCAGTGTCCATGTACCAGGTGCTATCTGGAGGAGCAAGCGTCATGGTGTGCATGGCAGTGGCAAGATCAGTGGGCACGGAGGAGGCCGAAGCAGCATAAGCCTGAGGACGCGGGCCCAGAATGCCAGGTTGCCGAGGAGGAGCAGGAGGACGAGTCCACTGAGAAGTAGGATATGGGCACGGAGGCATGGCCCATGGAGGTGGAGCCCATCCCCAATGCTGGTAGGGGAAGTACTGTTGCTGAGGAGGCATCGGAGGAGAGGAGCCCTGAGAGGTGCCACTGCGGGATCCTCCACCGTTTCCACGATTCCCACCACGACCCTTAGAGTTGTGGGATCGTGAATGGTTGGAGGTCCGGCGATCAGAACTCTGAGAAGAGGCATCCGAAGAACGCGGCTGAGTAGCAACATAGGCAGCATGAGACTCAGGGGGTTTCATCTTAGCCATACTGGCTTCCTCTAAGGTGAGCATGGAGCGAGCCTGATGAAAGGAGGGGAGCGGATTGCTCTGACGGATCAAAGTAGCAATACCCCTGTATGCATCGGTGAGGCCGGAGATGAGCTGCAGAACCAGACGGTGATTGTTCACAGGAGCACCAACATCACGAAGCTGGTCAGAAAGCGTCTTCAGACGCTGGCAGTAGGCAGCGACGGTCGGGAATGCCTCCATGCGAACAGTAGAGAACTCCTGCTCGAGGGTGACTGCACGAGCGTTCTGATTGTCCTGAAACAGATCCGCTAGATGCGTCCAAGCAGTGAAGGCAGTGGAGCCAGGCTCCATGATAGTAGTCATCAGGTCAACAGAGATGGTGGAATAAATCCACTGAAGGACCGTAGCATCCAAAGTGGCCCACTGCTCATAGGCAGGATCAGTCACCGGTGGAGGTGGTTTGTCCGCAGTAGGGACAATGTGATGCAAAACTCTGTGAGAACGAGCATGAATGCGGAACAGCTCCGCCCAGGTGCCATAGCGGTCAGTCTCCACGTCAAGAATAATAGGAATGTTATTCCTAATATTCGAAACGGTCAGGGCCGGGTGAAAATCGGATTTGGCCGGCGGGGCCGGAGGAGGAGCTGCGGAGGCAACCACCGGAGGAGTGGAGGAAGCATCGATGGAAGTGGAATCAGCCATGAGAATCAGCAGAAAAAATTAATAAGATTTTTTTTTTTTTTTAACTGCTGGTGGCTGAACCGGACGGTCTGGCCAAACCGGGCTGAGCGAACCGGTTCGGTCTGGTTCGCTGGAAACAGATCCGGGTCGGGTCGTGATGGGTGTTTGGACCCGGGTTTGCGTTCAAGTGAAACGCAGATCGGGGTGTGTGTGCTGGCGGCGCGAGAGGCTAGCAACCAGGGGCGGCGGCGACTGCGGGCAAGGGTGGCGGTCGTCGGTGCGAGGGGCAGTGGCGGCGCGGCGGTAGGAGGCGGCGGCGCTGGTATCCTGCGAGAGAGGAACAACTCGCGAAGAGGACGACGACGCTGGGAACTTGCAGAGACAGCGGCGACGGAGAAGGAAGGAGGGAGAAAACGCGAAGGCAGTGGGCCGGTCGCGTGGAGAAGGGAGGAATTGGGAGGTGCGGCGGAGGTAGTGGGCCAAGCGCGCGCGAGGGAAGAATGAGGGTGAGAGGCACAGCGGCGGCGGTGGTGCTTGGAGAGGAAAGCACAGTGGCGGCTAGTGCAGAGGACAGCGGCGGCGGTGCGGAGAGCACGGCGACGGCTGCAGCGGAAGAATTAGGGTAGGATCTTTAGGAAGCTGATACCATGTAAGATAGGAAGAATATGGAAATAATTTGGTACCTTTCTCATTGATAGTCATTCAATATATATACAAAAATGAATAGGTTAAAGTCAAACTAATGCCTAATATGACTAGCATGATTACAGCATAATTACAGGAAGAATAGTCATAACATTCCTATTCTATCACAAACCACAAAGGCCCAATATGACTTCAATTTATTACAAATCGAAATGAAGAAAATAAAATGCATTTTATCCCCAATAAGTATAATTGGTTCGAAACTTCAAGTTGCTGAAGTTAATAACTCTTTGCTGAATTGTTGTACAGATGAAAAATTAATCACAGGATGATGGACATGTTTCATTTGCTACCTAAATATTTATCTTTTCCTGGTCGATTTTCACAAGTATTAAATCCATAAATCATTGACCACACGGGCCCAAATTGGGAATCTGCATCCTCCGTGGTGGTCCCAAATCACTTGAGGGTACTGTAGTGTAGAGTGCTGTTGAGGGTCATCATCTATCATCAGCATCACGAACTTCTTTTTTGGTAAAACCTTCATCATCCTTGCAATGAAAACGAACAGTTCGATATCTCTTTCAAAGTTAGTTTAACCCAAAAAAATTAAAAGGCTGGTCGCAATTATAACACCCACATTTCCAAGAAAAAAATATCGTTTTCCATACTAGCCACCTGCCACCTTACTCCCAACCACATAGCAATGCAAACCTACTAGCACTGCCCCTAACTTCGGGGTTTTCTTTTTTCAAATACTCCCTCCCTCTAGTTCAAAATATATGTTGATTAAAGATATGGAATTGAAGTCCATTAATTAATTAATGTATAGTTAGTCTGAAATCCTCTTATTTAAAGTTTAGATGTATTCCCATCGCTTTGGAAAGACTATTATTTACGATTATGACACAAAGAGTAAGATGATAATTATTGATAGTACAACAATATTACTAAAACACCTTTGTTTAATTTTACTAATAACATGTACAACTATTAAATTCTACCTTAGATAAAGAAGAATGTAGGTAGTAGAGAAGAATTGTGGTTGGTTAATATGAAAGGTGATAAGTGAGAGGAAATTTATTAAATGAGAGTATAAATGAAAAAAGTTAGAAACAAATGCAACAAATGCATTGATTTTTTTTTTTTTTTTTGATTCATCGGAAAACTAACAAAACTAAGAAACTACAAGCAAGAAAACGAGTCCCTCAAGATGAAAGGTTCAACTTCCACCGGGGGTCTCTCAAGAATGTGTAAACCACTAGAACTAGCTGTCCCATCTATATGCGCCAAACAATCGGCTGCCATATTACAATCCCTGGGAATCCATTGCACATGCACCTTCCACTGTTGTCTTAGTAAAGAGGCTATCTCACCTAACATAGGGAAAAAAACTGTGGCTAGCTGTGTTGGTTAGCTCTGTCAGAACCTCCTTGCAATCCATTTCTGCAATGATGTCTCCGTATCCCTGTGCCCAAGCTATGTGAAGACCATCTCGAAGAGCTCTAACCTCGGCCAGGAATGCGTTGTCCCCTATATCCAAAGACACAAAGCCGCGAACCCAAACTCCATCTGGGCCACGGAAAAGTCCACCTCCCCCCACCTGATTGCTACCTTGCTTCCAACTTCCATCCGTATTCAGTTTTATACTCCCTTGTAAAGGAGGTTTCCATACTGACCTGATGTAATTATGTCCCTGTGCATCATCCTCTGCAGAAAATGCTCTTAAGAAAGCATCGTGGTCGAAAGCTATTTTACGCCATGCCTCGTCTATGCTCCATCTCTCCTCCTCAAAAACCCCATTGTTCCTCCATTTCCATAAACCCCATAGACTTGCCACAAACAAAATGCTATTGCTCCCACATGCCTGCTCCTTCACCCACTGGTTGAGGTTGTCAGTCAGAAAGTTGCGCCAGCGTAAGGCTCCCACCCGAAGCCAAATTTCACGAGCGTGAGGACAGTCGCGAAGACAGTGTAATTCATCCTCCATTTGTATAGAGCAGCGAGGACAATTAGGTGAGTTTGTCATCTTGCACTTGAAACGGTTAGCATTGACTTGCAGCGAATTATGCAATATAAGCCAGATGAAGAATTTTACTCTTTCCGGAACCTTAATTTTCCAGACCCACTTCCAAGACTCCGGCTGCACATCTTCCTCCCCTGCCTTACAGAGCCATGAATACGCGTCACGTACAGAGTAGCATCCTGTGGCACTTTCCTTCCAGGTCCACGCAAATGCATTGATTTCTAAAACAACACTTTTTGGAAAAATTGGAGAGTGGCTAAAATAACAATCTTTCCGAAAAGAAAAGAGTATTGAAGGAAGAAAATGATGGTTATGTTAAGTAAATTGTGAGAATTGTGATAGGTAGAAATATGAGGTAATTAGTGAGCGATGTGATATTAAATGAGGGTAAATATGAAGAAAAAAAAAGAGATCGAATGCTTTTGATTTTTAAAACATGTATTTTAAAAAATAGAGCAAAATTAAAATGACATATTTTGAAACAGAGTGAGTAAAATTTGGAAAATACTCATTATACATTTTCAAAAATTGTAATGCGATTAAAAGAAATTGAGAAAAAAAATATATTTATATATAATAAGATGAAAAATACAGAGATTGATAAATGTATAAGATGGATAAGAAAATATATTGTTAAAACGAAGAGTGATGTTTCATAGATCCTTGCGTCGCAGAATATACAACTGGTCACATAAGAGTTCATGAGGTTTTGAAACAATCACGAAACTATTAAAACATGTGAAAATGCATTTTTACCAATGGTGGAGGAGGAGGAGGAAGAGGAGGATAATTCACTGATGTTGAAGGTTCAGCTCTACACTCTCATATATCCAATGACCTCAACCGCAAGAGCAAAAGTGAGATAAAGAATAGTAAGACAAAACTCATTCAACGAAGACATTCAGGCCTATGCTATACGGAAGATCGGCCTTGATAAAGAGCATTCAACTCAATCCATCAAAATGATCAAGTCTATTCTAGGAAAGGATTGAGAGAAACCAAACGTTTATTAGCTCAATCCAATAAAACTTGAGATGAGTTGATTCTATATTTTTATTGTATATCTGTATACATCTTATAAGTCTGTATGAATAGCACTCTCGCCTGCAATCAATTCATATCAATGTGGCTGAAGAAGCATGAAAAAGAATATTTGTTGAGCCTGAAGAGGCTTGGTAAAGAATACTCAACAATGTTTTGAGATGTGAGAGAAAGAATACTCAACATGCCTGGAGAGATAAGATAAAGAATATTTCATATGCCTGGAGAGGTAGAAGAAAGAATACTTGTTATGCCCGGAGAGGCAGTGGTAACATAATACTCCACGTGCTTGAAGAGACAGGAGAAATAATACTTCTTGCATGTAGAGGCAATGGTTCAAAGAATACTCAACAATACATAGAGAGAGACAAGATAACAAATACTCCATGTGAGTAAAGAGACACGTACAATAATACTTGTAAGGAGAAGTCCTTAATACTTAATAGTGAAAATCTCGACAGTTGCCAAGGACTGAACGTTTCAAAAGTTAATGTATCTCTTAAATATTTTAAATTATTATTTCACCTCATCAATATTTTAAAATTCTAAAACGATGAATTCTTAACATTATGGTAAGAAATTGATACAAATAGATAGGTACTGAATAATTGGGTGCCCCCTAATATGCACCACTTTAAAAGTGGTGCAAAATTACCCCAGTCAATCTTTAAAAGTGGTGCATATTAGGGGGACCCGAATAATTGAGCTCAATCTTTTTTATTGTAGAATGTAATAAATTTTGTTCAAATATTTTGCAATTATAGTTATTAACTTGGCTAAAAAGCATTTTTGGCCCCTGATGTTTCAAGTTTGTGCAAATTCTGCCCCTACTCTATTTTTGTCGATGTTTCTACCTCTCATGTTTTCAAACAGTGCATCGTCTACCCCTCATGTTTTCAAACAGTGCACCGTCTACCCCTGACGGAGGGGTAGACGGTGCACTGTTTGAAAACATGAGGGGTAGAAACATCAACAAAAATAGATGGGCAGAATTTGCACAAACTTGAAACATCAGGGGCCAAAAATGCTTTTTAGCCTATTAACTTTTCTAACAAAATTAAATCTCATTTATGAATAAACATATAAAGTCAAATTTAAATTTATTAACAATATTGTAGATTTATGAGTCTAATAATTAATGATGTCAAATGACAGTGGAAATCAAACTTAAATTCTTATTTCTTATAATTAGACTATTACGAAGATTAAAAATAAAGTCTACGGTTTGATATTATAAATACCCAAGAAACCATATTATACAACTAACAATTTCTTACACGTAATTATTTTCTCTATTGTTCTTTATTTCTTTGTTTTCAAAACCGAACCATATAAAGGGTATTATCTTAAAGAGGTGTCACTTTTTAATTTTGAAAATAAATTACTGTATATGATTCATACCCTTTATTAGAATATAATATAAAGTTATTGATATGGTCCTAACCCAACAACTTAAGATTTTGAGATAAGTGGTTGCTTGACACGGTATCAGAGCCTCTATGGCCGAGAGGTCTAGAGTTCAACCCTTGCTTCCCTCACTTTGTAATTAAAAATGAAATTTAATTAAGCACATGATAGACAAACCTGTGCATTTATCCACGCTTCAAGCCCAAAAAGCTCTTGCGTGAGGGTGCGTATTAGAATATAATATAAAATCATTGATGTGGCCCTATATGGCACCCTTCATATTCCAATTCGTGTATGACACGAATTCAATACTAATACTATATTATATTGGAGAATGTAAGGAGTAAAAATGCCACAAAATATCACACCTACAAAATTTCATATTTCTTTAAAATTCCAAGAATTATTCCATTAGATGTCAAGCACAATTAATTTAGTATTATTTATTTCTAATTTTGAAAATTCAAATTATGTGAAGTAACAATTATAATGTCATCAAATGATTGTTCAAGTGGTAATAGTTTTTTTTGGTACAGTTCAAGTGATAATAGTTTGGGAGATATAGGTTGGAAGGGAAAAATATAGGGATCAAGCTTGGAAGGAAAATTTAAATGATTTCCAAAGTAAAAAAAAAAAATTCAATTATAATATTATTAACTCCTTTTCAATTTCTCAACCGTGTATTGCTGGAGTTTTAATACTAATTTTTCACTGAGTTGTCCAACTTACCCGAAGTTAAATAGTCCATTTAGGAAGATTAATAATTTCAATTAGATAATATAAGTAAATTAGTGAATACAATTCCTAACATGAGTAAATTAGTGAATATGTTAATCACATTTGTCCATAAAAATTATTTACTATTTAAGGCAAGTTAGACACGTGTAATTGAAAAAAATGGTTTTCTACTTTTGTGCGTGAATTTTTTGCTTAAAAACCTCGAATTCCCATTTCACCCTTTCATTTGGATTGTTTAAACAGAGCCCAAGTCCAAAACCAACCACCGCACACTACAAAGCAAGAACCAACGCAACGGCGGCGCGTTAGGTTTCATCCCAAATCCCAATGATGGGTCTGAACAAGCTCGCCACCGCGATCACGGTGATCACCGCCGTCACTATCGCAGCCCTCATCGCCGAGATCGCCTACGTGCTGTGGCAGCGCCGTCGTCGGTTCCGTCCGCCGGCGCGCGTGGAGCCTCAGGAAGCTACTCCTCCGTGCTCGTCGTCCCCTTCTTCGCCGGCGCAGACAGAGACTGATCTAGACCTTGAGCTGGAGAAATGGCAGTCCCTACACGGCCCCTCGAGAGCGCTGTTCACGATCAAGGAGGAAGAGCGAGAGGGCGTCGAGTCGGAAACCGGCTCCTCCGTCGAGTGCAGCGCGGTGGTGGTGATGAAAGACATGGCGGTGGTCAGCGCGTCGTTGATTGAGACAATGGCGGTGGAGGATCCTCATGAAGTGACGGTGGCGATTGGTGGGTTGGTTATCGAAACGACGCCGTTTTCTACTCCGTGCGCTTCCCCTGCTTTCTTCACACCGGACGCTTCGCCGAGTCGTGAGACGAGTCAGGGTTACGATAGAAGCAATGCTGGCTGAGTCAGAACGTTCAGACTCGTTCATGCTTAAACAAGTTGATTAGCCAAGTAAATATGATTATGATATGAGTTTGATTTTTTATTAATTTCTGGTACTAATTTTAGAGCGTTAAGATTGTATTAGATTGAGATTTTAATTGTGTGTGTGTGGTTCTTGACTATGGAAGTGGAAGCAGAACGAAGAGCGAGTCACAGGGAAGGGTAAAGTTTGTGCGAAAAATAGGAAAACTGGAAAAGTGCTTATTCGTACTACTATGGAAAAGTGCTTATTAGTGCAGTGCGTTTGGATTGTGGGGTTTATCATTGCTCTTCATTCTTTTCTCTACAAATTCATAGAATCATAGTACGAGACACAGACAACAAAAATTTATTATTGAATTAAATGCGGGTTTGCGTTTTACTTTTTCACATTTATTTTGGGATTTTGACTTTTGATCATTGCACACAATTTTTTTTTTTCTTTTTTTTTTTTTTGCTAAAATGCACTTTTAGCCCTTGACGTTTTAAGTTTGTGTAAATTCTGCCCCTACTCTATTTTTGTTGATGTTTCTACCCCTCATGTTTTCAAACAGTGCTCCGTCTACCCCTCCGTCAGTCAGACGTTAAAAAACTAACGGAATGAACTGATTTGGAAAAATTGGGCATGGGAGATTCAAACTCAAGACCTGTAAGTTGCAAAACATGCATTTAACCAGTTTAGTTACATACATAATTTATATATACATCAAGCAAATTTAAATTATATCATTTCCTTGATCATCATCAACTTCAAATACTTCTCTTCATCTCTCCAATCCACTCTCCAATCCACTCAGGAACCTCTCCTGAGAAAGCCTGACTAACGGAGGGGTAGACGGTGCAATGCTTGAAAACATGAGGGTAGAAACGTTGACAAAAATAGAGTAAGGGCAGAATTTGTAAAAATTTGAAACATCAGGGGCCAAAAATGCTTTTAAACCTTTTTTTTTTCTTTTCATTTTTACTCATTTTCTTTTTTATAATATCTCATTTATCATATATTTTATTTTTCTCAAATATGATAGTGGTGTCAGTATGAAGATAAACATATTTTTGTTACTTTCTGGTTCTTATTTATTGCCTTTGTTCTTACATATAGGTCATTTGTAATTAATTCTTTTTATTGCCATTCCTCTTTTTTTTTTTTTTTTGAAAATAGAAAGATATATATTACTCAATCCGGTCCTATTTATAAGCAACAAAAAAAAAATTCACATAGTTTAAGAAATGTAGTAAAACTATAAAAAATGCATTAAATTTGTCTTGAATCAAAATAAACTTCCAAAATTACCCTTTGTTGTTCGTGTTGGAAAGTGGTAAAGAGAGAATAATTAATGAGACACATTCTACAAGTTAGAATTAATAAGGGCATCATTGGAAAAAAATAATTAATATAACTCAAACTTTCATTTGGTTATTATAAAAATGATCAAGATTTTTCTTCTCTTTCATACTTAAAAATATGACCGGAGGGAGTATAATAGGAGAAATAGTCTTGGGAACAAACTCTCCCAAAAGGGAGAATAAAACATAAACCAATGACAAAGCTAAGATAACTAAAAGAAATAAAGGACTACAATAGCAACATAACAGTAGCTAGAAAAACAACACAAGCAAAAATAAAAGCACAACCAAATCAAGCAGCAACATCAACACCTATAAACCGATAATGCCACACAGTGCCAGGGTCCAATTCAGATTGCAATGTCACAAGGTCAATCCCTCACCACCAAAGTATCTCCAAACCCCTCGACAATTGCAAAGGCAACCACTATTCTATGAAAAGCCACGGGATGCTTAAAGTTGGAGGCAGAAAACACAGCTAACAGTGCCGAGAGACTGAGGATACAAAACCAGAAGTTAAAGTATTACCATAAGAGATAGTATTGGACAACCTCTTCACGGATTACCTTTGAAAAAATGCCCAAATAGCATTAGACCTATCACAACCTGTTTTTGCAAAATGGTCAGCTTTGTTGTTAGCTTCGCGAAAAATGTGGTTGATCCCCAAACACTCCACCTCCTCCATAAGTCTATCAATCTGCACTAATTCTTGCAAGAGTTTCTAAGGTCTGTTGTTCTGGGAAGAGACCCACCCCACAGCAAGAGAGGAATCGGATTCTATCACCAAACGGCGAATTTGGAACTCACGACAAAACAGTAACGCTTGGAGGATCGCCTTTACCTCCGCTTCATACGCCCAACAAACACCCACCTTCATTGAGAACACCCCACAAACTTGCCTTGAAGAATTTCTCAGGATTCCTCCCACTCCACTCAAACCCGGATTCTCTCTTGAGGATCCATCAACATTGAACTTCAAGCACCCCACGTTTGGAGGAATCCAAGTAGTAAAGCGAATCTTGGCCGATCCTCTCTTTAAGTTGATAGAATCAAAATTTTGCAGGAAATCCATTAGTGTATACAACCATTCTTTCCACCACGCTTTGATCCACCATGATATCCTAGATATGTGCATATCCCATACGCCTTCCGTTGGAGTTACTAGATATCCCATCAATTCCTAGATATTTACTATTCTTATTTAGTTTTTTATAAATTTCTCGGTGGAAGTTAATACATGAAATCTTAACATTTGTTCATAGTAAATATGAAGAATTGAAGATAAATTAAATAGGATGATAATTCTTAAATATTAGAAAGTGACTTATATTTAGGAACAATTTATTTTTATAAAAAGTCATGTATAATAAGGTACAGATGAAGTATGCGACAATTTACATTATGAATGACATTAATACAGTTTTAGTTTTAAAAAAAGTTTAAATAATCTTCGACATTAACTTGCTCTTCATTCTTTCTCTTTGCAAATTCAAAGTACGAGAGAGACATCAATAATTTATTATTATTATTATTAAGTTAAATGCGAGCTTATGTTTTTCTTTTTCACATTTATTTTGGGGTTTTGGCCACCGTTCATAGCGCTTTATCTTTTTCATCTCATTCCTATTTATTTTTTCTCATTATATATCTCTCTTCCTCTTTTTTTTTTTTTTTGAAAGTGAACTGAAATATTATTAAGGGCTAACCAGCCTAGAAGCGATTACATCCAAATCAACCAAACCAGAAACGACATCAGGAACCTCTTTCACCCATACACAATCCGCATAAGTGGAAGCGTTCTTAGCCAGAAAGTCTGCAACTGAATTACTAGAACGTCTAACAAATGACAAAGAAAAGACATCAAAATATGAAACTAAAGAACGACAATCACTAACAATGGTGTCCAAGTAAGATCTCCCCACAGTTCTGTTCTGCCACCACTGATATAACTGGAGACAATCTGTCTCTAGACAAACACGCCGGAAACCAAGCTCCATCACCAATCGCAAAGTCCACCTAAAACCGCTCGCTTCTGTCAAGAGGGATGGGAGAACTGGGATCGGGTGAGAGGTCGCCGCAACCATAATCTCACCAAGGTGGTTGCGAGCAACCATCCCCAACCCCGCCCCCTTGCCATCCACGAAAGAAGCATCAACATTTAGCTTAATCACCCTTTCATGTGGCCTCCCCCACACCGCCTTTGTCCCACCCCGCTCCTCACGCACCACCGGAGAAGCTGGAGCCAACATCCCCACGGCACGATCAATAACATCTCCAACCACCAACTGTCCATTCCGAAAGAGCACCCTATTCCTCACATCCCAAATGTTGTACACCAACGTCTGGGACCACTCCACCACCTCTGGTTCCTGCTGCTGGAGAATAGTTTGCCACAACTCCTGGAAAGATGGAAAATTTTCAACTCTAAGGGAGAGAGGAGACGCATACCAAATAGCCATGGCCGCCGGGCATCTCAAAAAGATATGATCAATGGTCTCTCGCTCGTGTCCGCAAAGGGAGCAGCCCGGGTCCGTGTCCACATGACGACGAAATAGCTGATCACAAACCGGAAGAAATCCTCGAATAGCTCGCCAAGTGGTCTCCTTGCACCGTGGTAAAACGTTGGTTGCCCAGCATTTTCGCCATAGCTTGGGCTGCATCGTCGATCTCGCTATGGAAGAGGACGAAGCCACCTCCAAGGCTAACAAGCCGTACACATAATTATAACATGTCTTAGAGGAATACTGTCCCGTCGTGGTGTGAGGCCATGCGAGCACATCATCACCACCTTGCACCCCCAATGGAAGAGCTAGAATATGAGCTGTTGTTGTTGGGTGGAAAATTTCCTCCACCACGTCCCTCTTCCACCTGTTTGGGCCCTTCTACATCAAATCTAAAACCATGACAATGCCAAGAGTATCCACCACATTGCAACGGTAAGTGAGTGGCACACCATTTATCCGTCCATGCATGGACCTTTGAACCGTCCCCAATACGCTAAAGCCCTCCTCTTTCAAAAATCCAGCTAGCTTTCAAGATACTAGACCAAGCATAACTTGGCCTATAACCTTTCTTCGCTCCCAAAATCGAACCCCTTGGAAAATACACGCCACTAAAAACTCGGGCCAGCAAAGTGTCAGGTTGAGTATAATTTCTCCACCAATTTTTAGCCACTAGGGATAAATTACATGATTTGAAATCTCTGAAACTGAGGCCCCCATCTGCTTTATTCCTATAAAGGTTTTTCCACCCAGTACAGTGCAAACCACGTCGGGTAACATCACCACTCCAGAAAAATCTGGATATCATGCTATCTATCTTTGCACAAATACCATCCGGTAATATAAAATAAGACATAACATATGAGGGGATAGCGTGCGCCACATATTTTATTAAAACTTCCCTCCCTGCCCTTGAAAGGGCCTTTTCTTTCTTCCAAACTCGTTCCTTAACAAAATAAAAAATTTGTACTTTCGACTTACCAATAACAGTTGGCAACCCCAGATATTTGTCATAGCTCTCGACCGCCTTTACATTCAATAGCGGCTTTAGCTCATCAAATCTAGTATCAGTCACATTTCGGCTTACAGAGAGCATGAACTTATCTAGGTTGATAACTTGTCCGAAAGCTCGCTCGTACGTGGCTATAATAGCCTGCAAAGTTCTTGCCTCACCCATATTCGCCCTGGCAAACATAATACTATCATCTACAAATAGTAAATGAGATATAACAGGTGCCGCTCGACAACTCGGATACCACTCAGATTTGCAGACAAGACAACTCTTTCAATCAAAGCTGAAAAAACTTCCCCATACAAAATAAATAAGGTGATAAAGGGTCCCCTTGTCGTAAGCCACGACCTGGGCTAAAAACAATTTGGGGATTACCATTAAGCATAATGGAAAAAGAAACAATTGAGACACAACTCATAATCAAACTCACCCAATTCTGTGGAAGCCCCATCTTTTCCATAACGGAACACAAGAAAGACCATTCAATACAGTCATAGGCTTTCACCATTGACGAACGCACTGTCGCGGGTGCGTGCCAAAGTATTCTTCTTTGAATACAGTATAAGGTGTTGAACACCAGGATCGATCTCACAAGGACTCGGTGAGGTATTAATTGATAATAGAGTAAAACAAAGCAATTAAAAAGGGGGTTTGATTGATTTGATTGTAAAGTAACAAACAAAACTTAAAAGAGATTTAATCAGATAAAAGAAAGTGTTAGTCATCGGATTATAATATTCAAGTGCAACAAACTTTCATTGGTTACAAAAGATTAATTCTTCCTTATTGTTTCCCTAATTCGTGAGAGTTGATTAACTAAGCAAAAATCAATTCACAGTTTCCTAAACTAAGCGATTAAGAAACAGTTACGAACTAACATGAACTAAGCGAACATGATTCAACTCTTATTTCTAAAACTACGGAATTAAGCAAACCCTAGATCAGAAATAGAGATGAAGAGAATTAATAAAGAAGGAATTTGCATTAAGAACAGAACCTCAAGTTTGCAACCACAAGAATATTAAAAATCCTAAGACTAACTATGGAGTTTAGCAACTCATACTAGAAAAGATGGAGAGAGATATTAGGAGAAGGTGGAGGAGGTGATGGTGAGATGTGGTGAGGTGGTGGTGGTGGTGGTGAGGTCTAACAAAAGCCTAAAATCACTTATTTATACTAATAAATAAACTTGTCCTCCAAGTAATAATCTTTGTTATCTAAATCTTTTCTAAATCTTCACAAAATCGAGCCCACATAAAGGAGTAAGCTGCTGAACAATCAGGCATTCGTGGGTCCCACAAGAAGTCTGAATCTTCAATTGAGGTAAAAATAAGAGTTGTAGCTCTTTAGGTCAGCTTCGCGGGCCTTCAATCGGATCCTAATTCGGAGTTTTGTAGCCCAAGATATGATCATTTTAGTGCAGACTGTTCCAAACTCGCAGGATTAGCGACAACAACTTTGCAAGGAAATTATGACCAAGTTAGAGGCTGATTCTCAAATTGTACTGAACATGAAAGTTGTAGGGCTTCGAGTTAGATTTCCAATGACATATTATTCGCCCTATTTGGATATTTGTAGCTCCAGATTCAACCTGTTCTAGCAAAACAGTCACAGAAACTAAAAGTCTAGAAGTAAACACTTTTCCATGAATAATCCAATTAACAACTAATAGTCAGAACATGGCTAAGTCATAACAATTAAGCACAAAAATGTATATAATGAAGCTTAGAAAGACACACATAAAGTGCATCGATTATACGCTTATCAAATACCCCCACACTTAACCTTTTGCACTCCTCGGTAAAACTTAATTAATGAAGAATCAGAAAATCACTTATGATAACAAGTACTTCCTAAAACCTAAAAACTCAGCTCACACTTATCTTTTAGAGGTAGAAATTCAGATTTCTGAGCAAGAAATCAACCACTTCACTTTCCATAGAAATTAGACAAATTAGAACTTCATCACCTACATTCCTAGCCAACAAGAAATTGCACATTGAACATCAAAGTTGGATGCAAGTGTTATACTCTCTACTCTCAAGTGTTTGGGCTTGTGTTTAATCCATGCTTAAGCAACTCTCATCATCTCATGAAAACATGCATCTATCATAGGCTTGACAAGATTCTAACATACCAATTAAATTGAACAAATGCACACAAAGATCAAAGGACTTTTCAAGGTTGTAATGAGGCTAAGGTCAAGGAAGGATTTATGAAAGATATTCAGAGTTTAAATCTTAGGAAAAATAAGAGCAATGAGGAATAATTCAAATTAAACTTACTCACAACCCCAAGAATTAACACTTTCTTCCTTTCCACAACTCTATTTTTACAACTTTCACTTCCTTTTTTTCTTTTAATGAGTACCCTCCTTCACTTTGTAACTTCCTTTTTTTTTCTTTTTTTTTTCTTTTTTGCATTTTTTCAGCATTTTTTCTTTGCTTCTTTCAACTTTTTTTTTTTGAGCTTGCTTACAATTTATACAAAAGGAAGGTACCTCTTTTGAGCAACTTAGACCATGCATTCAAATAATTCACCCCCACACTTGTTGAATACTCATTCCCAAAAAAAATTCCAAAGCTCCCTAAGGTAAGGTATCATCATTGTTTTTTCACTTAGGCTTGTAATGAGCTGCAAAAGAATGGAGATATTAGGCTCAAAGGGGCTAAAACAAAGGTTAAAACATGCAAGGTCAACTTTTTAGGCCAGTACTTATTGAAAAAAGAATGCCTTATCACTTCAATGTATACACATGAACAAAAATTTCAGTCAGAATCAAGTCAAGTTCTGCAGTGCATGTAAACATGAGGAAATCACACAAGAAAGAGGAGAATCATGGCAAAGATATTACCATTCAAGTGTTTGGTCCAAAATCTCACAAGGTAGTCTCACATGGCAAGCATATAACACAATGAATCCAACAAATCAGTACTCAATGCAAATCATGATGAACTCAAAATGCAAGAAACTTCATCCAAAAGAGACATGAAACTTAACAGAAAAGTGGTTACATTGCTCACAAACTCAGCATCTCTAAAACTCATTGAAAAAGTGTGAACTATTTTATTGAAAAGAATAAAAATAAAGCAAATAAATTGAAACTGCAAACTATCCT
This sequence comes from Lotus japonicus, assembly GCF_012489685.1. Classification (NCBI taxonomy): domain Eukaryota; kingdom Viridiplantae; phylum Streptophyta; class Magnoliopsida; order Fabales; family Fabaceae; genus Lotus; species Lotus japonicus. Next base: position 18,841,885 of record NC_080045.1, read on the forward strand.
AACTGAGGTTCTACTACTCCTAAATAAGATTCCCACCCCCACACTTAAATCACACATTGTCCATAATGTGAGGCACAAATCATCAAATAAATTAGGCAAGTGTAATAAAAGAGAAAGGTTAGGAAAAACCAGGGATCAAGGGAGCTGGTGAGGCATGAAACCAGGTAATGCTCTGAATCTGCTATCACCTGGGTCCGGTGGAGGCCTTGCATTAAGGGGAAGCTCATAGTCTTGAGGCACAACAACGACAATCCACAAGTCAGGTGGCTTTGGAGGGATCTCCTCATCAAAAGGCTGAACAAACACAAACTGCTTTCTAGCACCTTCAGCATGTCTCATGACAATGATCAGTTTCAGTGAAAACTTTTTTCGAGCATGTGTATCACCTGAAATAAGAGTAAATGAAAAATTAGTACATTCAACAATCAACTCTTTGTCTGGAGGCTTCGGTAGAGGTTTCAAAACATATTCCTCCATGGAAATTGACTCCTTGCAATCAACAGAGTCTCCAATAAGCACAACTTTTTCAAAAATGTCTAGATTAATTAAAAGCGGCTTATGTGGAAAAATTGCTAATTTAGATTCACGTTCTACATCCATCTTCTTAACTTCATCCCTTGCAAAACACTTCTTGAAATTATCCAACAACTTATTTTCTTCTTCACCAGGATACATATTTTCATTCTCATAAGTTCTTTGTGAAAGAGGGAGATGTATTTCTTGTTGGTTGGCTACATCATTAGAATCAACATCAGAAGCAGCATCGACTTCAAACTCGTTAACATCACCAGAACTATCAATGCTAGAATCAAGATGAGTATCAACACAAGGATTAACTTCATCATCAATCTTCGCATCAACTTCATGTTGCAATTTGTGAGCGCGTGCGACTAGCAACGTGTTCAAGGAGGTAGTCATCTGTCCTAATTGGCTGGTTAAATTATGAATGAAGACCTCTTGTCTTTGAATGGAAGATCTAGTTTCTTGTTGGAATTGCATGTTCTGAATCGCGAACTGCTTCACCAATTCTTCAAACGACGACTCCTTTGATGGTGGTACAGGGTTTGCTTGTTGATGGAATTCCTCTTGTGTATAGTAGCATTGTGGATCATAAAAAGGATATTGAAATTTCTCTTGCGGATAGTAGCATGGTGGTGCATAAATAGACTGTTGGAATTGCCCTTGTGGATAATAGTAAGGTGGGTCACACCAAATATTTTCAAAATTCTCTTGTGGATAACATTGAGGTGACTCAAACTGTTGTTGTTGGTTCTTGAGCAACATTTGTGTAACAGAAAATATCATCTCGTCGAGTCTGGCTTCTAGCTTATCAAGTTTAGCTTCCATCACTGCAAAAACTCCACAAACTAACACTTGTTTCGTTTGTTTTAAAAAAACAAAAAAAAAACAAAAAAAAACAAAAACAAAAACGTGGAAAAGAGAAGAAAAAAAAACAAAAAACACGTTAGTAACAAAAAAGAGAGTTCAACGTTAGTAATTAAAAAAAAGAAGTAAAGGAAAAAAAAAATTGAACGAGACCTGAAACAATAAAAGAAAAAAAAATTGTTAGTAAAGAAAAACAAATCTAGTAATAATAATAATAATAATAATAATAATAATAATAATAATAATAATAATAATAATAATAATAATAAGAATAATAAAGAAGGGAAAGAAGATAGAAAAGATAGCAAAATAAAATAAAAGAGATAAAAGATAGAGAAATAAGAAAGAAGATAGTGATATAAAAATAAAGAAATATGGATAAATAATTAGAAGATAGGAGATAGAGATAAATGATATGAGATAGATATATAAGATATAGATACAAAGTAAAAACACAAGCTAAAATCTAATAAATAAAATAAAATCTAATCTAAAAGGGTATCGCAGGTCTTTTTTTAATAAAAACGAAAATAAAATAAAAAAAACAAAAAAGAATACTCTAAAAATAATTAATAATCACCGAAGTCCCCGGCAATGACGCCAATTTGACAAACGCACTGTCGCGGGTGTGTGTCAAAGTATTCTGCTTTGAATGCAGTACAAAGTGTTGAACACCAGGATCGATCTCACAAGGACTCGGTAAGGTATTAATTGATAATAGAGTAAAACAAAGCAATTAAAAAGGGGGTTTGATTGATTTGATTGTAAAGTAACAAACAAAACTTAAAAGAGATTTAATCAGATAAAAGAAAGTGTTAGTCATCGGATTATAACATTCAAGTGCAACAAACTTTCATTGGTTACAAAAGATTAATTCTTCCTTATTGTTTCCCTAATTCGTGAGAGTTGATTAACTAAGCGAAAATCAATTCACAGTTTCCTAAACTAAGCGATTAAGAAACAGTTACGAACTAACATGAACTAAGCGAACATGATTCAACTCTTATTTCTAAAACTACGGAATTAAGCAAACCCTAGATCAGAAATAGAGATGAAGAGAATTAATAAAGCAGAAATTTGCATTAAGAACAGAATCTCAAGTTTGCAAACACAAGAATATTAAAAATCCTAAGACTAACTATGGAGTTTAGCAACTCATACTAGAAAAGATGGAGAGAGATATTAGGAGAAGGTGGAGGAGGTGATGGTGAGATGTGGTGAGGTGGTGGTGGTGGTGGTGAGGTCTAAAAAAAGTCTAAAATCACTTATTTATACTAATAAATAAACTTGTCCTCCAAGTAATAATCTTTGTTATCTAAATCTTTTCTAAATCTTCACAAAATCGAGCTCACATAAAGGAGTAAGCTGCTGAACAATCAGGCATTCGTGGGTCCCACAAGAAGTCTGAATCTTCAATTGAGGTAAAAATAAGAGTTGTAGCTCTTTAGGTCAGCTTCGCGGGCCTTCAATCGGATCCTAATTCGGAGTTGTGTAGCCCAAGATATGATCATTTTAGTGCAAACTGTTCCAAACTCGCAGGATTAGCGAAACAACTTTGCAAGGAAATTATGACCAAGTTAGAGGCTGATTCTCAAATTGTGCTGAACATGAAAGTTGTAGGGCTTCAAGTTAGCTTTCCAATGACATATTATTCGCCCTATTTGGATATTTGTAGCTCCAGATTCAACCTGTTCTAGCAAAACAGTCACAGAAACTAAAAGTCTAGAAGTAAACACTTTTCCATGAATAATCCAATTACCAACTAATAGTCAGAACATGGCTAAGTCATAACAATTAAGCACAAAAATGTATATAATGAAGCTTAGAAAGACACACATAAAGTGCATCGATTATACGCTTATCATATCTAATTTCAGAGCCATAATGCATTCCGGCCAGTAATTTTCTTCTTCATGTAGTGAAAACACTCATGTGCAATAAGAGTATTGTCTGTAATCAGCGTATTAGGCACAAAAGCACTTTGTGCTTCACAAATTAAATCAGTCAAAATTAATTTTAATCTATTGGCAATCGTTTTTGTCACTATTTTGAAAATTACATTACATAAACTGATGGCTCTAAATTGAGTTGCATGTTCAGCCTTTTTGATCTTAGGAATAAGAACAAGTAAAGTATGATTAATAGTACCTAGCGAGACCTGGCCCTGGAGAATCTGCAGGAAGAAACACGCCACGTCATCCCCAATCACGCCCCAAAATTTTTGATAGAACAGTATCGGAAAGCCATGAATCCCTGGAGCCTTTGTCGGGTGCATTTGGAATAAAGCCTCCTCCACCTCTTCCTTTGAGAAAGGATCAGATAACACATCTAAATGAGCCTGTGTTATCCTTTCCGCTACCAGATCAGTGGCCTCCTCAATTCTTTATGGGTGTGATGTTGCAAAAAGTTGCATAAAATAGTCCATAAGGACATTGGAAATATCTCTATCATCCTCAAACTCTCGACCACAGTCATCTTTGATCAACTCAATCATGTTCCTCTTCCTTCTCTGCGAAGCTTTCTGATGGAAGAAACTTGTGTTTCTGTCTCCTTTCTCTAGCCAAGTAGCTAGCTTTAGATCGCTGACTCCACCAAAGTTCTTCTTGAGCCAAGAGAACCTCCAGCTCTTTTTCTGCCTCATGAGTATCTTTAATCACCTGCTCATTCTGAATCTGACGTTGTAAATCCTGGAGCAGACTTTGTTGAATCAAGCTTTATGTCAAGAATGGTGAGTCTGTTATTGACTGCATCCATCTTCCTAGAAAAATCAGTCAAAAGCTTGTCTTTTTTACCTCTACTAGAGGAAATTACCCCAAACAATGCCTTATGGAGATCCTTTATCACCTTCAAGGAGGCTTCTTCAATTTCCATCCCTTGAGATTCATACTGGGATATCAATTCCCTCGGTGACAGAAGCTTCTTCTTTATGCTTGGGTTTGCTTTAATTCCTGGCTAAGAGGGCAAATTTCTGGCTAAGCTTCTTCTATCATTTTAGCTTTTGTTTCTTCTAGTTTGTTTTAGTTTCTGGGTTTGGGGTGTTTATTTTTGTTTTACAGATTAGATTAGGGATTATGATTGATTAGATTAGGTTTTTCTTTTAGATTTGATAAGCAGATGATTACTTAGGGTAGATTTGGGGCTGAATAGATAAGATTAGGGAGTATTAGTGATTAGCTTATGTTTTGTATTAAGATGTTATTAAGTTTTTATTTTTAATTTAGGCTTTAATTTATCACTTGGAATTAAAAAATTAAGTTTTGGAAATTTTCAATTAAAAAAAAATTTAAAATGTCACGTGGAAAAGCTGAGTAGGCTTAAATTGAAGCCACATCACCGTCTGACACCCTTTGTCCTTCATTGGATTAAACAAAAAATTTACAAGACCTAATTTGATGTGAAAATTTTACAAGGACCATGACTGATTCTCTTTACAATTACAGGGGCCAATTGACCATTTAAGCTGTAAGGCCCGAGTTTTAGGCTTATGTTAAGTGAATAAACTTTTTATTCACGATTAGGGTTGATGTAATGTGAAGGGAAACCTGAACGAAAATTTATTAAATGAAATATATTTATGAAGGAGAAAGTTCAGGAAAAGTTCAAGGATTTCATTATGATCGATAAAAGTTATAGCACGAACGTTTTACGCTTAAACCTAGGTCAGGAACCCTAGTATATAGCTAATTTTCACTTTTAGGCACGCTGGCAGTTAATTCCAAAAATCTTCAGAGAAATGTTAGAATTTCTCTTCTTCCATATATAACAATCGTTTCGAGGCGAAACTCTAGGATCTACGAACGTCCGATTCCAATCATCGGAAGTTTGCCGAAACCGAATCCCTGGTATTTCAAAACCCTAGAATTTCCCGACTTTGAGGACTTTATCTATTCAGAGCTTCAAATGAATATTCCACACGCGTACACCCATTTCTCTTGATGATTTCAATCTTTCTTCAGAAGGAAGTTTTCCATTCCGACATTCGAGGCAAAAAGCAACTTATCGGGTAAAATAGTTTTACACCGACTTTGCACCGACTTTGCATTAGTTGCCAAAAATACAAGGAGACATCTTCTTAGCTTGGGAATTCCTTTGCCAAAACCTATCTTAGAATTCATGGAGAATGACGCCGGAAAAATCGGATTCGCGAAACTTTCATTTTCCCGCGAATTTCCACCTTCTATATATAGCAAACAAAGGAAGAAAAAACACAATTTTCCTCCATTTTCTCTCCTCTAAACCGCGGCCAAGAACAAGGAAGAAGGAAGAAGAGTTTTTCTTCATCGTTTGCTTGATCGTCGATCAATCAGTTGCTACTTCAAGGTTTCGAGGTATAGTCGCTAACCCTTACCTCCGATCGCTTTTTCCATAGCTTTTCTGTAGAGTTTTCTGAGCGGATAGTTTATGGGTTTTTGCAAAACTATCCTGAATCTTTCATTTCTGATTCTAAACCTCTTCTATGTATGCCCAAGATCACTTCTGCCGGATTATATTTTCCGTTATGTCGCCGGAATTCCGCCGGAATCAATTTGAACCTAAAATACCCATTTTATGTAGTTTTTGAGTAAAGTTCCAACCTCTAGGCTGAAAACTATCGCCTTAGCTTAGTGCTAGTAGGATTAGTTGTCATAAACGTCGTTGGTGACGTCCCTGCAAAATTTTATTTTTGGGATTTCAGTTTTGAAAATCCTAAGTTAAAAATCATGACCAAAATACCCCTGCGACAGTTTTTGATCCGATAATTTTTCCGAGTTCAGAATACCCTTAGTTACGGCTTATGAAAGCATAGGAACCAAGTTTGATCGAAGAAAAATCGAACCCTACAATTACCTATAGTGGCCGAGAGCTATAAGGGGGGAGGAGGAAATTTCCTTTTCCGAAAACTTGTCTTTTCGCGCTAGATTATCGTACCTTAGAGTATAGATTACTTCGAGTAACCTTAGTAAGTATCGATAGCTTAGTTTCCGATAGATTCTGATTGATTTTTTTGTGGTTTTGTTCTAAAGGTGATTTTGAGGAATTTCCTGAGGATCAACACCTTGCTTGTGAAGAAGAGTTTGAAGTTTTTGCTGGAGAACCTTCAGGTGAGGGCTTCTCACTGAATCTCTAGTTAATGCTTAGGGTCGATATTTCGACATTGTTTACTGTTTATGCACTGAGATTGTGTGTGATTGAAAATGTTTTCTGAGGCTTCGGCTGACAATGTAGATGATTCATCTACTGAATGTTTTTGAAGATTGACTTACATGCTATGTGCTATGTGGGTAATCTAGGATGTGTGGTGCATGCTTTATATGCTAAGTGCTAAGTGTTTATGACGCGATTTATTGATATATGACATGTTGTTGATTGTGATGATTTAAATATGCTTTACACTGAAAATCTGAGATTCTGAATGGTGAGAATAGCGGGCAGGTCATGCCGATTTTATTTTGAGAGTTTTGAGAAAGTTTGATAGGACGAACGAGGTTCGGGCCTTGTATAGGGTTTATGGATCGAGACATTCTCCGGAGTCATTTGGGGATTCGAAGATCCCGAGAACTTATAGGAATTGCGATAAGACTAAAAAGGATATTATTTTGAAAAGAAAATTCATAAGACATTAAACAACCTCTAAATCTTTAAGTAAGGGTAATAATCTCGAAAGGAGGCTTTGGATGAAAATCATAGTATGGAAAACGAGAAGTGTCGTTGGATCCAAGTGTTGAGTCTGTTGTTGTTGTGCTGTTGGAGCAGCGTTGGTTGTTGTGCTGTTGGAGCAGCGATGTTGTTGGGCTATCCTGGGGATAAGTCCGGGGAACCGTTAGTTCCCGAGTATGTGATACTCTTGTGCTGTTGGAGCAGCGATGTTGTTGGGCTATCCTGGGGATAAGTCCGGGGAACCGTTAGTTCCCGAGTATGTAATACTCTTGTGCTGTTGGAGCAGCGATGTGTGTTGTGAAGTGTGTCTTTTGTCGCAGAATCGACTTTGCCTTAGGGTAAGATTTTAGAGACTTTAAGTTACCTAGAACACGTGGCGACGTGTCGAGTGAGATCGGAGACGTTGGTTGACTAATCATCCTGCATTCATGCAACATTAATGGGGTATTAACACAGGATGTACTCTGGACCTCGTCGGATTCCAAAATGGTCATAAGACCCGGATTTCCGTGATAGAGCGTCTGTAGACGTCTCTTGTAGCAGACCGAAATGGCAGACCTACGGGTTACGGCTGATCTGACTACCGTTGTTGTTGGAGTAAGAGGCACGCGGGCCGAAATGGCACCACCGTGGCTGGTGAAGGGCTGATCCGTTGATGTCCATCCGTTCCGGATTGCATATTGGTTGACTGGGTTAACCTGCATACATATCATGCAACATGCATACTAATTTAGTTGTTGAGTGTGATTGCTATTTGATTATCTTACTTGTGACATGCTAAGTGTTATTATTGCGTTCATGTTATTGTGGAACATGCAACCCTAGGAATGATATCTTTAGCTATAAGCCTAAGTGGCTATCTATTATTTGTACCTATTGGGTTTATTATCTACATAGTTCTTTAGAGTTGACCCTCGCGTCTTCTGTGTGTGTTTTGGCGGACAACGCCTTTTGTCAGATGAACATTGCGGATTGGTTCGCAATGGTCCACCCTTCGGGGGGGATTAGGTACGAGATGATCGACCAGGACGACCCCGGGTCGTGGGTGGTTGACCCCGCGAGCCACCGAGCGACGTATTCGGGGCGTATCATGGAGGACCACGTGGATAGTGGAGGACTCTTGAGGTCAGGAGTGTTGAGGCGATGCTCTATCAGCCTCAACTTGCCACCGGGCGTTCACTGTGGACCAGGTCTTGGAGGAGCACCGCCGCCACCGTCATCTTCAGAGGAGGAGGATTCCTCAGAGGAGATTCCAGTGGGAGTGCCTTCGGCAGGGTCTAGTGCACCCTCCGTTGCGATCATTGATGATCAGGGTTCGGGCCCTAAGCCCGTGAGTCCAGCATCGGAGAGCGTTGCAGGAGCGAGGGGAGGACGGATAGGGTTGATAGACTTGGTCGTTCTGAATTCTGATTCAGACGACGATCATGCTAGCACATAGTTTTGAGTGTTGGTATGAGCTCCTCGAGTTAGGATTAGTGTAGGAGTAGAGTTTTAGCTCTGACAGTCTTGCTTCATTTGTTACTTAGGGGACAGGGTAGATCCGCCTATAGCTTTTTGTGTGGTTTCCTTACGGGAATCACAGAGAGTTGGTTGGACTTAGGAGGTCTTATTTTCAGGCCATTGGGTCAGCTGATTCTCAGTTTTGAGGGATGGTGTTGCGGGCACTTCACCCTTTTCATTTGGTTTGTATATATTGCCTACGGGCATTGCACTTTTCTTTCCGTCACTGGAGGTTACTCGTGACGAGGTTGTTACTTACAGCGGGGGCTGTTTATATATTGTATATTAGTTTTATTACTTTTCGCATTTGGGTTTTATTTAATTCAGTCTTGTCTTAGTTATTATCAAAAAAAAATATTCACGTTTTTCCGCATTAAGTTTACTTTTGGTTACTAAAGTGACGCCACCGAAATCGGGGTGTTACATAAGCCAATAAACTATATAAAATATGAATACCCATTTTACAAATATCGGAGACAAATTTGAGGATTCTCACGTTCTTATGAGTTAAAAAGGCGATGCTACTGAACGGTCATGTCCTTTTTGTTTCCTCTTTCGCTCGACCAATTCATTACGCTTTATTTTTTATAGAAAAGAGAACTTTATTGGATAGGAAGAAAAACTTGGAAACAACCTCTCCCAAGTGAGTTAAAAAGGAACATACAAGTAAGAACTACATAACATAAAGCAAATAAGAAATAGCTAAATAAAAAACAGAACATAACATAAACAAGAAGGAAAAAGCCTGCGGTAACATAAAATCAAGGCTAAGCAAACCGCAACAGAGCATAGCACTGCTCATTCCATCATGTTTCCACACAAAAAAACCACATCTCCATAGCAATTTATCAACGTGAGCTCTATCCACGGTCAAGGCACTTCATAGGAAGGAAATGAAAACAGATAGTCATTGGTAGAAAGCCCAAATGGGGTTGGTCCTAACACAACCTGATTTGGCACTGCAATATTGTTTGCTTCTCGAAAGACATGTTTAATTCCACATCATTCCACTTCTTGCATAAGCCTATCTATCTGCAGCAGTACACGAAGCAACTTCCAGGGTCTATTGTTTTGAGAGGTAACCCACCCCACAACGAGCGTTGAATCCAATTCGATGAGCACACGAGAGACCTGATACTCCTTACAAAACAGTAAAGCTTGCAGAATTGCTCGAACTTCCGCTTCAAAATCCCGACCCTCTCCAATCGACATAGAAAACATGCCTCTAATTTGCCTTGAAGTATTCCTCAGCAGTCAGCACTCCATTGTTAAGTTCAAACGCATCATAACATTTTTAAAATCTTACTTTGATCACAACAATTTTTATAGAAGTATTTTTCTATTGAAAACTAAATTTATTATAACACTTGAATTTCAGGAGAAACTCTATTCGTGTTATATGCTTCAACGTTCAATCATCACAAATAGAGAAGCTTCATAAATCACAAGAGTGTTTGACAAGCAAACTCATTCAAGTCAAGATACATCTACTCTGACCGTCCAATGTCACGTCATTAGTCAGAAATATTGAAGACAAATTTTGAGCGCCAAAGACAAAGTCAAATTGCAACCAATTACCCTACGTTCAAATCAAAAGGCAACCAATTGACTTAGATTCAAATCTGATCACGTGAAGACTATGATACTTTAGCTAAGGACTCGCTGACCTACAAGGGAAAAGGACAAGCCGTCAACATCATATTTTTCAATTGTCTCATGTGTAATGCCCCGATTTCTCGAGTGTTATACAGTAACCAAGGATCACAATTTTTGCAAAGAATTTTCGTCGGTTTAATTCTTAGTCTTGAACTAGTGACAAACCATTCGTTTCACGAAAACTTTTTAATCTTGCTTCCACAAAACCACGTGAGAATAACAAAATCGCAATACCTTGAAATTAAACATTCGAAATCTAATGTGAAACCATAAGTCTAAACCATTGTAAAGGTACATCAAAATTCTTCACTTGTTCAAAACTAAAAGAAATAAAAGTAAGTTTAGCACCCCCCTACGAACTCTCCCCAACACATACAGAGTCACTTAACCCCAAATCCTAACTAAGGTACTTGTCGCCTAAGCAGTTCTCCCACGCGTACTTTGAGCAGAAGATCCCTCGCGTTCATACGTAACTTTACCTTCACTCGCTCGTCATCACGAACCATGGGTCGTATCTCCTCCTCCGCTACCTCAGTCTCGCCTCGTGGAAAGTTCGAAGTCATCTCCGGGTTATCCTTCCAATGATGCTAACACACTGACAACAAATAGCACACAGAGAGGGTCACTTCTGACTCTCACACAATTTCACACAAGAACGCATAGAAGCATAAAGCATATTCGTCACATCACAAGTCCTTAGTTTAAGTTAGTAATTTAACCTATAGGTTCAGTTAGTCTAAACGTGTCTCACGTCACACAACCACTTTTCCATCTTGGATCCAGTCTCGAACATCCGCAGATGAACAATCACATGGGAACACACGGTTGACCCACAATCCAGATTCTCCAAAACTGTTTCCCCCATCGCGGTGCAGAACAGTCTTTCCCCCATCGCAGGCATAAACATCATGATGCAGGACTCTTCAACACTGTTTCCCCCATCGTGGCGCAAAAACAATACTTCCCCCATCTCGAGCGGAAATACCATGATGCAGGATCATCCAAGATTAGAATAACTCCCTCGCGTGCAAGTATACCGTTTGTCTCTAACGGCACCATCGTTCTCATTGTCCATAGCCTACTCTTAGAACTATTTCCCATAAATCACATCACACTACTTGCAAGCGATTAATCACATCCTAATCTCATGTCACTAAGTTAAGCAACAATAATCACGATCTTATAAGCATCATGCAAGAATCCTATCATACAAGTCTCATAGAGAATAAGATTTCACATGTCATCATGCTAATCAACAATCACTTTAAGCATATAGTACTTAAGAAAGTAGGGTTTCGTGAGCCTAGCATCATGATGATCACCAAACCATTGACCATTCAAAGACTTAGAAAGTTTCAAGAAAATTTGGGTTTGGGTGTCACCATCATGCTTTTCTTCACAAAACTCCCACATCTTGCATAGATTAAGTCACGCATACACCACACATCATAGCATCATGTCACATCATTCACACCAATCATGTTCTTAATGAAAGAAATCATAAAACATGGCAACACACACCTCACTTCATAAAACATGCTTCATAGAAGAAATCGTAAAACATGGTAACCCTCATATCACTTTATTCAATCAACAAGAAAGCGTATTATCACACATAGTCACATATTCTCATGCATAGGAAGGAAATAAGAACCTATTCCTAAGAAGTGTTGCCCTCACCTTAGCCTTATATATTCGAAAGATGAAAGAAAATAGTTGATGGTTCTGGTCTCTTAGTGTCACGAATCCTTCTATCTAGCCCTTGATGAGTCACGAATCTCTTCTCATTCTTAATCCTTAGTCACACACACTTTTTTTTATCTCTAAGCTCTTGGTGTTTAAAATCCTTATTTTGGTGAACGTTGAGAATGATGACTTAGGTTTTTGCCTCTCTTGAGTTATCTATTTATACTAAACCACCAAGTCTTCACAAAAGATCAAAACTTAACCTAACAGCCCCCCCTGGCCATCCAACATGCCCTAGTAAGATAGATTTTTCAAACATTTTCCTTATCTAATCACATCTTATTAGTTTTAAACCATATCTCCTTCACCTCTCTTCAAAATAAATCACTTTGAATAAAACTAGAGCAAATCCTTTATTAGAGAATCAAATCTTTTCATCAAGGTTTTCAAAACAACCCCAAAACTTTAAAATTTAAAGGTAAAATTCGGAATAAAACAAACCCTACAGCAAATCGTGAAAAGCAAGACAGCTTGACCTCTGCTCAATAAAACGTGAATAACTCGAGCTACAGAAGTTGGAATGACATGAAGTCAAAGGGAGAATTTAGATAACAGAGAGAGCTACAATTCTTATGAAGTAAGTTTCTTCAGATTATGTAGTTAAGATCACTCTAAAAATCATTCAAAATCATGTAATATTCTCATACAAACTCAATATTTTTTTTTTGAAAACCAAATCTTTCTTCACAAGTTGTTGTAACAACCAAAGAGAAATCCAAATTTAATCTTGTCATTCTCTAACCAATTCTAATCAGAATCAAATCTCCTTAACCTCAAATTAATTCTGAACAGAATCTAATTCATCAATTAATTCACCACTAATTCTATTATTTTTAAAATAATAAAATCTCCTCACGAGATCCCTAACTTGAGCTGGGCAAACATCACGAAATTTAGACTATGCACACAAGCACATTCACACTTCACATTTTACGCAATAGTTATTAATTACGCAAAACTTCCTGATTAATAATCAGAAATCACATCTCAGGTTAAAAATACCCAAATAACATAAACTGCATAGAATCAACCAAATCAGATGGAGTAAAAACAGTAACTGTAATTACTGAAAATTCACTAAATATTATTTATCATAAATAATATTCACACACAAGTAGAACAGTAACTTTACAGTTACTAAAATACTAAAATCACACAAATCAACAAAATAAGATATAACAATAACTCTGCTGTTACCGTATAACCAAAATCTCATAGTACTTATTAAAATGATAAATGCATCTCAAAAAGGGTCTTACATCATGTATGAAAAGTAGCTCAAGTCTATCGCCACCTACTAGCTGACAAACATCACATTTTCGGCTAAAGGATAGACTTGCCTCTGAGCTTGTATTTAATGAAGCTACCAACCGAAGCCATTTAAATCAACAGATAGATCTTATTACAGCCACCTACTAACTGACAAACATCACCTTTCCGACTAAAGGATACACTTGCCTCTGAGCTTGCATTTAATGAAGCTACCAACCGAAGCCATTTGAATCAACAGATGGATCTTATTACACAACGACTAGAGCAACGGTCGGATTATGTCTCACAACTGCTACAACACTAGCAAGCGAGTATATAAGGCACTCTTGAAGATTGAAGACTAAGAGAATTAATTTCTGAAAGACAAGAATTCAAGCATTCATTTCAATCTTCTTCAAAGCATTCAAAGCTCAAGCAGAAACTTCTTAAGTGTCAAAGTGAACCAAAGTCAAATCTGAACCCAAACACTTAGAGTTCCAGTGCTATAAATTCTCTACATTTACTCTTGAACAAAGAGAAACCTTGTAGAGTGAATTAATCTTGTAAAGATTGTGGGAGAAGTCATGAACAATACTTGTAGCAGGAGTCTTGTAGAATACTTGGAGAAGTCCATGATAATACTTGTAGGAGAAGTCCTTGAGAATATTTGTATTGGAGAAGTCCTTGATACATGCTAGTGAAAATCTTGGTGGTGGCCAAGTACTGGACGTAGCCCAATCATTTAGGGTGAACCAGTATAAATCTATGTGTGTTGAACGTCTGCCTTACTTGCTTATATTTTCGCTGCACTGAACGTGTAAGACCTGGATTTTCAGAACAAACTAGTTTCCGACTCACGCGTAGAATCAGTGTAAGCGTGACAGGAGTTTGATATTTGAGAAAGATTAATGAAGAAGAAAGTTCAGGAATTGCTTGAGGAATGTTGCGTAGTCGTTTTCGGAGTTAGTGCGAGTCGTCTGCACACTTGCCTTATGGCGAGCGTGTCCAGAATAGGCTATTTCGCTTTTAAAGCAACGTTTTGAGTGAGATTTCTAATCTTTGGGAAATTTAAAGATTCTCTTTATTTTTCCTTCGACCAGCGTTTCATTTCGGAACTCTGGACTGTACGTACGATAGGTTTCACTTTTCGGATGTCCGCCGACGCTAATTTCTTTGCTTCGAAACCCTAGATTCGAGCGATGGATGAAGACTTTTTCTATTCGGGACTTCTAACGAAGTTTCCATCCGCGATGCCAGATTTGTTTCGACATTTTCAATCTTTCTTCAGAAGGAAGTTTTGTCGTCTGACCATCACAGCAAAAAGTAGTTTTTCGGGACAGATTAACTTACACCGCTTTTGGGATTTTAGATATCGTTTTTCCCAAATGTCTGAGATTTGTTTTGAGTTCTGGAAATCTGACGCCAGAATCTCTCTTAGAATTCTTCGGTGAACGTGCTGCAAAAATCGGAATCGCGAAATTTTCATTTTCCCGCGATTTCACCCGCCTATAAATAGCTCGAAAAAGCAAAATATTCCTCATTTGCACCCAAGGAGGCCGCGAGTTCTAGGGGGAGAGGAGGAGAAAAGATTTTCGCCGAAACTTGACCAATCTTCGTGCAGTTCGTCCCTACTTCTAGGTATTAAGGTAACTATCATGATTCTTACCTCTGATTACTATTTCTGCTGAGTTTCTGAAGTCGTTTCTGTGCTCACAGTTTTGAGCTTTTTGTAAAACTGTCCGTTTTCTCTGATTTCTTGCTTGGGTTATCTTCCCTACGTTCCCAAGTGTCTAAAACCTCTGTCAGTAATCGCTGATTGTGATCGAGCTGTCCAAGATCTGAAAAACTGATTCAAAACCCTTTTTGTCTCACATTTCGAAACTTTATCGTCGAAAAGTCCCCTGAACGACCGTATTTTGATCCGATTGTCCGAAAATTGTTCCGACAGTTTCTTGGCTTTAGTTTTACCCTAAAACTACCTAGGAATTGATTTAGATCGAAGAAAAAGTTCGAAAACCCTATTTTCCATAGTGGCCGAAACCTATTTGCTTGGGTACCGTGTCCAAAAATAATTTTTGGGTCTCTATGACCTGAGCCATTGCGTAGCTCTTTCAATTGTCGAAATTTTGGCGCCGGTTTCGTGTCATTTCGAGTTCCGTAGCTCGAGTTATGCACGTTTTAGCGAATAAAGTGTTTTTGTACAAAACTTGAATCGAGTCAAAACTCATCCATTCGGGGAAAGCCCTTTCATACGTGCCTAAATTATGTACTCTGAAGCTTCTTGAGCTTTGTCGAACATTAGTTAGGATTGTTTCGACGGTATCGACTTGTTTTGATTCCTTATTGCTTTGTTTGCTCAAAGGTTCGATTGTGGAAACTTTGGGATTGACTGAACAAGCTTGTGAGCGAGACCTGCACCGCGAGACTAGAACAACTCGAGGTTAGGGCAACTTACTTACTAGCTATTTGTATTGTAGGCATCGATAACTTCGACTTGAATATTGCTTGATGTTGAATATTGCTTGGATATTGTTTATCGCTTTGAACTGCGAAATATTTTCTGGAGGCTTCGGCCGTGTGAAACTAATATGAGACGTGTGTCTCCTTTTTCTGAGAGGCTTCGGCCGTTTACTGGTTTCTGTATTACTGCTTCCTAGTGGATAGGACAGGGTTATGTTTTGCCGCAATTACTTAATTCACATGCCATACTTGCTGAGTGATTAAATGGTTAATCTTAGGCTATGTGAATACTTGTGCACATTATTCTCGAGCATGCAATTATTATTGGAATATGCTGACCATATTGTGCAACTTATATCGGTTATTCGTGGACTAACCAAATGTGAGGAATAACAGTTAGTTATGCCCTGTTGGTGACGAATTCTTAAGGGTTTTATCTCGACAAGACGAATTGAGGTTCAGACTCTTGTCTTCTTTTGGGGTTTCAAGACCTTCTCATGGGAATTTGGGGATATCGGGATCTTTTGAACTTATAGTTTTGGAATGAAAATATTTTCATGAGAAATTCCATAATGCTTTAAACAACATTCAAACTCTTTTAATTAAATGTTAATGATCTCAAATGAACTTCTAGGATTTGGATATTAGTTTTGGAAAATGAGAAGTGTCGCCGAATCGAAGTTTTGGAGAAGCTCATAAGTTTCTGAGTATGTTTATACTCTTTCGCTCGCTGAGCAGTTTTTGACCATCGAAATTTGATGAGTCAAATGACTCAAGAAGTCATCAGGGGTGATTGCACTCTTTTTATAGTTACTGTCTTTTGTCGCAGAATCGACATTTACCTTAGGGTACAGTAGAGCCAATAAACTCTAACTCTTTTGCTGATTAAGCAAGTTTTGGTCTATGACTACAGTATATACCTTCGGGTACAGTATATACCTTCGGGTACAGTATATGCCTTCAGGTACAGTATATGCCTTCGGGTACAGTATATACCTTCGGGTACAGTATATACCTTCGGGTACAGTATATACCTTCGGGTACAGTATATGCCTTCGGGTACAGTATATACATTCGGGTACAGTATATACCTTCGGGTACAGTATATACCTTCGGGTACAGTATATGCCTTCGGGTACAGTATATACCTTCGGGTACAGCATGCCTTCGGGTAACTCGGGCATTCGATGGGGGATATGATCGACCGTATGGTTAGGATCGACCTGTTGATTGTCAGGCATAGCGGAGGGAAAAGTCGACCCGCAGGGTTAAGACTGATCCGACTATGTCAAGGTTGTAAGTGACACCCGAGGGTTATGGTCGACACAATGCCAGTGTTAGGACCGACTCGATCGTGCCCAGCCTATTTCCTCCGAAACCTTCTTAATTGACGTTGCATTGACATATCATGCACTCTAACTATATTTGTTGAGATATTGATGATTTGATGTTGATAAACATCGTTATGTGTTTTGATGATTGAATTGTATTAGAGATTTGATACAATGCAGAACTTATATGTATATATACAACATATATATATACCCCCTTTATCGCATGTTGATTGTATATCTATTGTATTCTGTAAGTTGACCCTAGCGCCTTGGCTTTGTTTGTATGTTTGTGTTTGGGCGGTCGGCCTGCTGCCAGGCGTCCGTCAGCCGATTCGTGATGATTCGCCACTCGTGGAGAACCTGGAGCGTAACGACTATTACTGAAGCTTTCGACGAGGACCCGGACTTCATGCTAGTAGTGTGGGATATGGGTGGTTAGAGTCTTTTGAGTTGGTTGTTACCGTCATAGCTCTGATTCGTCTTACTTTTGGGACAGGGTAGGTTCCCGATATATGGCTTTTTGTGTGGTTCCCTTTCTGAGGATCACAGAGAGTCTGTCGGACTATAGGGGTCTTGGGTTGAGGCCATTTTGGGGCCGACTTTCTCTTGGATGACTGTATATATATTTGATACTTTCACTCACACTTCTGGATCTGTATATATTTGCCTACGGGCATACTACTTTGGAGTCACTGCGAGTGCGCGTGACGTGGGAGTGCAGCTGAGGCTGTACATGTGTATATATTTGTATGTTGGTTAGTTAGTGTTGGGTTCTGTCTTTATTTCCTATCGCTTTATTAAAAGGAATCAAACGAAAAAAAAATTACCTGTTTTCCGCGTAAAGTTTATTTTTGGTTACTAAAGTGACACCCGGAAATCGGGGTGTTACATTGTGGTATCAGAGCTTGTCGAGTCTTTCGGGAGTCTTTGGGGAATAGGTCTTCTGTGCTAGGTTGTGTGACTCTGCAAAGAGTAAAAATTGATTGTCTGCCAAGCGATCTTCGCTTTAATTGATTGAAGTTGCTACCTAATCATATTGTATAGCTATGCATAATACTATCTTATGATTGGTACTGACTGTTTGCTAAACGAATACAGAACATGGTGAACGCGAACCAACTTGCTGGGATGGTGGCAACTTTGGTCCAAGCAATGACTGTACAGACGAATGACAATGCACATAGGCGTGCTACTGAGGATGCACGCGAGCTACACCGGCTTCGGAGAGAAGCAGCCCTGGACCAGAACAGGGGATTGAATGATTTCAGAAGACAGAATCCACCCAAGTTCACGGGTGGGACCGACCCGGACGAGGCGGATCTCTGGATCCAAGAGATTGAGAAGATTTTCGAAGTACTACAGACTAGTGAAGGGGCCAAGGTGGGCCTTGCAACTCATCTACTGCTGGGCGATGCTGAGTACTGGTGGAGGGGCGCCAGAGGGATGATGGAGGCAAACCATGTTGAGGTGAACTGGAATTCTTTTCGTGCTGCTTTTCTGGAGAAGTATTTTCCTGATAGTGCTCGTGACGAGCATGAGTCGCAGTTTCTGACTCTTCGCCAAGGGAGCATGACTATTCCGGAATATGCTGCTAAGTTGGAATCTTTGGCCAAACACTTCCGATTTTTCCGTGATCAGGTTGATGAACCCTATATGTGCAAGCGCTTTGTGAGGGGACTGAGAGCTGACATTGAGGACTCAGTGAGACCGTTGGGGATTATGAGGTTTCAAGCTTTGGTTGAGAAGGCCACCGAGGTGGAACTGATGAAGAATAGGAGGATGGACCGGGCTGGAACTGGGGGACCAATGAGGTCGAGTTCCCGGAGCTATCAAGGAAAAGGAAAGTTTCAGATGAAGAAGCCTTATCAGCGTCCTATAGGGGAAGGTTTTACCCCGGAACAGTACAAACCGATGACCATTGCTACTGGAGGTGCAGGGAATCAAACCGGCAACAAGGGTGTGACATGTTTCAGGTGTGGGAAGACTGGACATTTTGCTGACAAGTGTTCAGCGACTGGACCAAGATGCTTTAATAGCAACCGAGTGGGGCATCTGGCCGTGGACTGTAAGGCGCCCAAGAGGGAGCCATCCGTTAACACTGCAAGGGTAAAGCGCCCTGCTGCTAGAGGAAGGGTTTATATCATGGACGGTGAAGGAGCTGAGGGGTTAACCAGAGGAGAGCGTAAGAACGATGGTAACCTTCTAACCATTCTTTCGCATTCTAGTATAATACGCTTCATTACTCTCGTAGCGTGTGCAACACGCCTAACTTAGTTATACTGTTTGAGCTTTGACCTTACAGTTATCACACCTATTAAGAATTTATTTGACTGCTGCTCGTGTTTTAACTATAGAAGTTACACGAGGTTTAGAATAACAAACTAAGTCTAGAAAGTAGTCTTCCACCAATGCGATTATAAAGAAGCTAGTAGCTGGAGAACGAATCTTAGAGAGATTCCTTATGGGTAGTATACGTGTTATGTTGAGGGTGCGTATTTCCATAGCGGGACCGTTAAGGATTAGATGTTGGGATAATTGTGACTACTGGATGATAGGAACTCATTAACTGTTCCAGTGGGTTTTTCTAAATTTCACCTTCGATGTATTAGGCTTGATCAACTTAATATTGAGGGGGTGATATTCGGAATCAGAACTGGCAATGGACTTTGATCGAAGGATTGGTAAGGTTGATTTGATTGGATCGAGGATTAGTTGAGTTGGGAGGTAAAGTTCGCGTTAAGTATTTGTCTTCTTGCGAAGGAGTTATAGTTTTAAGAAATGGATATTCATTTAAGAAGTATTAAAGGATTAAAGGCCATTAGAGGACCAAATTTGGTGAAGGTTTAGGTTTTAAATCTATGAAAATCTTGTCTTAAGTGTGTAGGACTCAAAGTTTTTCAGGTTTTGATCAGGAGACTAAGTATCGGATTGATTGGAGGATGATCAAGTTACAGAAAGGAAAGTGTTAGTATTAAGATGAATACTTGAAGTTGTTATATTTGGACGAGTTTCGTAGAGTTTAAGAGTGAAAAGAAGTTTGTTATGGAGATTGGTGATGCATGCTAGAGTTAGCAAGTGAATTTTGCTAAGTTGAATGAGAATCCTAGGGTTAAGATTGACTTCGGGAGTTGAAAATCATGTACGAATAAGAGATTTAGTGGTGTTAGCCTTTACGATTGTAGTTAAACATCAGAAGGTTGAAGGATCGGATGATAAAATGACTAGTTAAGACCCTTGAGGTATAGTTATGATTTAATCTTCTAGAGGATAAGTCTCGATTTGTGCGAAGTGTTAGGGATTTCAGTAAGTGTAAATAGGTTTGGGTGAGGGAAGTTTTGAGGAAGAAGACGATAATAATGGATTGTTAGATTTTAAGAGGAGGATTATCTTATAAGTTGTTGATAAATTGATGTTGAAGGGGATAAGGTTAGTGAAGGACAAGAAATAAGGACATAAGTCGAATTTTAATTCGAATAGTGACTAAGTAGAAGTTTGATTTCTTGGTGTGTGTAAAGATAGTTACTAAGTTTGAGGTGTTTTAATGGACTAGCAATTTCCAAGGGGATGAATCGTCTAGGAGTTATCGAACGGACAAGTGGAGTTTTGGACTATAGATGAAGATCACGAGGACAAGTTGAGTATTTACTTTGAAATGACAGAGAGGCACTGAGTTTAAGAAGAATTTCGGACGACCGAAGGTAAAGAAGCAAGTGGTTAAGATTGTGCGACTGCACGGAGTGCCAGCTAGTATTATTTCAAACGGAGAACCAACACAAGTGGTCGACCTGGACAACATAGAACTGAAGGATGATATGTCTTTTGAGACGCCGACAGTTAGCAGTGGGGATAGAAGAGTGAAACAGTTAAGGGGAAAACAGATTGCTTAAGTAAAGGTTATGAGGAACAATGACACGGGCAATGCTACATGGGAATTGGAAGACAAGATCAAGGAACTGTACCCCGAACTTTTTGCAGAACCCTGAGTTTCGAGGACGAAACTTTCTTTTGGAGGGGAGTATTGTAAGACCTGGATTTTCAGAACAAGCTAGTTTCCGACTCACGCGTAGAATCAGTGTAAGCGTGACAGGAGTTTGATATTTGAGAAAGATAAATGAAGAAGAAAGTTCAGGAATTGCTTGAGGAATGTTGCGTAGTCGTTTTCGGAGTTAGTGCGAGTCGTCTGTACACTTGCCTTATGGCGAGCGTGTCCAGAATAGGCTATTTCGCTTTTAAAGCAACGTTTTGAGTGAGATTTCTAATCTTTGGGAAATTTAAAGATTCTCTTTATTTTTCCTTCGACCAGCGTTTCATTTCGGAACTCTGGACTGTACGCACGATAGGTTTCACTTTTCGGATGTCCGCCGACGCTAATTTCTTTGCTTCAAAACCCTAGATTCGAGCGATGGATGAAGACTTTTTCTATTTGGGACTTCTAACGAAGTTTCCATCCGCGTTGCCAGATTTTTTTCGACATTTCCAATCTTTCTTCAGAAGGAAGTTTTGTCGTCTGACCATCACAGTAAAAAGTAGTTTTTCGGGACAGATTAACTTACACCGCTTTTGGGATTTTAGATATTGTTTTTCCCAAATGTCTGAGATTTGTTTTGAGTTCTGGAAATCTGACGCCAGAATCTCTCTTAGAATTCTTCGGTGAACGTGCTGCAAAAATCGGAATCGCGAAATTTTCATTTTCCCGCGATTTCACCCGCGTATAAATAGCTCGAAAAAGCAAAATATTCCTCATTTGCACCCAAGGAGGCCGCGAGTTCTAGGGGGAGAGGAGGAGAAAAGATTTTCGCCGAAACTTGACCAATCTTCGTGCAGTTCGTCCCTACTTCTAGGTATTGAGGTAACTATCATGATTCTTACCTCTGATTACTGTTTCTGCTGAGTTTCTGAAGTGGTTTCTGTGCTCACAGTTTTGAGCTTTTTGTAAAACTGTCCGTTTTCTCTGATTTCTTGCTTGGGTTATCTTCCCTACGTTCCCAAGAGTCTAAAACCTCTGTCAGTAATCGCCGATTGTGATCGAGCTGTCCAAGATCTGAAAAACTGATTCAAAACCCTTTTTGTCTCACATTTCGAAACTTTATCGTCGAAAAGTCGTAATCTGACTTCGTGCCTTTAGGATTTGTTGTCACGGATGTCGTTAGGATCATTGCTGTCAAATTTGTTTTCCGAACTGATAACTTTGAGGTTTTGAGCTTTTATTTTGGACCAAAACGCCCCTGAACGACCGTATTTTGATTCGATTGTCCGAAAATTGTTCCGACAGTTTCTTTGCTTTAGTTTTACCCTAAAACTACCTAGGAATTGATTTAGATCGAAGAAAAAGTTCGAAAACCCTATTTTCCATAGTGGCCGAAACCTATTTGCTTGGGTACCGTGTCCAAAAATAATTTTTGGGTCTCTATGACCTGAGCCATTGCGTAGCTCTTTCAATTTTCGAAATTTTGGCGCCGGTTTCGTGTCATTCCGAGTTCCGTAGCTCGAGTTATGCACGTTTTAGCGAATAAAGTGTTTTTGTACAATACTTGAATCGAGTCAAAACTCATCCATTCGGGGAAAGCCCTTTCATACGTGCCTAAATGTGGTACTCTGAAGCTTCTTGAGCTTAGTCGAACATTAGTTAGGATTGTTTCGACGGTATCGACTTGTTTTGATTCGTTATTGCTTTGTTTGCTCAAAGGTTCGATTGTGGAAACTTTGGGATTGACTGAACAAGCTTGTGAGCGAGACCTGCACCGCGAGACTAGAACAACTCGAGGTTAGGGCAACTTACTTACTAGCTATTTGTATTGTAGGCGTCGATAACTTCGACTTGAATATTGCTTGATGTTGAATATTGCTTGGATATTGTTTATCGCTTTGAACTGCGAAATATTTTCTGGAGGCTTCGGCCGTGTGAAACTAATATGAGATGTGTGTCTCCTTTTTCTGAGAGGCTTCGGCCGTTTACTGGTTTCTGTATTACTGCTTCCTAGTGGATAGGACAGGGTTATGTTTTGCCGCAATCACTTAATTCACATGCCATACTTGCTGAGTGATTAAATGGTTAATCTTAGGCTATGTGAATACTTGTGCACATTATTCTCGAGCATGCAATTATTATTGGAATATGCTGACCATATTGTGCAACTTATATCGGTTATTCGTGGACTAACCAAATGTGAGGAATAACAGTTAGTTATGCCCTGTTGGTGACGAATTCTTAAGGGTTTTATCTCGACAAGACGAATTGAGGTTCAGACTCTTGTCTTCTTTTGGGGTTTCAAGACCTTCTCATGGGAATTTGGGGATATCGGGATCTTTTGAACTTATAGTTTTGGAATGAAAATATTTTCATGAGAAATTCCATAATGCTTTAAACAACATTCAAACTCTTTTAATTAAATGTTAATGATCTCAAATGAACTTCTAGGATTTGGATATTAGTTTTGGAAAATGAGAAGTGTCGCCGAATCGAAGTTTTGGAGAAGCTCATAAGTTTCTGAGTATGTTTATACTCTTTCGCTCGCTGAGCAGTTTTTGACCATCGAAATTTGATGAGTCAGATGACTCAAGAAGTCATCAGGGGTGATTGCACTCTTTTTATAGTTACTGTCTTTTTTCGCAGAATCGACATTTACCTTAGGGTACAGTAGAGCCAATAAACTCTAACTCTTTTGCTGATTAAGCAAGTTTTGGTCTATGACTACAGTATATACCTTCGGGTACAGTATATGCCTTCGGGTACAGTATATGCCTTCGGGTACAGTATATGCCTTCGGGTACAGTATATACCTTCGGGTACAGTATATACCTTCGAGTACAGTATATGCCTTCGGGTACAATATATGCCTTCGGGTACAGTATATACCTTCGGGTACAGCATGCCTTCGGGTAACTCGGGAATTCGATGGGGGATATGATCGACCGTATGGTTAGGATCGACCTGTTGATTGTCAGGCATAGCGGAGGGAAAAGTCAACCCGCAGAGTTAGTACTGATCCGACTATGTCAAGGTTGTAAGTGACACCCAAGGGTTATGGTCGACACAATGCCAGTGTTAGGACCGACTCGATCGTGCCCAGCCTATTTCCTCCGAAACCCTCTTAATTGACGTTGCATTGACATATCATGCACTCTAACTATATTTGTTGAGATATTTATGATTTGATGTTGATAAACATCGTTATGTGTTTTGATGATTGAATTGTATTAGAGATTTGATACAATGCAGAACTTATATGTATATATACAACATATATATATACCCCCTTTATCGCATGTTGATTGTATATCTATTGTATTCTGTAAGTTGACCCTAGCGCCTTGGCTTTGTTTGTATGTTTGTGTTTGGGCGGTCGGCCTGCTACCAGGCGTCCGTCAGCCGATTCGTGATGATTCGCCACTCGTGGAGAACCTGGAGCGTAACGACTATTACTGAAGCTTTCGACGAGGACCCGGACTTCATGCCTGATCGAGGGAGAGTCGATGATAGTTGTGTGGGATATGGGTGGTTAGAGTCTTTTGAGTTGGTTGTTACCGTCATAGCTCTGATTCGTCTTACTTTTGGGACAGGGTAGGTTCCCGATATATGGCTTTTTGTGTGGTTCCCTTGCTGAGGATCACAGAGAGTCTGTCGGACTATAGGGGTCTTGGGTTGAGGCCATTTTGGGGCCGACTTTCTCTTGGATGACTGTATATTTGATACTTTCACTCACACTTCTGGATCTGTATATATTTGCCTACGGGCATACTACTTTGGAGTCACTACGAGTGCGCGTGACGTGGGAGTGCAGCTGAGGCTGTACATGTGTATATATTTGTATGTTGGTTAGTTAGTGTTGGGTTCTGTCTTTATTTCCTATCGCTTTATTAAAAGGAATCAAACGAAAAAAAAATTACCTGTTTTCCGCGTAAAGTTTATTTTTGGTTACTAAAGTGACACCCGGAAATCGGGGTGTTACAGAACGGTTTACGAAAAGTCATACCAAACGTTTTCTTAAGAACTAATATTCTTTTCACAAACCTAAGTTTTAAAAAGCAATTTTCAAGAACACAATTCAAACCCCCGTTTTTTGTGTTATGTATTTGCATCTCATCCACCCACTCCACTCAAACCTTGATTCCCCCGAGACACACTTTTCCTTTTACATC
Source organism: Lotus japonicus (assembly GCF_012489685.1). Taxonomy (NCBI): domain Eukaryota; kingdom Viridiplantae; phylum Streptophyta; class Magnoliopsida; order Fabales; family Fabaceae; genus Lotus; species Lotus japonicus. The sequence goes on from NC_080045.1 coordinate 18,866,994, forward strand.
ATCTGGATTTTGAACTCAACTGTATCTGTTTTCGTTTTGTGAACACCAACTTTATTTGTTTTCGCTTTTTGCTTTCCTTTTTTTTCTTTTTTCTTTTTATTTTTGAACGTCAACAGATTTGATTTTTTTTTTCTCAACAGTTTGGTTTTAATGAATCGTTCATGCTATGTGTTTTTGCGAGCAAGTGGGCTTTCGCATAATAAATGATCAATCTGATCACTTTTTGCGCTTTAAAATCTGGTTTCTACTGGATGTTTACTAAGGCCCTCACATGATAACCAAGAAAATGTAGAACTTGAGTGGGCTACCATACATGCCTCTTCTCTAAAAAAAAGGTTTTAGACAAGAAGCATAATCTTTTTTTGGTTGCGCCATGTAGAATTCGGCAATTATGAGACTAATCCTCTCGAGACTCTGAGATTACATAGGTAGGTGACTCTTCCAACAAATTATTCTCCACACACACTGCCTAAAGATCGAATTCTGCAAACATTGTTGACCTTGTTGATCGAATTCTGCAAGATCAAATTATTAATCTTCTAGTTTTTTTGAGCTGCGAAATTATTTATTTGAGTTTTATAATCAAGCATTTCTAACATTTCACTTTCAATAGATAAAATTGCTAACTCATTCAATCTATCTTGTAACATTATTGACCTTAGATATGATTTTAGCAATTTTAATTTTGAAAATCTTCTTTCGGCAATAGCAACCTTTACAAGGATTGTCAAAAAAATTATATAGGTGATATATACATTTGGAAAGGAATTAAGTTTTAATATAACTCAAAACTTCAATCAAAGTGTTAATTTCTTTTGTTAACACTTATCTTTGTACTTTCAATTCTGAAAATAAATAAAAGTCATCAATGTGAGAATATTCATTAAACCTTAAAAACTTTTCAAGAATAATATAATATTTTTTCAATTCATCCTCATCAATGTTAGAGATTGCTGTTTCGTTCCACTAGTTAGTAGGCTTTCAGATGATATCTTATTTCTATGGTTGATATATACGTCAGTTTCAAGGGAAGAAGATGAAAGGGCGATGAAGAGAGAAGTGGAAGTGAAGGTTAATGGGATTTTTTTTGTTGGTATATTAAAAAGATAAATTGCACTCTCCGGGGATTGATCCCTGGACCTCCCCCACCTAACTTATGTCCCTAACTCTTACCACTTCAGGTATCATTCAGGGACACATTGATGAGAATTTAATGCCTTATGGGATAAATGGAAATATTTTAAATAATATAATAATGACAATATTGGTGTAACTTCCCTTTTTGCTAAGCTGATTTTTAGGGAAGAAAGATGATTCTTGGTTATCAAACAAATATAATATTCATATGAGTTATGATCTTATTTTTTATTGTTTCACTGCCTCTAGTATTATATACTATATATGTACTATTTTTCTTAGCCTAAGGAAAAATTGCCTTTGTGGCCTTGTATTATACACGACCCTGTCCAACGAAATGCTTCCGCTATGAGATGGGATGAAACAGAGGAGACTTGTAATACCCCGATTTTCGGGGTCACTATTAGTAACCTATTAAAGTAGATATACAATAATTTCCAAAAAGGATTTATAAATGTGAGTTTTTTTTCTTTTTCTTTTCAAAACATTTCTAAAACATGTCATGCATACTCCCAACCATAAATAAATTTAACTCTAGCCTTGACCAAGGCAAGTACCTGAAGGTAACAACACATGAACACAACTTACAAATCATAACTAATAGAATTATATTCGACAAGAATCTAGTATGAAATGACTCCATACATTTGATAACCGCTGGAAAGCAATGTACCGGAACCTACCCAATTTCTAAAATGCGAACTTATAAAATCATCTTGCAAGCTTAAACCAATACGGTAAGCTTTTCTACCCAAAGGCTTTAGCTTTACACCCAACTCTACTCTTCGAGTCTTCTATTGTTTTTCCACGTGGAGTAGCATCTGCTCACATCGTCACCTATCATCGTCTTGCAGTTTGCCGGCCGCCCAAACACAAACAATACAAACAAGGTAGTGTGAAGGTCAACTCACAATATACAATATAATACAAACAACATGTGAAAGAGAAGACATGTATATATGTATATGTATATGTATATGTATATGTATATGTATATGTATATGTATAGCATGTTATATCATATGCATATTCCTGACATGCTATCATTTGCAACAAACAATATATCAACATCACATCACCAAATATAGTTAGACGCATGTCGTGCCAATGCAAAGTTATGCTCAAAAAATGATCTGGATAAAACGTCACCATTTCGATGGATGGAAAGCGCCAAGCATCTCACTCCGCTAAAGCATCTCGCTCTTATGAAGCAGCTCGCTTCTCTGAAACATCTCGCTTCATTGAGCATCTCACTCCTATGAAGTCTGATATGAGATAGTCCTTCGGAAAGCCTTACGCTCCCCAGAAATTTATGCATGATCCAGCATGGTTAGCCAAACAACAAATTGTCCTCACCAGGATACGCGTGTCTAGCTAGAATATACTGTCTCTATAATACCCTAAGGTAAACGTCGATTCCTCGACCCAAAAACCTCAACAAGAAAAAAGTGATAGTCGAACTTAGTAACTTTTGTAGTCACCCTAGCTCACCCACTTGATGGCCAACCAAACTACTCAACGAGCGAAGAGAATGTTGCTCGCACTCAGTGACCTTTCAAGTTACCTCGACTCACCCTCTAGATGGCCAAACAATTGCTCAACGAGGCAAGAGAATGTTGCTCACACTCCGTGAATTCTCGTCACAGCGGCTCATCTCCTTGATGACCGAACCAACACTTAACCAGCCATGAGTGTCATCCGCACTTAGTGACTTCACATCACAACGACTCATCTTCTTGATATATGCAACTTAGAATTTCAACCTTTTCAATAACCGGACCGTCGAAATTTCCCGTTTCCGAACTCTTTTCCACAACCTATGTTTCATTGGAAATGATTCTCTTAACAAGTAAAAGGGTTCTATCATGAGTTAATGCATTATGCCATTTGTTTACGAAAATCAAGTTCTCTTTGTTCTTTCTTTTCCAAAACCTATCAAGTCAAAGATTCTCAATAACCCCCAAGTGACATTTCCGGGAAAAGCCTCGATCCTCAACACGGCAATGGCTCAGACCTCTGGTTAGAGTCTGCCCAGTAACTCTCTAAAAATCTGTCATCACCATGACATAACCCAGTGTTTCTCACACTTCGCCATTTCATATGGGTAAATGGTCACATTGGTCCCTAGATGTTCGAACCGACTTCAGAATCGTCCCTGGATGAATTTTATTAGGCTCGCGGTCCCCATATGTGGCAAAAAATAGTCATATTAGTCCCAAACGTTAAAATCCCCTAACGTCCGTTAACCCAATTAATAAAAGTCAACATTATCTTTCTAATTTTCTTTCACTTTGGTCCCTTTCTTCTTTCTTCCACCCTCTCCACCCCTTTCTTCCATCATTTTCACCAAAACCCACCCCCCATCATGCTTCAGAAACCCAGAACGTAGACCCACAATCTTCACTTCCTTCATCTTCATCTTGTTCATCTTCACTTTATTCATCTTCATCCCCTTCTTCCGTCATCTTCTCCAAAAACTCCTCCCCTTCTTCATCAACTCATTCCTTTTTTTTTTCTTTTTTTTCATATCATCATCATCAACACTCTTCTTCTCCTTCTTCAACCAATCATGCCCAAACCTTCTCTCCTAGATTTAACACAAACCCAGCTCAGATTTAACACCAAATTTACCCTCCATGAGTAAAATACCAACCACCTGATTCAAGTTCTCCAGCACCACCCCCTCACTCCATACCTCGGTGAAGATAAATCTCAGATCTGTGTCCAAATCCCTAAACCCGGATTTGGGTACTGCTCTTTGGGGAATGAGAGAAAGGATAAACCAGATCTGGGTCGGAGGTTTGAATGAGGAAGGAGGCTGGTTGGTTCGGTTACGGAAGGTGGGTGTGGCTATGGATGTTGGGTTTTCAGTGTTTGGTGAGAAAAGCTTCAGATTGGTGGTGAAGGGGGTTGATTTGGTGTTAAATCTGAGTTGGGTTTGTGAGTTTATGTTCTGGGTTTCTGAAGCATGATGGGGGGTGGGTTTTGGTGAAAATGATGGAAGGAGGGGGTGAAGAGGGTGGAAGAAAGAAGAAAGGGACCAAAGTGAAAGAAAATTAGAAAGATAATGTTGACTTTTATTAATTGGGTTAACGGACGTTAGGGGATTTTAACGTCAGGGACTAATATGACTATTTTTTGCCACATCTGGGGACCGCGAGCCTAATAAAATTCATCTAGGGACGATTCTGAAGTCGGTGCGAACATCCAGGGACCAATGTGACTATTTCGTATACATGCATCAATTCTAGTCAGTAGAGTCCAACAGAATAGCATATGCACAATATCATCAAATTGGCCCAAATAATAACACATAATACAGTACGCTAGAAACAACAGTAAACGACCGAAGCCTTAGCAAACACTAGTGGCATAAGACTCAGTCAATCACAATGGTCTAAGCCTCAGTCAATCACAATCATCAATAATCAATTTATGTCGAATTCTCGACACCTATAACATTAATTAGTATGATATGTTGCCCTCACCTTAGGGGCTTTCCTTCCTAAGCTACGACTCCAATCCAATCACATCTTTGTTTTCTCGTGTTGGTTCGCTTCCTTCCATTGTGTACCCCCGATGCAAAGAGTTTTTGTTCTCCGTAATTTCACAAGCATACTTAACGAAATCAGTAATTGAGCTACTCACCAAATCAAGGTCTAAAGCTACGACTCTAAGATTCTTCGAAATAGTTAACTAACGCAATTAAACGACTCTTTCTCAGTCAACGACTACTACAAATAAAAGAGTACATACCTCTATTGGTTATGTTTTGTAAGTTGTGTTCATATGTTGTTACCTTTGAGTACTTGCCTTGGTCAAGGCTAGAGGTAAATTTACTTGTGGTTGGGAGTATGCATGACATGTTTTCGAAGTGCTTTGAAAAGAAAAAAAGCCCGCATTTATAAATCCTTTTTGGAAATCATTGCATATTTACTTTAACAGGTTACTAATTGTGACCCTGAAAGTCGGGGTGTTACATTGTGGTATCAGAGCTTCGGTTGAGAATACCAGAGCTTGTTGGGGAAAATGTCTTCTATTCTAGGTTTTGAGAACTTGTCACACGTTCTCCCAATCCGTCAATGAACACCGTGAATGACGTTGTCTTATATTGCTCGTTACTCATATGTTTCGTATAGAATTTCTCTTTACTTCCCCATCGGTGTTGCGATGTGTCATTCCGGCCCGTCTTGCCCCGCCAGTCATGTCAAACCGGCGCAGGTCGCCGGGAATCCTGAGCCCTAGCAGAGCTAATTTTTCAAATTTTATCTCTAATATTATATTCATTAAAGTTGCACTTTTAAATGTTTGTATGTATGTATGTATGTGTTATTTTCTTTATGAAATAAAATGATAGGCTCAATACTTTATAAATCATTGTTGTTTTCTCATTATTTTGTAGTAATTGGTCAAGTATAGATGTAATTAATAATTATAAAATAAGTTCATAATTGACACTTAATACCTAATGTTTCAGAATATTATATATAATTTTCTAATATTTACTTCTGGTGAATACATATTTACTTTTTACTACAAACTATTCAAAATCTATATTGAGGTAATTTCATATAAATTAATTTCATAACTATTAATTATATTTAAAATATTTAAAATCAATAAATTATTTTTTAAAATCATTATTAATTGGTTTATTATTAATATTTGGTGTTGAATATATTATTGTCAGACTTATTATTGATAAGTAAAGTTTTGATAAACTTATTAATTTGATAGTTTAATATTAATATACTTCTAGAATAAATTATTTGTTTATGAAAATAATTTTTTTAAAAAGGAGTTGTAAATAATTCTTTGAATAATTTTTGGTCAAGTAGTATATATATATATATATATATATATATATATATATATATATATATATATATATATATATCAGTTTTATGTATGTTATTCTCTTTAATTCTTTATAATATTTACGTATTAAATTGTTAAGCATAATTTATAGTACTTGTTTTTTTTTGGAGAAACAAAATATTATATATAATAGGCGGAAGCCAAAGTACAAACTGATAGAAGAGTCCAAAGAAACAAAGGCAAAATGAAGAAAATACAGGAAATGGAAATAACACAAAGCAGAACAGAAATACAAAACAAGAAGGGAAGAGCAGGAAAATCAGGTAGGACGCTAGCAAAAACAGAGGAAATGCCGAATAACAACTACACACTCGAGACCAACTCGCAGCAAGGGTAGCAAGGAACATGACAGCAACAACACAGAACAATCCGCAACACAGCGCATTTACGGCACTGAAGTGTCCAGGCACACCACAAATTATTAGTGTTGCAGCAGTCGTCTTTTGCAAGCTTATCCGCCTCCTCATTAGCTTCCCAGAAGACATGATCAAATCCCACACAATTCACTTGAAGGGCGAGGTAGTCAATATGGTTGAGTTCATCAAGAAAATAAGAGGCCTCCTTTGAGATGAAAGTACCCAACCAATAGCCAAGGTTGAATCGCTTTCAATAAGAACATTGCTAATCAAAAGTTGTTGACAGAAGAGCAAGGCATGGAGGATAGCCTTGACCTTCGCTTCGAAAGCCCAACCGTGTCCAATGCTCTTGGAAAAATACCCCACAATAAGGTTATCATGGTTGCGGATAACACCACCGATACCACAGAGCCCCAGATTACTTTTCGATGCACCTTCGACGTTGAACTTTAGAAACCCGGAAGAAGGAGGGGACCAAACTGCAATCCTCAGTGGTTTGATAGATGTACTAACCGAGATACTGGTTAAATTTGATATAAAATTATAGGGATTGTTTGGACATTCCTTCCACACACTTTTAGTCCACCAATCGACTTTATGCAAGTGGGAATCCCACACCTCAAGGGCCTTGAAAGATTTGTTGTTAAATTGTTTCTCACTGCGGGATAACCATAAGGACTAAATTAGAGCATAAGGGGAAAGGTTCTAGAGAAATAAATCATATATTGAAACTAGGTCATTCCATTTGCTAGCCAAAGCCTCAAGAGAGCCCGGAATGACCCAAGAAAGCCCTTCCATATTCAGAATTGCACTCCATAATATTCCCACAGCATGACAGTGTAAGAAGAGATGGTTGCTGGTTTATAGAACCTCAGAGCATATCACACACAACCCACCAACCTATAAAGTTACTCCTCTCCGTAACAAGTTGTCCTTCGTTGCAATTTTATTCAAGCATGCTTGCCAAAATAGCAATCCCACTTTGGAAGGAATTGACTTACGGGTTTTCAACGGAATGATCAGATTGTTACACCCATGGAAGGTCTTTGTCTCTACCCATTTGTACACTGATTTAATGGAGAAGACACCAGAATTATCAAAACCCCACATTAAGCTATCGAATGAGCCTTGAGACGAATAGATGGCACTGATTGCAGAAGAAAATTCATTATAGAGATGGACCTCCCAGTCAAAGAAAGGCCTCCTGAAGGCTAAATCCCATTTCCACTTCCCTTGATGTACACAACCAATGTCAGCAATTACCTCCTTTTTGTTGGAGCAGATCGCAAAAATACGTGGAAATTTCAGCCTTAATGGAATAGAATCTTCCCATGGATCGCTCCAAAATCTGATTTTCCTCACGTTCCCAACTTTGCATCGAATTCCTTCCTTGAATCCTTTGGAAAGCAGGGATTGCTCTTTTAAAGAAGTCGGGATATCTTGCATCAAGGTTGACCAAGGAACCTTATCACAAATCACTTCGTGAAACAACAAGGATTGATTATCAAGATTGTATTTGGATATAATAACCTGCCTCCATAGGCTTGATGGCTCGACCCCAAATCTCCAAGCCCACTTGAGTAACAAGGCTTTGTTTCGCCAACCAATGAACCCCAAACCCAAACCTCCAAACTCCTTTGATTGGAAAATTAGGAACCAAGGGATCCAAGCCACTTTCTTATCCCCTTCACCTTTTCCCCATAAGAATAATCTGATGATCTTCTCTCTCTCCCCCACAACACCAACGAGGTCTTTGAAAATGGAGATTAGGTATACTGGGATTGAAATAAGAGCAGCCTTGGCAAAGACAAGTCTTCCGCTCAAAGATATTTTGTCAAGCATAGGGTACCAAAAATATTTCCTCCTAGGATTTCCACTTAATGGGGCACCAAGGTATTCTACCGATAGGTTCCCAACACTCCACCCATAAACGCGAGCAACACTTTCCACCACTTCAGCTTGGACGTTGCAACCAATCACCGTAGACTTAGTCAAGTTGATTCGCAGACCGAAGAAAATAAGAAGGCCAAGAGATTGTTGCAAAGTAAGTCAAGCTGCTCCTCTTCATTCTCACAAAATAGCAACGTTTCATCTGCGAATTGGAGGTTATTAAGCCGAAGGTCAGCTCCCAATTTCACACCGCTGAAACTAGTATCCTCCAAGAGTTGATTAAGCATGCATGATAACCCATTAGCACATATATTAAACAGAAACAGCGATAAAGGATCGCCTTGCCGGAGCCCCTTTTCGATGTTGAAGAAATCGGTGGGTGACCCATTCACTAAGATAGCAAGAGAAGTTGTGGATATACAATTCCTCATCCACCCAATTGGTTGTGAGAGATCAGCTTTGGCATCACACATTTTAGCCTAGCCGCGAGCACCTTAGATATGAGCTTATAGGCTGAACCGATAAGACTAATAGGCATGTAATCAGATATGGATTCTGGAACACGCTGCTTAGGAATGAGGGTGATAAAAGCAGCCTTAAGCCCCTTGACCAGCTTACCAGATGCATGGAATTCTGCAAAAAAAAAAAATGAACAATATCGCCTTTGATAAAGCTCTAGAAGGTTTTGAAAAAATTAAGATTGAAGTTGTTTGTCCCGGGAGCACGGTTTCCATCGCAATCTTTTAAAACCTCCCAAATTTCAGCCTCAGAGAAGGGGGCTTCAAGAGAGGCAACATCAGCTCTCGAGAGTTTCTGCAAGTTGCTGCATCTTAACTTAGGCCTTGGTTTGTCGACCCTTGCAAAAAAATCATTTAAAACGATTGAGAATGGTTTACTTAATTACAGAATGATCCTAAAAGATTTCTCCTCCAACTGCCAAAGATTCGATACTTTTCCAAGCCTGCCTCTTCTTACAGATAGCATCGAAAAAGGCAGAGTTCTTGTCATCTTCTTTTGCCCAACGAAACCTGGATCTTTGAATCCAAAAGCTTTCTTCCTTCCGGTATTGTTTCCAAATATCATCAATCACTTGGACTCGCTTCAGCCTTAAACTTTCGGTTGGCCCTTCACTCTCAAGGAAACCCATTACCGTTTGTAATTCAGCTTCTAACCTAGTGATCACCAGCCTGTTGCCATTCCTAGAAGACCCTGACCAATTTTTTATTTTGACCTTCAAGGCTTTCAGCTTATGTTGGAGAATATACACGGACCATCTCTGAAAAGTAGTAGATTCCCACCAATCCTTGACCAAGGAATAAAATTATGAGTCCAATAGCCTGGAATTATAAAAGCGAAAGGGTTTGGGGTTAAAATCGCTTGTCCCTACCCTTAGAATGATAGGTCGATGATCGGATAGGCCCCAATTTTAAGCGCTTTGGGTGCACCCTTGGAACAGAAGCATAGCACCATCATTTAGCAACCAGTGGTCAATGTGACTCCAAAGGCCACCATCTCTAGAGCTATATCAAGTAAATTTTGAACATAGGAGGGGAAGATCAAATGGAAGTAATTCTAGGACAAAATTTACCAGTATAGGATCGGTTGAATAATTGGGGCCTGATCTATCACCCAAGTTCAGAGTTGCATTGAAATCTCCTACCACAGCCAGGGGACCACGCCACTATTCTAGGTGCCCTTTGAGAGAAGAGAAAATTTCAGCTCTCTCAACCTCAGAATTTGGTCCATAAATATTGATTAGTAGGCATGGCTGAGCTTCCCTCATGAATTTCAAAACAGTGCCCATAAATCTTCCTTCTCTAAAAATCCCCTCCACCTGTAACCGAAATCAACTGGAATCTGGAAAACATATCCTCAATGGATTCGTTAGGTTCCATTTGGAAGGATTCATACTTCCTGATCAGAGACAACGCCTTTGATTCTTTCACCTTCTTATTTCCTTCATGTGTCATCTTTAAGGAATCAAGGATACACTTAGCGGAATCACGAGCAGTAATTTTCTCATATTCTTCATATGAAATGGCACTTTGCAGAATAGCTCTTGATCTGTGATGATCTCTGAACTCCTTCTTTTGATCTTCACTCATCTTCTCGCTTGGGATCTTTACACCATGTTCATCAACATGAGGGGTGTAGCCATCAACAACAAAATCCCAGAGATCAGGATCAAAGCCATGAAAGAAGCTTTTGATTTTGTCTTTCCAGAAATCAAATCTCTGACCATCAAAGATAGGTGGTCTTGCACTGTATTGATATTTGCTTGTAGTAGTGGTGGAATCCATGAGTTTTTCACACTGGCCAGGATCTACTGAACACTGTTAAGTGTGGTAATCAGAACTTGCGCTCTGATACCAATTGAAGGTGTGAAAAATGACTAGAAGGGGGGGGGGGTTGAATAGAGTTTTGAATATAAAAACTTTCCCCTTAAGATTTAAAGTAAATCTTTTCGGTTTATCTGAGATAGATGGTGCTGCGGATAAAGATAGAGAGAAGAGAGAAGCACACAAGTATTTTATCCTGGTTCACTTGATAAATCCCTCAAGCTAATCCAGTCCACCCGTTAAGGTGATTTCTTCCTTCTTAGAATGAAGGCAATCCACTATTCAGAGTTTGTTACAACTGCACTAGCAACCTGCTCAGTGACTAACAATACAATGAACTAGTAAACACTAAGATTCACTCTCTTAGTCTTCTCAAGGATACTGACCTAACTGGTCCCTTGAGGAATCACCACTAAGATACACAGATCCTAGTCTTCTTAAGGATACTGACCTACCCGATCCCTTAAGGAAAAACAAACAACTGTTTGAGGTTGGTGTTTACAAAGGTTTGCTTTTGAATAAGCTAAGTGTAAACTAAATAAGAACATATGAAGAAAGTGGAGGCTTGAATCTTTTCTTGTATTGCAGCTCTTGGTTTCTCTCTCCTCAGTCTTTCTTCTCTTCTTCAGCCTTAAATAGTCCAAGGTGCAAATGATATTTCTGTTGAGAGAATGTGACCGTTGGAGGGCATTTCTGGAACTTCCAGAACCTGCTGTGGCTGAACCTTGGTAGGTAGGCTTGTCAGAATAGTACACTGCTCTTGTACTACTTGATAGAGACATTTGCCTTTAAACATTGACTTCTGATCTGACGACGCTTCATGTTGGAACTTGTGAAGCTTGGTGATCAGAGTCAGAGGGAAGCTTGGATCCTCTGACCTTCGTAACTTCTGCTTCTGGACCTCAGAGTAGAAAGTACTTGGTCTTCAGAGCCAGCTTACTCTTGGACTTCAGAGTTTTCACTTCTTAGCTTCTGGACCTTCGAAGCTTCTGGTCCTTCAGAGCTTCTGGACCTTCAGAGCCTCTGAACCTTCAGAGCTTCTGGACCTCAGAACTTCTGATCCTCAGATCTTCAGATCTTCTGATGAATATATCTTCTGGTATCAGAATCAGAACCTGTATGTCAAAACACTCAAGACAAACGTTAAAGTACCATAATTGTTCATCCACAAATAAATACTTGTTATCATCAAAACATAGAGTTGTACCACATGACCAAATCTTGATCTTATAATCTCCCCCTTTTTGATGATGACAAAACCATGTATTTTGATGAACAACTCTAAACAAATAAACTGAATACACTTAGAGTATAAGGTATCAGAGTTAAAGTTTATCCTGATGTGTATAGTTTATCTAGCTCCTTCTGAATCCAAGACTCGAGCTTGATTCTGAGCTATGCTCCCCCTGAATCTAATACTTAATATCAACCTCGTTAGAAGTATCTAGATTCTGAGCTATATTGAAGTAAGTGATCAGAGTTAATTGAGTCATAAGATGTATCATAGCATTGAAAGAGATGACATCAATCAAGAAAGTATCGTTAGAGCATATAAATTGATCACATAAGGGAGTTGTCAAGATACTATTAGTTCTCCCCCTTTTTGTCATAAGCAAAAAGAATGAAGGTGGAAAAAAAATAGTAAGAGCCTCTGGACCTTCAGAGCCTCTGGTCCTTCAGAGCTTCTATACCTCAGAACTTCTGATCCTCAGATCTTCTGATCTTCTGATGAATATATCTTCTGGTATCGAAATCAGAACCTGTTTGTCAAAACACTCAAGACAAACATTAGAGTAGCATAATTGTTCATCCCCAAATAAATACTTGTTATCATCAAAACATAGAGTTGTACCACATGACCAAATCTTGATCTTACAACTGTGTCCGTGCCCGCCCAATTGTTAAACTGCAATATGTGAAAAGAATGTACTGATTCAAACATTATCACCATAATAAATTTGGAGTTGAGGATTGAATATTATAGATGTAACAATTTCCTTTAATTACATGATTAAGTTATAATTGCCGGTTAGTTTTAAATTTCAATTTACCTTTAACATTTTTATACATATTGTAAATATCTTAGCTAGGGAATCAAAACATTCATAGTCGGGATGACGAATTAAATCTTTGGTTCATGACCATACAATCAATCGAAATATAACTATATTTGTCAATTTATTACTAAAAAGTTAATCAAATTGGATTGAATGAGTGTCGTACCATAGTGGAATGAAAAATATCCATCTTATTGAGCATCTACCAATTCGACTAGCATTTTAAAATGTTCAAATGTAACCAACACATAAAAAATTAATAATCCACCAAAATATGTTTCATTATTTATCATTTCTACCTAATTAGTGAGAGCTCCATGAATATTTGTTATGAAATTAATTTTAATTTAATATCCATTTTTTATTTTTTATTCAAATTTATTATTTATAAGATACCATCACTTTGATAAAATTTAATCATTATAAAAATTAAATGATTATATCAAATTATTGAATCATTTATTTTTATTTTTATTTATGTTATATAAAAATCTTAATTATATTTATAGTTTTTATCTTACTTTTCATCATCTGTCCTAACTAACATATTCTTTCTTTTGTGTGTTTTTTTGTATTTCATTTTTAATTCTTATTTAATTTTAATATACTTAATAGTTTATGTATCACTAGAATTTAGTTGATGTTATTAGTTAAATTTCAGTTCTACAATTATATTCATTAAAATTATCTTTTTAAATAATTATATCAAATTATTCAAATAATTTTTTTTATTATGGGTTCACGAAAATATACTACCAATTTAGCGTGGTTGCTGTTCAGTCCAAAACAAGTGCATCTCGACCTTATTCTTACTGCAAACAGAGAGTTGACGATCCAAGTTTACAGTATGCTTAAGAAGTTTTCTCATAAGACTTATGGATAATTACTAAAACAATTTAGGTCATTTTCCACCATTTTCATAATTTTCGGTATTTTTAAATAATTAGTCTGTAAATTTAAAATTTTCAACATCCCAAATAAAATTTCCAGTAGAAGAATAATAAAGTAGATGTAGTTATTTTCTTAGTTTTGTATATTATTATCGAATGTATTTAATACAAAGGTGGGTAATTAATGCAAAAAAGTTTAAGTCTCCTTTATATTTATATATATATATATATATATATAGAAGATTTTACTATAATACAATGATTAATGTATAATAAAATATATATTTATCTATTAAATTATAAAATATATTTAAAAAAAATATAAAATATATATTTATCTATTAAAATCTCATTTCCACTTTTTTTGAACCTTTGAAAAAATATAAAACTCTCTATGTGCATATATATATATAGGTTCATATTCATTCTGTAGATGAAGATTGAGCTTTTTTTTTTTTTTATCTACAAAACTAGTCAAGATATAATGTCTTCTTTAAAGTTGGTGTTGAAGTTGATGTTATTTATTTTTGCTATTTTTTGCACTGATCTAGTGATAACTGCAAAAGAGATAGAAAGACCCCAGGAGACTACTAATGTAGAAGGCAAAGGAAACACACAAGAGGTGGGTAAGACACTAGAGATAGGAGATGGTAAAGGGTATCATGGTCCAGGTTATCAGCTTACTTGCTGCTATTGTAGAAGATATCAACTGTGTCCGTGCCCGCCCAATTGTTAAACTACAATATGTGAAAAGAATGTACTGATTCAAACATTATCACCATAATAAATTTGGAGTTGAGGATTGAATATTATAGATGTAACAATTGCCTTTAATTACATGATTAAGTTATAATTTCCAGTTAGTTTTAAATTTCAATTTAAAATTAACATTTTTATACATATTGTAAATATCTTAGCTAGGGAATCAAAACATTCATAGTCGGGATGACAAATTAAATCTTTGGTTCATGACCATACAATCAATCGAAATATAACTATATTCGTCAATTTATTACTAAAAAGTTAATCAAATTGGATTGAATGAGTGTCGTACCATAGTGGAATGAAAAATATCCATCTTATTGAGCATCTACCAATTCGACTAGCATTTTAAAATGTTCAAATGTAACCAACACATAAAAAATTAATAATCCACCAAAATATGTTTCATTATTTATCATTTCTACCTAATTAGTGAGAGCTCCATGAATATTTGTTATGAAATGTGAAGATAAGACTATTCAATTAATTTTAATTTAATATCCATTTTTTATTTTTTATTCAAATTTATTATTTATAAGATACCATCACTTTGATAAAATTTAATCATTATAAAAATTAAATGATTATATCAAATTATTGAATCATTTATTTTTATTTTTATTTATGTTATATAAAAATCTTAATTATATTTATAGTTTTTATCTTACTTTTCATCATCTGTCCTAACTAACATATTCTTTCTTTTGTGTGTTTTTTTGTATTTCATTTTTAATTCTTATTTAATTTTAATAGTATATGTATCACTAGAATTTAGTTGATGTTATTAGTTAAATTTCAGTTCTACAATTATATTCATTAAAATTATCTTTTTAAATAATTATATCAAATTATTCAAATAATTTTTTTTTTATTATGGGTTCACGAAAATATACTACCAATTTAGCGTGGTTGCTGTTCAGTCCAAAACAAGTGCATCTCGACCTTATTCTTACCGCAACCAGAGAGTTGACGGTCCGAGTTTACAGTATGCTTAAGAAGTTTTCTCATAAGACTTATGGATAATTACTAAAACAATTTAGGTCATTTTCCACCATTTTCATAATTTTCGGTATTTTTAAATAATTAGCCTGTAAATTTAAAATTTTCAACATCCCAAATAAGTTCAAGTCTCCTTTATATTTATATATATATATATATATATATATATATATATAGAAGATTTTACTATAATACAATGATTAATGTATAATAAAATATATATTTATCTATTAAATTATAAAATATATTTTGTAATATAATATTATATTTTAAAAAAATATAAAATATATATTTATCTATTAAAATCTCATTTCCACTTTTTTTGAACCTTTGAAAAAATATAAAACTCTCTATGTGCATATATATATATAGGTTCATATTCATTCTGTAGATGAAGATTGAGCTTTTTTTTTTTTTTATCTACAAAACTAGTCAAGATATAATGTCTTCTTTAAAGTTGGTGTTGAAGTTGATGTTATTTATTTTTGCTATTTTTTGCACTGATCTAGTGATAACTGCAAAAGAGATAGAAAGACCCCAGGAGACTACTAATGTAGAAGGCAAAGGAAACACACAAGAGGTGGGTAAGACACTAGAGATAGGAGATGGTAAAGGGTATCATGGTCCAGGTTATCAGCTTACTTGCTGCTATTGTAGAAGATATCAACTGTGTCCGTGCCCGCCCAATTGTTAAACTACAATATGTGAAAAGAATGTACTGATTCAAACATTATCACCATAATAAATTTGGAGTTGAGGATTGAATATTATAGATGTAACAATTGCCTTTAATTACATGATTAAGTTATAATTTCCAGTTAGTTTTAAATTTCAATTTAAAATTAACATTTTTATACATATTGTAAATATCTTAGCTAGGGAATCAAAACATTCATAGTCGGGATGACAAATTAAATCTTTGGTTCATGACCATACAATCAATCGAAATATAACTATATTCGTCAATTTATTACTAAAAAGTTAATCAAATTGGATTGAATGAGTGTCGTACCATAGTGGAATGAAAAATATCCATCTTATTGAGCATCTACCAATTCGACTAGCATTTTAAAATGTTCAAATGTAACCAACACATAAAAAATTAATAATCCACCAAAATATGTTTCATTATTTATCATTTCTACCTAATTAGTGAGAGCTCCATGAATATTTGTTATGAAATGTGAAGATAAGACTATTCAATTAATTTTAATTTAATATCCATTTTTTATTTTTTATTCAAATTTATTATTTATAAGATACCATCACTTTGATAAAATTTAATCATTATAAAAATTAAATGATTATATCAAATTATTGAATCATTTATTTTTATTTTTATTTATGTTATATAAAAATCTTAATTATATTTATAGTTTTTATCTTACTTTTCATCATCTGTCCTAACTAACATATTCTTTCTTTTGTGTGTTTTTTTGTATTTCATTTTTAATTCTTATTTAATTTTAATATACTTAATAGTTTATGTATCACTAGAATTTAGTTGATGTTATTAGTTAAATTTCAGTTCTACAATTATATTCATTAAAATTATCTTTTTAAATAATTATATCAAATTATTCAAATAATTTTTTTTTTATTATGGGTTCACGAAAATATACTACCAATTTAGCGTGGTTGCTGTTCAGTCCAAAACAAGTGCATCTCGACCTTATTCTTACCGCAACCAGAGAGTTGACGGTCCGAGTTTACAGTATGCTTAAGAAGTTTTCTCATAAGACTTATGGATAATTACTAAAACAATTTAGGTCATTTTCCACCATTTTCATAATTTTCGGTATTTTTAAATAATTAGCCTGTAAATTTAAAATTTTCAACATCCCAAATAAGTTCAAGTCTCCTTTATATTTATATATATATATATATATATATATATATATATATATAGAAGATTTTACTATAATACAATGATTAATGTATAATAAAATATATATTTATCTATTAAATTATAAAATATATTTTGTAATATAATATTATATTTTAAAAAAATATAAAATATATATTTATCTATTAAAATCTCATTTCCACTTTTTTTGAACCTTTGAAAAAATATAAAACTCTCTATGTGCATATATATATATACGTTCATATTCATTCTGAAGATGAAGATTGAGCTTTTTTTTTTTTTTTTTTTTTTATCTACAAAACTAGTCAAGATATAATGTCTTCTTTAAAGTTGGTGTTGAAGTTGATGTTATTTATTTTTGCTATTTTTTGCACTGATCTAGTGATAACTGCAAAAGAGATAGAAAGACCCCAGGAGACTACTAATGTAGAAGGCAAAGGAAACACACAAGAGGTGGGTAAGACACTAGAGATAGGAGATGGTAAAGGGTATCATGGTCCAGGTTATCAGCTTACTTGCTGCTATTGTAGAAGATATCAACTGTGTCCGTGCCCGCCCAATTGTTAAACTACAATATGTGAAAAGAATGTACTGATTCAAACATTATCACCATAATAAATTTGGAGTTGAGGATTGAATATTATAGATGTAACAATTGCCTTTAATTACATGATTAAGTTATAATTTCCAGTTAGTTTTAAATTTCAATTTAAAATTAACATTTTTATACATATTGTAAATATCTTAGCTAGGGAATCAAAACATTCATAGTCGGGATGACAAATTAAATCTTTGGTTCATGACCATACAATCAATCGAAATATAACTATATTCGTCAATTTATTACTAAAAAGTTAATCAAATTGGATTGAATGAGTGTCGTACCATAGTGGAATGAAAAATATCCATCTTATTGAGCATCTACCAATTCGACTAGCATTTTAAAATGTTCAAATGTAACCAACACATAAAAAATTAACAATCCACCAAAATATGTTTCATTATTTATCATTTCTACCTAATTAGTGAGAGCTCCATGAATATTTGTTATGAAATGTGAAGATAAGACTATTCATTTACTTTTAATTTAATATCCATTTTTATTTTTTATTCAAATTTATTATTTATAAGATGCCATCAGTTTGATAAAATTTATTCATTGTGAAAATTAAATGATTATATCAAATTATTGAATCATTTATTTTTATTTTTATTTATGTTATATAAAACTCTTAATTATATTTATAGTTTTTATCTTACTTTTCATCATCTGTCCTAACTAACATGTTCTTTATTTTGTGTGTTATTGTGTATTTCATTTTTAATTCTTATTTAATTTTAATATACTTAATAGTTTATGTATCACTAGAATTTAGTTGATGTTATTAGTTAAATTTCAGTTCTACAATTATATTCATTAAAATTATCTTTTTAAATAATTATATCAAATTATTCAAATAAATTTTATTTTTATTTTTATTACGGGTTCACGAAAACTATACTACCAATTTAGCGAGGTTGTTGTTCCGTCCAAAACAAGTGCATCTCGACCTTATTCTTACCGCAACCAGAGAGTTGACGGTCCAAGTTTACAGTATGCTTAAGAAGTTTTCTCATAAGACTGATGGATAATTACTAAAACAATTTAGATCATTTTCCACCATTTTCATAATTTTTGGTATTTTTTAATAATTAGCCTGCAAAATTAAAATTTTCAACATCCCAAATAAAATTTCCACTAGAAAATGATAATTTTCCAACCATGCATACCTTGCATCACAAAGTTATTCACAATTAATATGCTCATGCAATATTCTTCGAAATGAGCCAAGTTTATCCCATCTCTTCTTTGCTAACAAAGTTTTGTTGTTTGTTAAGTCAAAGAAGAGTCGGTTTCGAATGCTAAAGGATATGCTTGATAAGTTTTGCAAGGTTACGAGCCTCAAGGTTTGTGAAGCAAAGCTAAGATCCTAGGGCATCCTGGTTTCTCTTCGGCTAAGAAGTCGGTTATTGCTCATATAGTGGGCATCCGGTTCACCGCTGGTATTGGTAGGTACCTTTCAGCGGAAAGTTAGTAAGGATGATTTTGGCTTCATTGTTGATAGGATCAAATCACTCCTTGCGGATTGGAAATGAAAAAATCTTAACTGTGCGGGGCGTATCACTTTTGCTCAATATGTTCTCTCGGCTATGCCTGCTTACTGCATGAGCAAGGTTTGGTTTCCCCAATTAGTGTCTGACTCTCTTGAGTCTAGGGTGAAGAACTTTATTTGGAAGGATAGGGATGGGAAATGACTGAACCTAATTGGTTAGAATCATATTGCGAGTCCAAAGAAGTTGGGATGTCTTAGTCTGCAGAAGGCTCGGGAGCATAATGTGGCTTTTCTTGGGAAGAATGTTTGGCAGCTTATTTGTGCGGTTGATAAGCCTTGTGTTCACTTATTGAGAGCTTCGTACTTTCCTTCGCAAAGTTTACTGGTTGTTGTTGATAAGTCAGGTTCCAAGGTTTTATCTGCGTTCTAGAGAGCTCGAAACTCCTTCTTGAATGGGTTCAGGTTTAATGTGGGGGACGGGTCCTCGTCTTTGGTCTTCTCTCCAACCTCTTTTCCAGTAGGTGAGCTTCGTGGATGTTCATGATCTTAAGCTTCGAATTTGTGATTTGAGTGACGGTGGAGGATGGAGGCTGGATGGATCGGTTATGGACTCTACTTCCATAGGAGGTGGTGGACCTTTATTAACTCTGTCAGTGTTCTTCTGAACCATCGAGCCAGGGATTGTGTTCGTTGGAATGGATGCCTCTTCGGTCAATATTCTGTGGCCTCGACTTATGATTGGGTCTTGAGAGCTAGATTGGGAGATGATGCTGAGATTGCTGATGGGGGCTTCTAGTAGTCTTGGATAAGGAATCTGAAGGTCCCGCCCTGTAACACCCCGATTTCGGTGGCGTCACTTTAGTAACTCAAGGATAAAATAAAGCGGAAAAGCAGGTATAATTTTTTTTTGATTTGTTTAAATAAAAAGACTTGTCGAAATAAAGACTCAACCCAATCGCGATTAACAGCGATTAATATACAATACAAGCACAGCCCTCGCTGCAACTAAAAACATCGTCACGAGTGTCCTCAAGTGACGGAAAGTAACATTAAGTAACTAAAGGTATTGCCCAACGACAAACAAGTGCGACTCATAAATGGAGTCATAAGTTTTATAAATACAGTCCTCCGAAAAGTAAGTCAGCCCAAAACGGCATCCAAAAAGACTTCTTACGTCCGACTACTCCATGCGATTCCCATCTACGGAGAACCACACCGAAAAGCAATCTGTCGGGAACTACCCTGTCCCAAAAGTACAAATGAAAATCAGAGCTATGACATTAACACCCAACCTTAGTAGACTCTAAAACACCCATACTCTATACTTCCATCATCAACCGTCATCTGATCATGCATTCGATCCGGGTCCTCGTCGAAACTTCAGTAATGGTCATTACGCTCCTGGTCCTCCTCGAGTGACGAATCATCACTAATCGTCTGACGAACTCCTGGCAGCAGGCCGACCGCCCAAACACAAACATACAAACAAAGCCAAGGCGCTAGGGTCAACTCACAGAATATAATAAATAGTACAAGCAACATGTGAAGAATAAGGGGGGTATATATATATATATGTTGTATATATACTTATATGTTATGTATTGCCTACCCTAAGGTATATACATGGCCTGTTATCAATGCTCCAATAAACAATTCAATATCTACTATCTCCACAGTTCAATAAGAAATATCTCGATAATTCAATATGCAATATCTCAACAATTCAATAAGCAATATCTCAACGATTCCAAATTGGGGCGCATGTATGCATGCAATATCAATTCAAACGACGATCCCAATAAATATGCATGTCGAGTCGATCTAACCCATTGGGTTGAACATAAGGACTCGCACACACAGCAAATGACAACGCCAAGTCCGTTCGCTCAATGGAGTCGAACATACGGACGTTGAGCGCTTCTAACGACCATCGCCGAATCGATCCAATCCATTGGATTGAATATAAGGATCCGCGCGTGTCGAAAGATTATCGCTGAATCGGTCCCTCCATCAGATTGAACTTGCGGACTCACACGAGTTTATATGGCGATCACTGAAACGATCCAATCCATCGGATTGAATATAACGATTCACGCGTGCCCGAGTGACTACCGCCGAATCGATCCAATCCATCGGATTGAATATAAGGATTCACGCGTGTCAAACGATTATTGCCGAATCGGTCCAACCCGTCGGGTTGAACATAAGGATTCGCGCCCGCTATACCGAAGATACATTCTTGGTGTTCTTCGTGAAGGCCAGTATATCGGCCGTCCCAAACCCCAAACGTATGCATAATGCAATATGGTCAACCAAACATCGAATCGTCCTCACACGTACGAGTTTAACCACAAATCTCAATTTAAAAGGACCCGAAGGTCAATGTCGTCTTTTGCGACTAGGCTGTGAAAAGCCGGAGTACATATTGCACTCAGTGACATTTCCATGGTCACTATGGTTCATCCCCGTGACGACCATCAAATCATCTCAAGTTCAAGGCTTTTCGACTATTTCCCGTTTTTCACAATCATTTCCAACTCTTATGTTTTCCTAAAGGTCTCGTTAATTCATCAAAGCATTTCAAGTGGAGTTAATCAAGTTATGAGTTTTATTATCGAAATCCAAGTTCCATAAATTCTCAAGTTCCAAATTCCAACTATTCAAAGTTTCCCAAATCCCCCAAATATAATCCCCGGGAAAAGTCTAAGTGTTCAAAGAGGGCTAGATCTCAGACCTCAGGTCAGGACCTGCCTAGGGTTATTCTTTCAACCCGAAAGATCAACAACATCAACTCAAATGTCCTACGCTCCGCAATCGCGTTAACACGCACAATTCGATATCTATTCAACAATATTCAGCTCTAAAGAGCGATACAACAATAATACGTTGCGGGAATCATAAGACAGAAACCAGTAAACGGCCGAAGCCTCTCAGAAAACGGAGACACACGTGTCATATAAGTTCACTCGGCCGAAGCCTCCAGAAAACATTTTCCAATTTCAAACGATCAACAATACCCAAGCAATATTCAATAACAAGCAATATTTAATATCAAGCAATATTCAAGTCGAATTTATCGACGCCTACAGTATAATAGCTAGTAAGTAAGTTGCCCTAACCTCAAGTTGTTCCAGTCTCGCGGTGTAGGTCTCGCTCACAAGCTTGTTCAGTCAATCCCAAAGTTTCCACAATTGAACCTTTGAGCAAGCAAAGCAATAATGAATCAAAACAAGTCGATACAGTCGAAACAATCCTAACTAATGTTCGACGAAGCTCAAGAAGCTTCAGAGTACAACATTTAGGCACGAATGGAAGGGCTTTCCCCGAATGGATGAGTTTTGACTCGATTCAAGTTTTGTACAAAAACACTTTATTCGCTAAAACGTGCATAACTCGAGCTACAGAACTCGGAATGACACGAAACCGGCGCCAAAATTTCGACAATTGAAAGAGCTACGCAATGGCTCATGTCGTAGAGACCCAAAAATTATTTTTGGACACAGTACCCAAGCAAATAGGTTTCGGCCACTATGGAAAATAGGGTTTTCGAACTTTTTCTTCGATCTAAATCAATTCCTAAGTATTCTTAGGCGATATCTAGGCCAGGGTAACTCTCAGAAAAATTATCGGGTCGAAAACTGTCGCAGGGGTATTTTGGTCAATATTTTTAGCTCAGAAACTCAAAATCAGAATTTCGAAAAACAAATTAGATGGGGTCGATCCTAACGACATTTATAACAACTAATCCTTCTAAAGCTAAGCTCAGTCGAGAGTTCTAAGCTAAAAGATTGAGACTTTGCCCCAAAAATGGGTATTTGAGGTAAAAATTGATTCCGGCGGAATTCCGGCGACATTACGGAAAAACTAATCCGACAGAAGTGCTCTTGGGCAAGTAGGGAAGATGTTTAGACAGAGAAATCAAGCTATTTGGACAATTTCACAAAAAGCTCCAAACTTTGAGCTCAGAAAAGTCTAGAGAAAATTGACGGAAATGACGATCGAAAGTGAGGAATAGTAACTATACCTCGTAGTCTTCGATTAGCAACGAACTGTGAAGCAAACGGGCAAGAATCGGCGAAAATCTTTTTCCTCTCCTCTCCTCCTTGTGCTCGCGGGTTTGGGGCTGAATGGGTGAAGATTTTTGCAAACTTTTCATTTTCTAGCTACAACCTATATATAGTGAAGGAACTGGAAGATATTTTGCAAAGTTTAGATAAGGATGACTTGGTGGAGGGATAAGGATGGATAGATATTTTTGAGAAGATATTTTGTAAAGATATTTTGTAAAGATATTTTGTAAACCGGTACAGATTAGTTTAGATATCAGAGGATTTAACTCATAGAGTTAAGATAAAAATATAAGAGTGATTCCGATATTTCCTGCACATTCCTCCGTGAATCCTAAGATAGGTTTTGGCGACAGAATTCCAAAACTAAAAAGAGGTTCCTTGGATTTTAAGTGAATAATGAAAAGTCGGTGTAAATCTATTTTACCCGATAAGTTACTTTTTGCAGTGGATGTCGGAAGAGAAAACTTCCTTCTGAAGAAAGATGGAAAACATCAAGAGAAATGGGTGAACGCGTGTGGAATCTTCATTCGAAGCTCCGAATAGAAAAAGTCCTCATCGTCGGTTGATTTTAGGGTTTTGAACTATCAGTGATTCGGTTTCGGCAAACTTCCGAGTATTGGAATTTGACGTTCGTACATTCCAGGGTTTCGTATCGAAACGCTTGCTATGGAAAGGAATAAGAGAAAGTCTTATTTTCCTCTTGAAGATTTTTGGAATTTATTCCTATAGTGTTCCAAGGGTGGAAGATTTTTGGAATTTATTCCTATAGTGTTCCAAGGGTGGAACTTAGTCTTTTCCTAAGGTTCTTGTCCTAGGTTTAAGCGAATCGATCGTGCTATACCTTTTATCGATTTTGATACAATCCTTAGACTTTTCCTGAACTTTCTCCTTCATAAATTTATTTCATCCGATAAACTCTTGTTCAGGTTTTTCCTTCGCGATACGTCAAGCCTGATTGTAAATGGAAATCTCTTCCACTTATTCTAAGCTTAAAACTTGGGTCTTACACGCCCAATTTTTCAGTGCTCGTTTGGATTGCTAGTCATGGAGCTCTTCCCACAAACCAGCTTCGTCACTGACGAGGGATGACAGCCTCCTCGCTTTGTTCTATTTGTAATTCAGAGGATGAGACAGTCATCCATTGCCTCCGTGACTTTTCTCAAGCTAGGGGAATTTGGTCTCTAATGCAATTTGGCGTACCTATTTTGTCTTTCCAGAAACTGGATGCGCGGGCTTGGCTTCATCATATCCTTGCACATTCTTCGCTTGCCTGTGCCACCCTGTGGTGGGTGTGGAGAGCTCAAAACTCTGTGTTTGGAGAAATAGGTTCTATTGGACAAAGCCCTAGCGGTTTTCATTACCTCCATGGCTTCAGATATTTCTCGCGCATTCCCACCTGCGAGCTCCATGCGTCTTGGCCAGCCTCGATTGGTTAGCTAGTTCCCTTCTCGTCTAGATGGTATGGTTCTAAATGTCGATGGGAGTGTGCTTGGTATACTGCGTCATGGAGGCCTTGTTGGGTGAATTCGAAGTCCTGGGGGTAAGTGATGGGTTTCTATGGTTACTTGGCCTTTCCATACATTCTCCCCCTTGAGCTTCTAGCTATGTTCCACAACTTGAGCTTTGCTTGGGATCATGGTTGTTGTGTGGTTGAGTGTTTCTCGGATTCTTTTGAGGCGGTGTCGTTGGTGTCTTATGTACCTTCTGAGCGCCATACCCTTGCACCACTCATCTGGGATATTAAGGACTTACCGTAGTGCCCGTGGTTAGTTGATCTTAGGCATACCCTTCGTGAAGATAACGCTTGTGCTGATTTTTTTGTCTAAGTTGGGAGCTCGTTAGGAGGACCTTTTGCACAGGTTGACTTCTCCCCCGAGTGGAATGGGTAGTTTTTTTGTTGGCTAATTGGACGAGAGTCTCCTTTGTGAGGCCGTAGGCCGGGACTAGCCCATTTTCTTTCCTCTTTTCAAAAAAAACATTATACTAGTTATTATTATTTTCACGAATAATAATATTAATAATTAATATTTAAATATTAAAAATAAATGGTCTTACAATTTGATTAAGATAACAAGATGAGCTGCTAACCGCGAAAAAATAAGCAATATATGCATTATGATGTTCTGGGCCATTATTTAAAATGTAAAAAAATTTGTTGGACCAAAAGGAACGAAATTTTTTCTCGTGGACCAATTTAGATTCACCCATATAAGTCAAGGACTAGTAACATATTTAACCGTAGATTTTTGACAAGGAATAAAACCAAAATTTATTAATTTTAATAAGCATGAAATTATGTTTATCCGTTTTCTTAAGGAGGGCTCAACATGGCTGGTTTGATGAAAAGAGGAACTATAGTCTATTGTTATTTTCCAAAAGGGCAACATGCTCATTTTGCATTGCTGAAAATTATTGAGGATGAACAAGGTCCTATGTTTACTATAGTTGGTTCCAAGTGAGTGAGAAGTGGAGTAGGAGAAATATAGGGTTTTAATATGGACAAGGACCTTGTTTGCATTGAATGAGAGTTGGTAGGAGGTGGGATGGTGACTGTAGCCAGACTTCAGTACAACTATTTTTAGTTTGAGACTCATGAGGGGAACGATATAATTTAAACCATGAGAAATAACAGTAAGAGGATCACTAGAAGAAGATGAAAAGGAATTAGAAAAAAATGTTTTAGGAGAAATATGTGAAGAAAAAGAATCCTAAGCAGGAAGTAGAGAAAAATCATACGACAGACAGATTTATGAGAGGAAGTATATGGAAAAGAGATATTACTGCTTCTGTGAAATAGGTGCACTAGAAGGAGGAAAAGGAGGCTTATCAGAAGTGAGGGGAGATGGTGTATTACTAGTAGAAGAGGAGGTGAATAGTTCTGGATAAGGAAATTCGTACTATTAGAAAGTAGTACATCTTTAGAAAGAATTTTTTTACCAGTAATGGGAAACAGAGAGGTGTGTGAAGCTTGAAGATGAAGGAAAAGTGTCAAGTAACCACTTATCCCTCACACAAGAGCCCTTTGGGCTTGAAGTGTGGATAAATGCAATGGCCTACCTACCATGTGCTTAATTAAATTCCACTTTTTAATTAGAAAGTGAGGGGAGCAAGGATCGAACTCTAGACCTCTCGGTCATAAAGGCTCTGATACCATGCAAGTAACCATTTATCCCAAAAGCTTAAGCTGTTTGTAAGGACCACATGAATGATTTTATATTATATTCTAACAAAAAGAATTGCAACCAATTGTAGTAATATAAATACCTTTCTCATTTCCAATGTGAATCTAATTTGTTCCTGACAATGAGGAGCAGAAAAGAAGGTTATGTGGATTTGAAGTCACAAGATGACTTTCTTCCGAGTCAAGGTACTATAGTTCTAGTGAAGAGAACACTAACTTTCTGCACCGTAGGATAGGCCTGTGGAGACTGTGAGCTAGAGGAAACGTGTTGTGAGGAAAACTCCTGAGAGCTAACATGAGTAAAAGGTGCAAATTATTGGAGTTAATTGTAATTCAGAAATATAAGTTGCTTTTATAGTTTGGTCCCTAGGGTCTGATGTTAGTGGACTTAGGTCCTCAGCTGTGTAATAAATACTCAGAGTCAACACTATGTGATTTAGTGATTTGCAATAAAAAATTTCCCTCTAATCATTCTCTCTCTCTTGTCATTAACATTGTGATTAGCTAATGGTTAGCATTAGATAATTCTTGATTCTTTTTCTTCCTCAGCATTGATTGTTCCTAACCCTAGCTTTGATTCTGATAATCAATTGCTTCTTGGTGATTTCTGACTACGAAATCCAACAGTGGTATTCAGAGCTTGAAGATCTGGCGACCGACGGCGTGAGCCACCACAAGAGGACGACGATCTGCGGCGGAGTGTGAAGTAATCACAACGGAGGTGTTTGCTCCGTTGGAAGCTCCGGTGGATGTTGACGCTTCTTTCAAGGTGATGGCTGGAACAAATGGGAACTTCCCAGCTTCGATGCCAGTTCTTGACGGCAAGAGTGATTGGGAACGTTGGAATACCCAGATGCTCGTGATTTTCGGTTTTCAAGACGTTCTTGAGATGGTGACTTCTGGGTATGAGGCTCTACCGGCGGAACCCACAGCGGAGCAAAGTGCTGCTCACAAGGAATTGAAGAAGAAGGATATGCGGGCTCTGTTCATTATCCATCAGTGTGTTAACCCTGCTAATTTTGAGAAAATTGCAGCGGCAAAAACGTATAAGGAGGCGTGGGATATTCTGAATAGAGTTACGATGGTGTTGCAAATTTGAAGAAGGTTAAGTTGCAGACACTCTAAAGAGAAGAGACATGGCAAGGAGAAATGGAAGAAGGGAAAAAGGAAAGAAGCAAGATGTTCAATGCTATGCCAGCAAAATGTATGGTCATTTTGCATTTGAGTGCAAAAATAAGAAGAAGAATGCCAAGCAAGGTGGTGGTGAAAATGCATATTCTTCTCAAGAGGAAGATGACTTTGATGATGAGCAGGTATTACTTATTGTTTCTTCACATGATATGCCTGCAAATGATAATTCACATAATATGCCTGCAAATGATAGTTCTGTTAAAGTTCTTAGTAGTCATGTGAAAGCTTTTGAGGTAGTTAGACAAGAAGTTTGTAATTCTGCGGTGGAGTCTAGTTCTAATATTGAGGGCACTTGGTACTTGGATTATGGCTGTTCTTCACATATGACAGGCCACAAGGAGTGGTTTGTAGAGCTAGATGAAGGGAAAATTAGTAGTGTCAAGTTTGCAGATAATAGTACTATCAAGGCTGCAGGTATTGGCAAGGTTTTGGTGAAAAAAAGGAATAGTAAGCAGGCCTTCATTCCTGATGTTTTGTATGTTCCAAATGTGACACATAACCTGATAAGTCTGGGACAGTTGGTAGAAAAGGGATATTCTATTAAGATTGAAGACAGGAGGTTGGAGCTGTTTGATCCAAAGAAGAAGTTCCTCTTGAAGTCAGTATTGTCTAAGAACATGACATTTCATGTAGATTTGAAAACTGATGAACTGAAGTGTTTGTCAGCTAGTCTTCAAGATGAGAACTGGTTGTGGCACTTGAGATTTGTCCATCTACACTTCAAAGGATTGCATCAGCTTCATAATGATGGAATGGTTGAATGTCTTCCAATGATCAAGTCTCCAGGGCAGCTTTGTGAAGGTTGCTTGCTTAGTAAGCAACCTAGGAACTCATTTGGTGATATAATGCCAGTGGTGTCAAAGGGAGCTCTTGATGTGATTTTCTCAGATGTTTGTGGTCCCTTTGAGGTTGCTTCTACAGGAGGCAATAGGCATTTTGTGTCATTCATTGATGATCATACTAGAAGAATGTGGACATATCTTCTTAGTAAGAAATCAGAGGTGTTTGGGACTTTTAAGAAGTTCAAGGCTTTGGTTGAAAAGCAAAGTGGAAGGAAAGTGAAGACTCTGAGAACAGATGGGGGTGGAGAGTATGTCTCTAATGAAATGAAGAGTTATTGTGAAGAAGATGGCATTTTTCATGAAGTGATAGCACCATATACTCCTCAACACAATGGTGTGGCTGAGAGGAGAAATAGAACTATTTCAAATATGGTGAGGAGCATTCTTAAGAGTAAGAATTTGCCAGCTCATTTGTGGGGTGAAGCTGTGTCTACAACAACATACATCATAAATAGATGTCCTACTAAGAAGCTGAAGTCTCTTACTCCTGAAGAAGCCTGGACAGGACTTAAACCTAGTGTGAGACATTTAAGGGTTTTTGGTTCATTATGCTATAGACATATACCTGATCAGAGAAGGAAGAAACTGGATGATAAGAGTGAGAAGCTCTTGTTAGTTGGCTTTCACTCTACAGGTGCTGCTGGTCAATCTGCAAGTGTACAGAATTCTCCCGGTTTTAATTTATCGAACCACATAAATTGGTGTGGCAATTCAGTTTAAGCCTCGAGTTCACGGTAGGAAAGTGAGTAAAATTCAGTTTTAAAGTTGATTGTTTAGGTGATACTTAATTAGAAAACTAACAAAGATAAGTGTGTGATAATCAATGGTGAGAATGCCTTGGGTTCTTGCTTAACTAATTCAGTTCTAGCCAACCTATTCTATCCACAAAACTCTGAGTCTCTCCTTGATGTTCTATCCTAATCAATCATCTATCGATGTCTCGCATAGACAATCCTCTCAAGCCAAAAGATAAGCACAATTCCTTGATAACCTAAACATTTGCTAAAGGCATTAAGCATGCAATTCAGGCCAACAAACCTCAACCCTTCGTCTATTCCTAGTAGCAAGCATAGAATAGGTAATCCCACAACAAGTCCCTAATCTATAACAAACTTCCATTCTATTATAGAAAAGCATAAAGCTAGCACGTGTTCAAACTTGAAACATAAAGCATGGATATGGGATTCAAGGGTTTACTCAGAGGAATCATGAATAGAAATAGGAATTAAGATTAAAACATCATAAGTCTTACAAAGACCCCAAAGCAAAAGGGGTTTTAGCCAAACATGGCTATGAAATCCATACAAGAAGATAAAGATGAAACCTGAAACATAGGGCTTAGAGAAAGCTCCTCAAGCTCCAGAACTCAAACCCTCTCTTCTAACTTATGAAAATATGATAAAATGACAAAAGATTCCAAGAGAAATGTCTAAAAACCAATTTATAGGCAAAACAGTCGAGTCTGGGCGCTCAGGCGCTAATTCAGAGCGCCTGAGCGCCAATTCCAGCTGAAAACATGCTCTCTGGAAGGTTCCCAGCGCCTAGGCGCCAATTCCCAGCGACTAGGCGCCAATTCCAGAAGGCTCAGAAAATATAACTAGCACCTAGGCGCCAATTCCCAGCGCCTAGGCGCTCGAAGCTCGCTGGAAAGGCTTTTTAGCTTCTTCATAACTCCTCTTCAAGCACCTTTAAGTCCTCCATCAATTCCATGCTCCTTGGCCTTCTTTCTCCTTCAGTTTATGATCTGAAAACTTAACCAACAAGACAAGGAAAATATCCAGAAGCTCAAAGAGCTTATTAGCAAAGAGGACCCTCAAATAACATAAGAAAATCATGCAAGTCATAAACTTACTTAAAATGCGAGAAAAGTCCCTCTAAAACTACAAAATTACCAAAACAAAGTAAAGACTCAAAGAAAGATAAAAATGCATGAGAATGCATGAGACACTACATGAGACTCGACAAAAAGACTTAAAACAAACAAAGAAATGACCCTAAAAACACTACTAAACTAGGGTCATCAGGTGCTTATAGGCTTCTTAATCCTACTACAAATGCAATAATTGTTAGTAGGGATGTTGTCATAGATGAGGAATCTAGTTGGGACTAGCAACATGGTCAGTCAGTGAGTACTAGTTTGCCTAATGCTAGAACAAGTTTCAACTTTCCCGAGTTGAATCCCTTGCTTGAGACTGTGATAGTCTCTAATGGAGATCAAGGAGTGGCAGTACCTACTCAGCAAGGAATTCAGAGGTCTTCAAGAGTGAGACAACCTCCTGCTAGACTTAATGACTATGTTCTTTTCCCAAACAATGAAGTTACTGGAGATGGTGACTTAGTTCATTTGGCACTTTATGCTGAGACTGAGCCAGTGAGTGTTGAAGAAGCATTCAAGCATGAGAACTAGATCACTGCTATGAGAGAGGTGCTGAATTCCATTGATAAACGTAAAACTTGGAGTTTGGTGGAACTGCCTGAGAAGAAGAAGCCAATTTCAGTGAAATGGGTTTACAAGACAAAGCTGAAGCCAAATGGTTCAATGTCAAGATACAAGACCAGGCTTGTAGCTAAAGGTTTCGAACAAAAAGAGGGTTTGGACTATACTAAGGTTTTTGCTCCTGTAGCAAGAATGGAAACTGTTAGGTTGGCGGTTGGAGCTGCTAGTTTGAAGGGTTGGAAGTTACATCAGCTGGATGTAAAGTCAGCTTTCTTGAATGGTCCTTTGGATGAGGAGGTTTACATACATCAACCACCTGGCTTTGAGGTTCAGGATAGTGAGCATATGGTGTACAAGTTGCATAAGGCTTTGTATGGCCTCAAACAAGCTCCTCGAGCTTGGAACAAGAGGGTTGATTCATTTTTGAATCAGATGGGGTTTTTAAAATGTACAACTGAGCATGGTGTGTATGTGATCAAGTCTAAGAGTTCTGGTATTCTTATAGTATGCTTATTTGTTGATGGTTTGCTTGTGACTGTGAGTAATGAGGTTGAGGTACACTGTAAGACCCAAATTTCAGACTTGGATTTAAATAATTATTTTTAATTATTTTTCCAACCCAAGAGTAGAATCGGTTTAACTGCAAAATGACCTTGTAAAGGATAATGTTGTTTTGGACGACTTGATGAAGAATAACGTTCAGGAAACTGCTTGAGGATAGTACTGTTCATTATAAGAGTTAGCACGAGCTATTTCCACACCCGACTAAGGTCGAGAGTGTCCGAAAAAGGCTATTTCCGCTCTTAAAGCACTGTTTAATCGAAATTCAAAATCCTTGGAAAAATAAGAAGCCCTCTTTATATTTACCTCGACTAGCGTTTCATTTCCGAACTCTGGACTGTACGCACGATAGGTTTCACTTCTCGGAATTCCGACGACGCTAAATTCTATTCTCTCAGGACTTTGAATTTAAGCCCTGAATGAAGACTTTTTCCATTCGGAGCTTCTAACAAAGTTTCCATCCGCGCAACCAGATTTCTTTCGACGTTTCAAACCTTTCTTCAGAAGGAAGTTTTGTCATCCGAATTTCACAGCAAAAAGTAGTTTTTCGGAATATTTTAACTCACACTGCTTTTGGATCGTTTTCTTCAACTTCAAGAGACTTGTTTTGAGTTCTGGAATTCTGTCGCCAGAATCTCGCTTAGAATTCACAGATGAGCGTACTGCAAAAATCGGAATCGTGAAATATTCATTTTCCCGCGATTTCTCTCTCCTATAAATAGAAAAAAAACAAAAAAACTTGTCATTTTCCATATGTGTGGCCGCGAGCTTGAGGAGGAGAGGGAGAGGAGAGATCTTCGCCGTTTCTTGACCGATCTTCGTGCTGTTCGTTGCTACTTCGCGACATCGAGGTACTCTTGCTTATTCTTACCTCTGAGCATCTTTTATATCGCGTTTCTTTATCTCTTTCTGAGCTCCTAGTTTCGAGCTTTTTCCAAAATTGTCCGATTTTCCCTATTTTTCGTTTGAACTACCTTCTATGACTACCCAACAAGCTAAATCTCTCGCCGATGCGCGCCGATTTCGATCGAGTCACCGTAGATCTGAAAAACAGTATAAAAACCCATTTACTCACATATTGAAACTTTTTGATTAAAAAGCCACAATCCGACTTTGCGCCCTTAGGATTAGTTGCTATAAATGTCGTTATGAACGACCCCATCAATTTTGTTTTTCAAAGTTTCAACTTTGAGTTTTTGAGCTTTAATTTTGGACCAAAGTGCCCCTAACTAGTCGTATATCGACCCGCTCGTTCTAAAATTTTCCCACTGTTTCCTTGCCCTAGTTTTACCCTAAAACTACCTAGGAATTAAATTAGATTGAAGAAAAAGCGCTGAAACGCTAAATTGGAGAGTGGCCGAGACGTATTTGTGTTAGGACAGTGAGGAAACTCAAATCAGGGCAAGGTTGGCCTTATGCTTACTATAGCCCTTCGAGTCGCCAAAATTTTGGCTTTGGTTTCGTATCATTCCGAGTTCTGTAGCTCGAGTCATGCGCATTTTAGTGAGCAAAGGTAAATATTAGAATTTCTGTTTGGTTTCACGAGTCAAAACTCACCCATTCGGGGAAACTCTTCCATTCGCATTAGAATGTTGTACACAGAAGCTTCGTGAGCGTTGTCGAACATTTGTTAGGATTGTTTCGACTGTATCGACTTGTTTTGATTCATTATTGCTTTGTTTGCTCAAAGGTTCAATTATGGAAACTTTGGGGTTGACTGAACAAGCTTGTGAGTGAGACCTGCACCGCGAGACTGGAACAACTCGAGGTTAGGGCAACTTACTTGCTAGAAAATGCTACTAGGCGTCAATTAATTCGACTTGGTTATTGTGTTGATATTGAATATTGCTTTGATTTTGATTATTGTCTGGAACTGAGAAAATGATTTTTGGAGGCTTCGGCCGAGTGAACTTATATGAGACGTATGTCTCCGTTTTCTGAGAGGCTTCGGCCGTTTACTGGTTTCTGTCTTATCTCTTTCTAGTGGATAGGACAAGGTTATGCTTACAACACTGCAATATTGATTCATCGCTCGATAGAGCTTGGTGTATTTGCGTTTATGATTAAATTGTGCTGACTATATTCGTGCATTTGATGCCACTCTCGGAGTGTAGAATACACTTACCTTCATCACGAAAATAACCGGTTTATTTTGGGAATGTTTGTTAGGTCGAACCAAGGTTCGAACCTTTATTGTTTTAGAGAATCTAGTGTTTTCTCGGGGAGTTGTTTGAGTTTGATGGGAAATTTGAACTTATAGAGTTTTGGACCAAAAATAATCATAATATGTTTTATATAGATAAATTCATAATATATTTATTAAGAATATAACGCTTTTAATTAATGAGGACGATTTGATGGAAAAGACTTAGGAATGAACTTGAGTTTGGAAAACGGGAATGGGTCGGTGATCCTAGTTTTAGGAACGTTATTTGAAAGGTTTTGGAAAATGAGAATTGGATTTTGGAATTAACAACATAATGCACTAACTTACGATGAAACCTTTTACCTAATGAGAGAACTATTTTTAAGGGAACTCATGTTATGGAAAATAATTTGTAGACGGGCTTCGCCAAGGGTCTGGGCGTTAGTGAGGTACTTAGTAGAGTACTCTTGGTGTAGCAGGATTTGACGGTCAACCGTGTAGAGTTGCATCATCCCTGACTATACCTGGCACAACAGGAAGTGACTGTCAGCCGCGTAGAGTTGTATCGTTCCTGTTGATGTCTGGCATAGCAAGCAGGATGGTTAAACCCGTAGGGTCACAACCGACTTGACTATAGCCTAGGTTTCTCATTGTAGAAGCCTTTGGTCAATGAACCAATTTTTACCTGTGAGGACGAATCGTTGTTTTGCTAATCATATTGCACTCATGCATACACGCGATGAAGTGCCAAGCGGAGTACTTTGGTATAACAGGAAGCAACGATCAGCCGTGTAGAGTTGAATCAATCCTGACCAGACCTGGCACAACCGGAAGTGACGATCATCCGTGTAGAGTTGTATCGTCCCTATTGATGTTCGGCATACCAAGCAGAAATGGTCAAACCATGTAGAGTTTGCACCGTCTTGACTATAGCCAAAGGTGATAAGCGACACCCGAGCATAAATGGTTAAACACGAGGCTAGTGTTACGACCGTCTCGAGGTGCCCAACCTTTAAGTGGAAATACCGTTGGTTTGTCCCGTCGCCAAGCAGAGTGACGTTATTCGGATTTGTGTCAGCATATTCTGCATTGACACACGGTGCATCTTATTATGATTGACGTTGCATGACATATCATGCCCTTTAATTATATGTATTTAGATGTTGATGATCGGATTATTATTAGGGGTTTGATAACATGCTATGTATATACCTTAGGGTAGGCAACACAGAACTTATACGTATATATACAATATATATATATATATATACACAATATATATATATACCCTCTTATTCTTTAAATGTTGGTTGTATATCTATTGTATTCTGTAAGCTGACCCTAGCGCCTTGACTTTGTTTATATGTCTGTGTTTGGGTGGTCGGCCTGCTTCCAGACGTTCGACAGCTGGTTCGTGATGATTCGTCACTCGGGGAGGACCAGAAGCGTAATGACCATTACTGAAGTTTCGACGAGGACCCGGACTAAATGCATGACCAGATGAGGGTCGAGGATGGAAGTATAGTGTATGGGTGTTTAGAGCTTACTAAGGTTGGGGTTAGTGTCATAGCTCTGATTGTCATTTCTCTTTTTGGGGCAGGGTAGGTCCCCGACTATTAGCTTTCTGTGTGGTTCTCTTCCATGAGGATCACAGGGAGTTTGTCGGACGTAAGAGGTCTTTTGGAAGTCGTTCTGGGCTAACTTACTTTCTTGGAGGACTGTATTTATAAAACTTATGACTCTAGCTATGAGTCGCACTTGTTTGCCTGCGGGCACTACTTTCAGTTACTTGATGCTACTTTCCGTCACTTGAGGACACCCGTGACGATGATTTTGGTTGCAGCTAGGGCTGTGCTTTTATTGTATATTAGTCGCTGTTAATCGCGAATGGGTTGAGTCTTTATTTCGACAAGTCTTTTTATTTAAAAAGAAAACGAAAAAAAATATCTGCTTTTTCGCTTCATTTTATTTTTGAGTTACTAAAGTGACACCCGAAAATCGGGGTGTTACATACACAAGTTCAAAGATAAGATGCAACAAGAGTTTGAGATGAGTGACATGGGGGAGTTATCCTATTTTTTGGGAATTGAGTTTCTGAAGACTGAGAAAAGTGTATTCATGAGTCAGAAGAAATATGCTACTGAAGTATTAAAGAGGTCCAATCTTGCTGATTGTAATCCAGCAGCTACACCAGTGGATTGTGGACTAATTCTCACTAAGGCTGATACTGGGAAGGCAGTGAATTCTACTTTGTTCAAGCAGATTGTAGGTTCACTTAGATATATGTGTTGCAGTAGGCCTGAGATTAGTTATGGTGTGGGATTGGTAAGTAGGTTTATGGAGAATCCCAAGGAGACACACTTCCTAGCTGCAAAGAGAATTCTCAGATACATAAAGGGAACAGTTGATCATGGAATCTTGTTTCCTGGCAAAGCTTATAATGTGAGAAATGATGTGATTGGATATGATGATTCAGACTGGTGTGGAGACAAGGATGACAGGAAAAGCACTATTGGATATGTGTTTTTGTGTGGAGATGCACCGATTTTTTGGTGCTCAAAGAAGCAACCGATTGTAGCACTATCCTCATGTGAAGCTGAGTATGTTGCAACTTCATATGGAGCTTGTCAGGCTGTGTGGCTTAGCATGTTGTTAGAGGAGATTGGACTGAAGACATCTAGTACAAGAAAGCTTCTAATTGATAACAAGTCAGCGATTCATTTGGCTAAGCATCCAGTAGCACATGAACGTAGCAAACATATAGAAACTAGGTTTCATTTTCTGAGAGACCAAGTGTCTAAGGAGAAGCTGATGCTTGTCCATTGTCCAACTGAAGATCAGCATGTAGATTTATCCACTAAGCCTTTGAAGTCCGAGAGGTTTTCTTTGTTGTGCAAGAAGCTCAACATCATGTCATTTGATAGTATTTTGAATTAGGAGGGAGTATTGGAGTTAATTGTAATTCAGAAATATAAGCTTCTTTTATAGTTTGGTCCCTAGGGTCTGATGTTAGTGAACTTAGGTCCTCAGCTGTGTAATAAATACTCAGAGTCAACACTATGTGATTTAGTGATTTGCAATAAAAGTTTTCCCTCTAATCATTCTCTCTCTCTCTTGTCATTAACATTGTGATTAGCTAATGATTAGCATTAGATGATTCTTGATTCTCTTTCTTCCTCAGCATTGATTGTTCCTAACCCTAGCTTTGATTGTGATAATCAATTGCTTCTTGGTGATTTCTGACTACGAAATCCAACACAAATGATTGAGTACCATGTTGAGGAGCAGAAAAAGAAGAAATCGCTAGGCAAAGCTTCAAGAACAATCATTAACAAGAAATCAACTATAGCTTGAACACGACCAAGAAGCTAAAAAATATAACGGTTTACTTTAGCAATGGAGCGAAGTTCGGATCTAAGATGTCACAGTCGAGTCTTTGTCTAATTGTGGAAAAACTCAAGAATTGTGTTTTAAACTTGTCAGGAATGAAGACAATTCAGAACTCTCAGAAGAAAAGAAACGTCAATGGTAGAAAGGATCCATGTGCACAGAGATTCATATTGTTCCCAGTGAGTGTAAAGAGGATATTTTAAGGGTTGATGACAAATATGTTGAAGTTTGTGGCATGGAATGAGAAAGTAGAGCCAGAGAAAATAGGTAGTGGAAGAATATGAGTAGTTCTCATTAGATGCCAATGAGTTAAATCACTGGTTATATGGAATAGAGAAAGCTTACATGAGAAGCTAACTCTGAGGTAGTGTTTGGTCCGACTTATTTTTTAGGGTTAAATGTGTTCTCCGTCCCTGAACTTTGAGCGAGTTTTGATTTTCGTCCCCCGCCGGAAAATCTTCCTAGCGCACTCCTCAAACTCAATTGTTTGTACGGAAACCGTCTTGCCGTCGATATAGCTCCGACAGCCGTGTACGTGGCCATGTCACGTCATTTAATGAAATGACATGGCATTTAAATAAATTTTTTGTTTTTTTTGTTTTTTAAATTCTAATTAAGCCCTATGATTTAACCCTAATTAAACTAAATAATCCTAAAACTAATTAACCCTAAAACCTAAAACAGTAATTGACATTTACCCCTAATTATTCACCCCTCTCTCAACCCAACCTTCAATATTTCCCACTCGAAACCTAGCTTTCTCTCCCAGGCGAAGAACTGAAGGCGGCGACGACGAACATGGACGGCGACGATGGCGAGGAAGGCGACTGCAATCGACGGCGACGAAGGCAAGGTTAGTGTGCATCTCTGCTCTGCGTATCTCTTTTGTAGCTGACACATGGTTTCTATTTCTAGCATGAATTGTTTTTAGAGTTACCCTTGTTCTTACGGTTTTGGTAGGGTGTAGGGTTTTGGTTGTGTCGGTTCATGCATTCTTGCATTGGGTTGTTGTTCATCAATTTGTAGACTCCAATTTGTAGCATTATGTTACTTAACCCTTTGCCCTTTCTATTTCTAGCATGATGTTGCATGTTGTAAGACCCAAGTTTTTAAGCTTAGAATAAGTGGAAGAGATTTCCATTTACGATTAGGCTTGACGTATCGTGAAGGAAAAACCTGAACAAGAGTTTATCGAATGGAATAAATTTATGAAGGAGAAAGTTCAGGAAAAGTCTAAGGATTTCATCAAAGTCGATAAAAGTTATAGCACGATTAGTATTCGCTTAAACTTAGGGCAAGAACGCTAGTAAATAGCTAGTTTACACTTAAAGACACGATGGAAACTAATTCCAAAAATCTTCAGAGAAATGTTAGAACTTCTCTTAATCCATATATAACAAGCATTTCAAGGCGAAACCCTAGGATCTACGAACGTCCGATTCCAATCCTCGGAAGTTTGCCGAAACTAAAACCCTGATAGTTCAAAACCCTAGAATCAACCGACGATGAAGACTTTTTCTATTCAGAGCTTCAAATGAAGATTCCACACGCGTACACCCATTTCTCTTGATGATTTCAATCTTTCTTCAGAAGGAAATTTTCTCTTCCGACATCCGATGCAAAAAGTAACTTATCGGGTAAAATAGTTTTACACCGACTTTGCATTAGTCACCTAAAATGCAAGGAAACCTCTGTTGAGTTTTGGAATTCTGTTGCCAAAACCTATCTTAAAATTCACGGAGGAATGCGCAGGAAAAATCGGAATCACTCTTATATTTTTATCTTAACTCTATGAGTTAAATCCTCCGATGTCTAAACTAATCTGTACCGGTTTACAAAATATCTTCTCAAAATATCTTTACAAAAATATCTATTCATCCTTATCCCTCCACCAATCCGTTCTTATCTCTCCCTCCCTTCATTCCAATCTTCTTTTTCTTCATTCTGCAGCAAACTTCCCTTTCATTATTCTCTCTAATTCTTTTCTTCTTCTTATATATATGCATTCTTTCCTCACTAAAGCAGCACACCTTTCCATTCTCTCTACTTCCTCCAACGTGAGTTACATCACCAGACCATGTTCTTGTTCTTTCTTTCTTCCTTCTTGTTTTCTTTTTCTTCCTCTTGCCGCAGCAACCCACAACACGCACACCATGCCTTCTCATTTTTCCCATCACCAAGTCTCTTTTCTTTTCCCTTTCCTCACACCTAAACATGGCAGCACCACCACCACCGTGAGAGCCACTAACAGCCGCTGTCAAACAGCCACCACGAGACCACCACTCCTCCTCCTCATGACCGCAACAACCATGAGGAATCCAGCCCCCCATCGTCCCTCCTTCTCCTTCACGCACAAGCCACAAAGAAGCCATATCAAAGCTTCTTCTTCTTTTCTCCAAGGAACCACCACCATGGATCATTTTTCTCCACCCAAAACAAAGCACCAGCCATCACCACAAGCTTCTTTCTCCATGGCCAAAAGCACCACAACCATCTCCATGGAAGCAACGAAGACAACGTGAAACAGAACCAACGTCGCCGTCGACCGCCGCCGCTGCCGCCTTCGAGAGCTCTTTCCGATCAACTCCGGCGACCGATGGAAAAACAGAGGATACTGCTACGATCCTTGCCGTGAGGAGAGCAAAATCCTATCTTCAATTTCGTATTTGGGTCATTTTATTCGACGACCCCGACAACCACCGTCGACCTTCGGCTGAACTTTCTGGGCAAACCGTCGACTCTTTGGGGAAACGGACAACGCCGTTGAGTTTCTGGCCGCGAAAGGATGAAGGAACAACCTTCCTTTGTGTCTCCGGCGACAGTTCCTCCGTCAACCCCGTGAGCCGCAACTTTCTCTGGCGACTCTTCGCCGACAAGTTTCAGAAACTTGATTTTCGTACAATGAACGGAAGCACCTTGCATCGAAGCTACACAATGGGAGGAATCGAGCCAACATATGCAAATAAAGATGTAATCGGATCGGAGTTGCACCTTAGTATGGAAATTGGCTAAGGTGAGGGCTACTCACTGAACTATTAGTTAATGCTTTAGGTGTCGACGAATTCGACTTGATTTACTGTTTATGCACTTGTTTGTGCTTGACTGGAAAAATGTTTTCTGAGGCTTCGGCTGACAATGTAGATTATTCATCTACTGACTGTTTTTTTTGAGTTTGAATCATATGCTATGTGCTTAATGGTTAATTTATGATGTGTGATATCTGCTCTATATGCTAAGTGCTACATGGTTAATCTAGGATGTGTTGATATATGTGATATGATTGTTGGACTGTGCTAATTTAACTATGCCATTTCACATATATCTGTGATACTGAGGAGTGAGAATAACGGGAAAGTCATGCCGATTTTATTATGAGATTTTGGGAGAGTTTGACGGGACGAACGGAGGTCGGGCCTTGTTATTTGTTTTAGTGGATCGAGACATTCTCTGGGAATTACTTGGGAATTTAGAATCTTCGAAAACTCGTAGGAAATACGATAAGACTAAACAGAAGCTATTTTTACAAGGAAAATTCATAAGATATTAAACAACCTCTAAACCTTTAAGTAATGATAACAATCTCGGATGCAAGCTTAGGATTGAATATCAGTTTTGGAAAATGAGAATTGTCGTCGAGTCCAAGTTTTAGGAAAACTCTAAGTTCTAAGTATGTTGATACTCCTTCGCTCTTTGAGCAGTTTGTTTAGCCATCCAAGGGATGAGCCGAGAAGCTTGTAACACCCCGATTTCGGTGGCGTCACTTTAGTAACCAAAAGTAAACTTAATGCGGAAAACGTAAATATTTTTTTTTCGATAATAACTAAGACAAGACTGAATTAAATAAAACCCAAATGCGAAAGGCAACAGAACTAATATACAATATATATAGCATCCCCCGCTGTAAATAGCGACCTCGTCACGAGTAACCTCCAATGACGGAAAGTAGAAAAGTGTAACGCCCGTAGGCAAAATGTACAAACCAAATAAAAAGGTGAAGTGTCCGCAACACCACCCCTCAAAACTGAGAATAAGTCAGCCCAGATGGCCTAAAACAAGACCTCCTAAGTCCAACCAACTCCCTGTGATTCCCGTAAAGAAACCACACAAAAAGCTATAGGTGGGAAACTACCCTGTTCCCAAAGGAACAAATGATGTTCAGAGCTAGGACTCTACTCCTACACTAATCCCATCTCGAGGAGCTCACACTAACACTCAATCCTACATGCTAGCATGATCGTCGTCCGAATTCGAAATCCAGAACGACCTAGTCTACATACACCATCCATCCTCCTCTCGCAACCGCGATACGCTCCAGTTCCTGCATCTCAACCCTAGTTCCTCCCGAAGGATGAACCATCATGAATCAGCCCGCCAAAGACATCTGACAAAGGGCGTTTGTTCGCCAAAGCACACACAGAAGACGCGAGGGTCAACTCCAAAGAATTATATAAATAATACCACCAATAGATACCATTAAAGGATTAGCCACTTAGGCTTATAAGTAGGAATAACATCCTAGGGTTGCATTATTCCACAAAGAATATAACGACAGTAAAACACAGTTAACATGCATCAAGTAGAACTAACAAGTATCAAACACACTCATCACTAAGTCAGTATGCATGTGGCATGAAATGATATGCAGGTTAACCCAGTCAACCAATATGCAATCCGGAATGGATGGGCATCAAACGGATCAATCCTAGCACCAGCAACGGTGGGACCATTTCTGCCCGCGTGCCTCTTACACCACACAAAGGTAGCCAGATCAGCATAAAACCCGAAGGCCTGCCATTCGGTCTGCTACTAAGAGTCACCTA
Organism: Lotus japonicus; assembly: GCF_012489685.1. Lineage (NCBI taxonomy): Eukaryota > Viridiplantae > Streptophyta > Magnoliopsida > Fabales > Fabaceae > Lotus > Lotus japonicus. The sequence continues at coordinate 18,908,900 of NC_080045.1, forward strand.
GCAGCGCTCTTACGCGGAAATCCCGGTCTTATAACCATTTTGGAATCCGCCGTGGTCCGGCATCTCACCGTGTTTAAACCACTTAATGAGTTCATGCAATGCAGTGATTAGCCAAACAACGTCTCCGACCTCACTCGACACGTCGCCACGTGTTCTAGCTAAAATAATGTCTCTAAAAGCTTACCCTAAGGTAAAGTCGATTCTGCGACAAAATACAATAATCATAAAATGAGTGCAACCACTCACGATGACTCTTCGGGTCATCAATGCTCTCACGAAGTCTCACGCTTCAGTGAAGTTTCACGCTCTCACAAGGTCTCACGCCTCAGTGGAGTTCCATGCTTTCCACAAGGTCTCACGCCTCAGTGGAGTATCCCGCATTCACAAGGTCTCACGCCTCAGTGAAGCTTCATGCTGTTCACAAGGTCTCACGCCTCAGTGAAGATCCATGCTTTCCACAAGGTCTCACGCCTCAGTGGAGTATCACGCATTCACAAGGTCTCACGCCTCAGTGAAGCTTCTCGGCTCATCCCTTGGATGGCTAACAACTGCTCAACGAGCGAAGGAGTATCAACATACTCAGAACTTACCAAACTCCTCAACACTTGGATCCGACGACACTTCTCGTTTTCCAAAAACTAAGGTTTGCATCCGAAGCTTCCTTTCGAGTTTATTATCTTTATTTAAAGATTTAGAGGTTGTTTAATGTCTTATGAGTTTTCTCTTCAAAATAATATCCTTTTTAGTCTTATCGAAATTCCTATAAGTTCTCGGGATCTCCTAATCCCCAAATGACTCCAGAGAATGTCTCGATCCATACACATCATAACAAGGCCCGAATCTCATTCGTCCTATCAAACTTTCTCAAAACTCTCAAATAAAAATCGGCATGACCTGCCCGCTATTCTCACGATTCAGAATTTCAGAGTATAGTGCAAAAGCAGAATTAACTTATCATAATCAATCAACATGTCATAGGTCAATATCTTAAGCAATAACCACAAAGAACTTAGCATATAAGGCATGCACCACACATCCTAAATTACCCAATTAGCACTTAGCATGTAATTCACTCATCAAAAACATTCAGTAGATGCATCATCTACATTGTCAGCCGAAGCCTCAGAAAACATTTTCCAATCACACACAATTCCAGTGCATAAACAGTAAACAATGTCGAAACATCGACCCTAAGCATTAACTAGAGATTCAGTGAGAAGCCCTCACCTGTAGATTCTCCAGGACGATCTCCTAACACTTGTTCACAATCAAAGGCTTGCTCCTCTGGGAATTCCTCAAAATCACCTTTAGAGCAAAACCACAGAAATACTATCAGAATCTATCGAAAACTAAGCTATCGATACTTACTAAGGTTACTCGAAGTAATCTATACTCTAAGGTACGATAATCTAGCGCGAAAAGACAAGTTTTCGGAAAAGGAAATTTTCCTCCTCCCCCCTAATAGGGCTCGGCCACTTTGTGCAATTAGGAGACTCGATTTTTCTTCGATCAAACTTGGTTCCTATACTATCATTAGCCGTAACTAAGGGTATTCTGGACTCGGAAAAATTATGGGATCAAAAACTGTCGCAGGGGTATTTTGGTCATGATTTTTAACTTAGGATTTTTCAAAACTGAAATCCCAAAAATAAAATTTTGCAGGGACGTCACCAACGACGTTTATGACAACTAATCCTACTAGCACTAAGCTAAGGCGATAGTTTTCAGCCTAAAGGTTGAAGCTTTACACCAAAAACTCCAAAAATGGGTATTTTAGGCTCAAATTGATTCCGGCGGAATTCCGGCGACATAACGGAAAATCTAACCCGGCAGAAGTGATCTTGGGCGCATAAGGAAGAGGTTTAGAATCAGAAATGAAAGATTCAGGATAGTTTTTCAAAAACCCATAAACTATCCGCTCAGAAAACTCTACAGAAAAGCTATGGAAAAAGCGATCAGAGGTAAGGATTAGCGACTATACCTCGAAGCCTTGAAGTAGCAACTAACGGATCAACGATCAAGCAAGCGATGAACAAAATTCTTCTTCCTTCTTCCTTGTTCTTGGCCGCGGGTTTGAGGAGAGAAAATGGAGGAAAATTTGAGTTTTTCTTCCTTTCTTTGCTATATATAAAGGTTGGAAATTCGCGGGAAAATGAAAGTTTCGCGAATCTGATTTTTCCGGCGTCATTCTCCGTGAATTAATAGATATGTTTTGGCGAAAGAATTCCAAAACTAAAATGAGGTCTCTTTGTATTTTTGGCAACTAAAGCATAGTCGGTATAAAACTATTTTACCCGATAAGTTGCTTTTTGCATCGGATGTCGGAATGGAAAACTTCCTTCGGAAGAAAGATTGAAATCATCAAGAGAAATGGGTACGCGTGTAGAATATTCATTTGAAGCTCTGGATAGAAAAAGTCTTCATTGTCGAGAAATTCTAGGGTTTTGAAAAACCAGGGTTTCGTTCTCGGCAAACTTCCGACGATTGGAATCGGACGTTCGTATATCCTAGAGTTTCGCCTCGAAACGATTGTGATATATGGAAAAAGAGAAGTTCTAACATTTCTCTGAAGATTTTTGGAATTAACTTCCATCGTGCCTATAAATGAAAATTAGCTATATATTAGGGTTTCTGACCTAGGTTAAGCGTATAACGATCGTACTATAACTTTTATCGATCATGATGTAATCCTTTGACTTTTCCTGAACTTTCTCCTTCATAAATTTATTTCATTTGGTAAACTCTAGTTCAGGTTTCCCTTCACAATACATCAACCCTAATCGTAAATGGAAATCTCTTCCACTGATTCTAAGCTTAAAATCTTGGGTCTTACATTACTACCCTCCAAAAAGAAAGTTTCGTCCTCGAAACTTAAGGGTCAGTAATAGTTCTGGATATTATTCCTTGATCTTTTCCTCTAACTCTCACATAACACCGTCCGTGTCTTTATTCCAAATAATTTTCACTAAAACACTCTGCTTTCTCTTCGATTGTTTCACTCTTCTAGCCCCAATGCTGGTTCGACGGCGTCTCAACAGACATAACATCTTTCAACTTGCCGAGGTTTAACTACAATCGTCAATGATGACACCACTAAAACTCTTACTCAAATATGATCTTCAGCTTCCGAAGTCGATCTTTACCCTAAGATTCTCATTCCACTTAGCAAAATTCACTTGCTAATCTCTAGCTTGTATCACCGAAATCCATAACAAGTTTCATTCACTCTTAGACTTTAAGCAACTTGTCCAGATATGACAACCTCAAGTATTCATCTTAATACTAACACTCTCCTTCTTGTAACTTGATTACCATCTTGTCGATAAACTTCTTAATCTCCCAATCAAATTATGACAAACTTCAAGTCCTATACACTTATGACAAGAATTAATAGACTTAAAACCTAAACCTTTTCCAAGTTTGGATCTCTGATGCTCTGTAGCTCTCCAACATTTCCTAAAAGAATATTCATCTCTTACAACGACAACTCCTTCCCAAAGAAAATCAATTACTTAACACGAACTTTCCTCCCAAATCCGACTAATCCTCGATCAATTCAAATTCATCTTACACATCCTTCTATCAAAGTCCATATCCAGCTGTGATTCCGAAAATCACCCCCTCAATATTAAGTTGATCAGGCCTAATACATCGAAGGTGAAAATCTAGAAAAAGCCCACTGGAACAGTCAATGAGTTCCTATCATCCAGTAGTCACAATATCCTGATGTTAAATCCTTAAATGATTCCGCTACGGAACTACACACCCTCAACATAACACGTATACTACCCATAAGGACTCTCTCTAAGATTCAATCTTCAGCTTCTAACTTCTTGTTAAACGCATTGGTGCAAAACTACTTTCTAGGTTTACCGTGTTATTCTAAACCTCGTGTAATTTCTATAGCTAAAATACGAGCTACGGTCAAATAAGGTGTTAATAGGCGTAATAACTATAAGGTCAAAGCTTAGACAGTATAAATAAGTTAGGTGTGTTTGCACACGCTACGAGAGTAATGAAACATATTATACTGGATTGAAGAAGAATGGTTAGAAGGTTACCATCGTTCTGTTAAGTTAGACAAACAGTTAGTACTCATCATAAGATAGCATTTCCATAACTATACAATATGATTAAGCAATAACTTCAATCAATTCTAAGCGAAAAATCGCTAGCAGACAATCAATTTTCACCCTTTGCAGAGTCACACAACCTAGCACAGAAGACCTATTCCCCAACAACTCCCGAAAGACTCGACAAGCTCTGATACCACAATGTAACACCCCGATTTCGGTGGCGTCACTTTAGTAACCAAAAGTAAACTTAATGCGGAAAACGTAAATATTTTTTTTTCGATAATAACTAAGACAAGACTGAATTAAATAAAACCCAAATGCGAAAGGCAACAGAACTAATATACAATATATATAGCATCCCCCGCTGTAAATAGCGACCTCGTCACGAGTAACCTCCAATGACGGAAAGTAGAAAAGTGTAACGCCCGTAGGCAAAATGTACAAACCAAATAAAAAGGTGAAGTGTCCGCAACACCACCCCTCAAAACTGAGAATAAGTCAGCCCAGATGGCCTAAAACAAGACCTCCTAAGTCCAACCAACTCCCTGTGATTCCCGTAAAGAAACCACACAAAAAGCTATAGGTGGGAAACTACCCTGTTCCCAAAGGAACAAATGATGTTCAGAGCTAGGACTCTACTCCTACACTAATCCCATCTCGAGGAGCTCACACTAACACTCAATCCTACATGCTAGCATGATCGTCGTCCGAATTCGAAATCCAGAACGACCTAGTCTACATACACCATCCATCCTCCTCTCGCAACCGCGATACGCTCCAGTTCCTGCATCTCAACCCTAGTTCCTCCCGAAGGATGAACCATCATGAATCAGCCCGCCAAAGACATCTGACAAAGGGCGTTTGTTCGCCAAAGCACACACAGAAGACGCGAGGGTCAACTCCAAAGAATTATATAAATAATACCACCAATAGATACCATTAAAGGATTAGCCACTTAGGCTTATAACTAGGAATAACATCCTAGGGTTGCATTATTCCACAAAGAATATAACGACAGTAAAACACAGTTAACATGCATCAAGTAGAACTAACAAGTATCAAACACACTCATCACTAAGTCAGTATGCATGTGGCATGAAATGATATGCAGGTTAACCCAGTCAACCAATATGCAATCCGGAACGGATGGGCATCAAACGGATCAATCCTAGCACCAGCAACGGTGGGACCATTTCTGCCCGCGTGCCTCTTACACCACACAAAGGTAGCCAGATGAGCATAAAACCCGAAGGCCTGCCATTCGGTCTGCTACTAAGAGTCACCTAGCAGCGCTCTTACGCGGAAATCCCGGTCTTATAACCATTTTGGAATCCGCCGTGGTCCGGCATCTCACCGTGTTTAAACCACTTAATGAGTGCATGCAATGCAGTGATTAGCCAAACAACGTCTCCGACCTCACTCGACACGTCGCCAAGTGTTCTAGCTAAAATAATGTCTCTAAAAGCTTACCCTAAGGTAAAGTCGATTCTGCGACAAAATACAATAATCATAAAATGAGTGCAACCACTCACGATGACTCTTCGGGTCATCAATGCTCTCACGAAGTCTCACGCTTCAGTGAAGTTTCATGCTCTCACAAGGTCTCACGCCTCAGTGGAGTTCCATGCTTTCCACAAGGTCTCACGCCTCAGTGGAGTATCCCGCATTCACAAGGTCTCACGCCTCAGTGAAGCTTCATGCTGTTCACAAGGTCTCACGCCTCAGTGAAGATCCATGCTTTCCACAAGGTCTCACGCCTCAGTGGAGTATCACACATTCACAAGGTCTCACGCCTCAGTGAAGCTTCTCGGCTCATCCCTTGGATGGCTAACAACTGCTCAACGAGCGAAGGAGTACCAACATACTCAGAACTTACCAAACTCCTCAACACTTGGATCCGACGACACTTCTCGTTTTCCAAAAACTAAGGTTTGCATCCGAAGCTTCCTTTCGAGTTTATTATCTTTATTTAAAGATTTAGAGGTTGTTTAATGTCTTATGAGTTTTCTTTTCAAAATAATATCCTTTTTAGTCTTATCGAAATTCCTATAAGTTCTCGGGATCTCCTAATCCCCAAATGACTCCAGAGAATGTCTCGATCCATACACATCATAACAAGGCCCGAATATCATTCGTCCTATCAAACTTTCTCAAAACTCTCAAATAAAAATCGGCATGACCTGCCCGCTATTCTCACGATTCAGAATTTCAGAGTATAGTGCAAAAGCAGAATTAACTTATCATAATCAATCAACATGTCATAGGTCAATATCTTAAGCAATAACCACATAGCACTTAGCATATAAGGCATGCACCACACATCCTAAATTACCCAATTAGCACTTAGCATGTAACTCACTCATAAAAAACATTCAGTAGATGCATCATCTACATTGTCAGCCGAAGCCTCAGAAAACATTTTCCAATCACACACAATTCCAGTGCATAAACAGTAAACAATGTCGAAACATCGACCCTAAGCATTAACTAGAGATTCAGTGAGAAGCCCTCACCTGTAGATTCTCCAGGACGATCTCCTAACACTTGTTCACAATCAAAGGCTTGCTCCTCTGGGAATTCCTCAAAATCACCTTTAGAGCAAAACCACAGAAATACTATCAGAATCTATCGAAAACTAAGCTATCGATACTTACTAAGGTTACTCGAAGTAATCTATACTCTAAGGTACGATAATCTAGCGCGAAAAGACAAGTTTTCGGAAAAGGAAATTTTCCTCCTCCCCCCTAATAGGGCTCGGCCACTTTGTGCAATTAGGAGACTCGATTTTTCTTCGATCAAACTTGGTTCCTATACTATCATTAGCCGTAACTAAGGGTATTCTGGACTCGGAAAAATTATCGGATCAAAAACTGTCGCAAGGGTATTTTGGTCATGATTTTTAACTTAGGATTTTTCAAAACTGAAATCCCAAAAATAAAATTTTGCAGGGACGTCACCAACGACGTTTATGACAACTAATCCTACTAGCACTAAGCTAAGGCGATAGTTTTCAGCCTAAAGGTTGAAGCTTTACACCAAAAACTCCAAAAATGGGTATTTTAGGCTCAAATTGATTCCGGCGGAATTCCGGCGACATAACGGAAAATCTAACCCGGCAGAAGTGATCTTGGGCGCATAAGGAAGAGGTTTAGAATCAGAAATGAAAGATTCAGGATAGTTTTGCAAAAACCCATAAACTATCCGCTCAGAAAACTCTACAGAAAAGCTATGGAAAAAGCGATCAGAGGTAAGGATTAGCGACTATACCCCGAAGCCTTGAAGTAGCAACTAACGGATCAACGATCAAGCAAGCGATGAAAAAAATTCTTCTTCCTTCTTCCTTGTTCTTGGCCGCGGGTTTGAGGAGAGAAAATGGAGGAAAATTTGAGTTTTTCTTCCTTTCTTTGCTATATATAAAGGTTGGAAATTCGCGGGAAAATGAAAGTTTCGCGAATCTGATTTTTCCGGCGTCATTCTCCGTGAATTAATAGATATGTTTTGGCGAAAGAATTCCAAAACTAAAATGAGGTCTCTTTGTATTTTTGGCAACTAAAGCATAGTCGGTATAAAACTATTTTACCCGATAAGTTGCTTTTTGCATCGGATGTCGGAATGGAAAACTTCCTTCGGAAGAAAGATTGAAATCATCAAGAGAAATGGGTGTACGCGTGTAGAATATTCATTTGAAGCTCTGGATAGAAAAAGTCTTCATTGTCGAGAAATTCTAGGGTTTTGAAAAACCAGGGTTTCGTTCTCGGCAAACTTCCGACGATTGGAATCGGACGTTCGTAGATCCTAGAGTTTCGCCTCGAAACGATTGTGATATATGGAAAAAGAGAAGTTCTAACATTTCTCTGAAGATTTTTGGAATTAACTTCCATCGTGCCTATAAATGAAAATTAGCTATATATTAGGGTTTCTGACCTAGGTTAAGCGTATAACGATCGTACTATAACTTTTATCGATCATGATGTAATCCTTTGACTTTTCCTGAACTTTCTCCTTCATAAATTTATTTCATTTGGTAAACTCTAGTTCAGGTTTCCCTTCACAATACATCAACCCTAATCGTAAATGGAAATCTCTTCCACTGATCCTAAGCTTAAAATCTTGGGTCTTACAAAGCTTCACTGAGGCGTGAGACCTTGTGAAAGCGTGGATCTTCACTGAGGCGTGAGACCTCGTGAACAGCATGAAACTTCATTGAAGCGTGAGACTTCGTGCAAGTGTGTAAATTCACTGAGGCGTGAGACCTTGTGAAAGCATAAAACTTCACTGAAGCGTGAGACTTCGTGATTATATAAGACTCCACTGAAGCGTGAGACTTCGTGAGAGCATTGATAACTCGAAGAGTTATCGTGAGTGTTTGCACTCTTTTTATGATTAATTGTATTTTGTCGCAGAATCGACATTTGCCTTAGGGTATTCTTTTTAGAGACAATAAGTTAGCTAGAACACGTGGCGACGTGTCGAGTGAGGTCGGAGACGTTGTTTGGCTAACCACTTTGCATTCATGCACACATTTTGAGGTTAATACACGGCGTGATATCGGACCTCGGTGGATTCCAAAATAATCATAAGACCCGGATTTCCATAAAAGAACACTACGGTGATTCTTAGTAGCAGACGGAAATGGCAGACCTTCGGGTTCACTGCTGATCTGACTACACTTTGTGTGGTGTAAGAGACACGCGAGCGGAAATGGTCCCACCGTTGCTGGTGCTAGGATTGACTCGTTGATGCCCATCCGTTCCGGAATGCATTTGTTAACCAGCATTGCATTTCATGCAACATGCATACTGACTTAGTTGCTGAGTGTGATTGATACTTGTTAATCCTATTTGATGCAGGCTAATTGTTATTATCGTCTTTTATATTCATTGTGAAATATACAACCCTAGGATACTATCTCTAATTTATAAGCCTAAGTAGCTATCACTTAATCTGTATCTATCGGTGCTATCATTTACATAATTCTTTGGAGTTGACCCTCGCGTCTTCTGTGTGTGCTTTGGCGGACTACGCCCTTTGTCAGATGTCTTTGGCGGGCTGGTTCACGACGGTTCACCCTTCGGGGGGGACTAGGGTTGAGATGCTGGAACAGGAGCGCATCGCGGTCGCGAGAGGAGGACGGATGGTGTACGTAGACTAGGTCGTTCTGGATTTCGAATTCGGACGACGATCATGCTAGCATGTAGGATTGAGTGTTAGTGTGAGCTCCTCGAGATGGGATTAGTGTAGGAGTAGAGTCTTAGCTCTGACCGTTATGTTTTCCTTTGGGAACAGGGTAGTTTCCCGCCGATAGCTTTTTGTGTGGTTTCTTTACAGGAATCACAGAGAGTTGGTTGGACTTAGGAGGTCTTGTTTTAGGCCATCTGGGCTGACTTATTCTCATTTTGAGGTTTTGTGTTGCGAAGACTTCACCTTTACTTTAGTCTGTACATTTTGCCTACGGGCGTTACTTTCTGTTACTTCCCGTCACTGGAGGTTTACTCGTGACGTGGTTTGCTACTTACAGCGGGGGCTGTATTTATATTGTATATTAGTTATGTTATCTTTCGTTTTAGAGTTTTATTTCTTTCAGTCTTGCTTATATTATCAAAGAAAAAAAAATATTCACGTTTTTCCGCCTTAAGTTTTCTTTTTGGTTACTAAAGTGACGCCACCGAAATCGGGGTGTTACACATGTAATTAATTTGGATTATGTTGCTTAATGTAGGATGTCTTTCAAAGTCATTATTCATCACTCTAGACAATTTGTTGAGGAGACAAGATTGCACTACCTAGATGTCAAATCTAACAATGTGGATGCTGAAACTGATAGGTGGAGTTTTTTTGAGTGTCTTGATGTAGTTGCTGAGCTGGGGTATACAAAAGGAAAGTTCAAGGTGTTTTGGATGAAAGACGTGGATTTTGCAATTCACAATTTCAGGCCTTTGTCGACTGATAAAGAGGCAATGGAGTTGGGTGAATATGCTCAAAAGAGGGGGGAAGTATATCTGTTTATTAAGCATGATCCTGAAGAACTACCAGCTAGTCCTATTGATCTCCTTAGGGTACTTGATGGTTCAAAGAAGAAACCCAAGAAAGTTCAATCAAATGAACCAAAGAACAAGGACAAGCAGTTGGATGGTCCAAAGAAGAGAGGGAAGAAAAGAAGGTGTGAAAAAAGACTAGAAGGGGGGGGGGGGTTGAATAGAGTTTTGAATATAAAAACTTTCCCCTTAAGATTTAAAGTAAATCTTTTCGGTTTCTCTGAGATAGAAGGTGCAGCGGATAAAGATAGAGAGAAGAGAGAAGCACACAAGTATTTTATCTTGGTTCACTTGATAAATCCCTCAAGCTAATCCAGTCCACCCGTTAAGGTGATTTCTTCCTTCTTAGAATGAAGGCAATCCACTAATCAGATAATTGTTACAACTGCACTTGAAACCTTCAAGTGACTAACAATACACTGACTTAGCTCACACTAAGATTCACTCTCTTAGTCTTCTCTAGGATCCGATCAACCTTGATCTCCTAAAGGAATCACCACTAAGATACACAGATCCGAGTCTTCTTAAGGATACTGACCTACCCGGTCCCTTAAGGAAAATCAAACAACTGTTTGAGGTTGGTGTTTACAAAGGTTTGCTTCTGAATAAGCTGAGTGTAAGCTAAATAAGAACAGATGAAGAAAGTAGAGGCTTGAATCTTTTCTTGTATTGCAGCTCTTGGTTTTTCTCTCTCGTCATTCTTTCTTCTCTTCTTCATCCTTAAATAGTCCAAGGTGCAAAGGATATTTCTGTTGAGAGAATATGACCGTTGGAGGGCATTTCTGGAACTTCCAGAACCTGCTGTGGCTGAACCTTGGTCGGTAGGCTTGTCAGAATAGTACACTGCTCTTGTACTTCTTGATAGAGACATTTGCCTTTAACCATTGACTTCTGATAAGAGGAATGCTTCGTGTTGGAACTTGTGAAGCTTGGTGATCAGAGTCAGAGGGAAGCTTGGATCCTCTGACCTTCGTAACTTCTGCTTCTGGACCTTCAGAACTTCTGGTCCTTCAGATCTTCTGATCTTCAGAACTTCTGGTCCTTCAGATCTTCTGATCTTCAGAACTTCTGATCTTCAGAACTTCTGGTCTTCAGATCTTCTGATGTTCAGAACTTCTGGTCTTCAGATCTTCTGGTCTTCAGATATTCTGATGAATATATCTTCTGGTGTTAGAATCAGAACCTGTTTGTCAAAACACTCAAGACAAACGTTAGAGTATCATCATTGTTCATCCACAAATAAATACTTGTTATCATCAAAACATAGAGTTGTACCACATGACCAAATCTTGATCTTACAATCTCCCCCTTTTTTATGATGACAAAACCATGTATTTTGATGAACAACTCTAAACAAATAAACTGAATACACTCAGAGTATAAGGTATCAGAGTTAAAACTTATCCTGATGTGTATAGTTTATCTAGCTCCTTCTGAATCCAAGACTCGAGCTTGATTCTGAGCTAAGCTCCCCCTGAATCTAATACTTAATATCAACCACGTTAGAAGTATCTAGATTCTGAGCTATATTGAAGTATGTGATCAGAGTTAATTGAGTCATAAGATGTATCATAGCATTGAAAGAGATGACATCAATCAGAATGTATCGTCAGAGCATAGAAATTGATCACATAAGGGAGTTGTCAAGATACTATTAGTTCTCCCCCTTTTTGTCATAAGCAAAAAGAATGAAGGCGGAAAAAAATAGTAAGAGTATAAGATGAAATACTCCCCCACAGAAGGAATACCAAGGGATACTTGGCTGCTGATTAGTATATCTTCTGATGAGAGCAGAAGTGGTTCTAGTGACATCTCCATTCTGGACAAAACTTAATCTTCAGATACTTCAGAATGAGAAGCTAGGAACCCTCTCTTCTTCTGAGGACGCAAGTCAGAAGTTGTAGTAGCATCTTCTGATGTTGTTGCTTCTGGTTTGACAAGTTCTGAGTCTTTGTTTCTTTCTAAAACGGTCATGCTCATCTCTGCAAGCTTTTTCAGCTAGCTTTGACTTGTCAGAGTCAAGCTTATCATTAATTCTAACATGAATAGCGTTCAGAATATCAACAGAGGGGTTCTTATAAAAACCAATGATTCCTTGACCAAATCTTACTCTACTGATGCCTCCAAGATTAACTTCACCTTCAGGTTCAAGTTTTGGATCTTGGGACATATGCCTTTCTCCCGTCATGTGTTGCTTGCATCCACTGTCCAGGTTCCATGGTTGGAGTTTCGATGGACCTATTGAAGATATCTGCAACATATATAATCTTATCCCTAGGTACCCACTTTCTGGGTCCTTTCTTGTTAGTTAGCCCAGAAGTTCTGACAACTTTGGGTCTTTCAACAGGATAATATAAAGGAATTTGAACATGATATTTTGACATAGAGAAAGTTCCTTTCTTAAGAGATGATGGAGCAACTTCAGAAGGTTTAGAATAACCAATGTCAGATATTCCATTTCTGCTTACGCAATAGATCATTGAAGCCATTAAGCTTCTGTCTACGCTTTTAGCCAGGAATCTTTGAAAAGATTTTTCATATTTAGATTCATTCTTACTAACAGAGGCATCATAAGCAATAACTTCTTCTAACTTAACAATTTGATTTTTTAGCACAGAGTTAGAGTTAACTAAAGCATGATTACTCACATTTAATTCAGAAATCTTTTTCTCATGTTCAACAGAAGTTTCAGAGGCAGCCGAGAAATTGTTTTTCAACTTTTTATGCTTAGTCAAGAGAGAGTTATATTTATCCATAATATCAGACAAAGCATCTTTAAGTTCAGAAGTTGAGAAAGAATCAATTACCTCATTTTCATCGTCAGAGTCTGGATCTCCCTCTGATGCAGATTCAGAGTTAGTTGCTTCTTTTGACTCTTCTTCTTTGTCTTTGACAATAGCCATGAGTCCTTGAACTTCACCATTAGAGTCAACATCCTCTGACTCTGATTCGTCAAAAGTCATCATCAGACTTTTCTTTGTTTTGAAGTGCTTCTTTGACTTTTTGTCCTTTGACGAGCCTTTGTATTTGCTCTGCCTGTGCTTCCAGATGCAGTTGAGCTTTCTGGATATCAGAGTCAGCTCATCCTCATTAGAATCTTCAGAGGCTTCTTCAGGTTCTTTTGCTTCTGCTTGGAGAGCTTTAGCCTTTTCAGATTTGGATTTCAAGGCTATAGACTTCTTCTTGTGATCTTGATGTTTAGCACGCTTTCGTTCATGACACTTCAGTATGCTTATGAGTTCTTCCAAACTCATCTGCTCAACATCTCTTGTGAGCTCCAAGGAAGTTATCAAAGGCATCCAGCTTTCAGGAAGACCTCTAAGGATCCTCATGACATGATCCGCAGTGGTGTAGCTATTGTTGAGGGGTCTTATTCCAGCAATAATCAACTGGAATCTGGAAAACATATCCTCAATGGATTCGTCAGGTTCCATTTGGAAGGATTCATATTTCTGGATCAAAGACAGTGCCTTTGATTATTTCATTTTCTTGTTTCCTTCATGAGACATCTTCAAGGATTCAAAGATGCCCTTGGCGGAATCACGATCAGTAATTTTCTCATATTCTTCATATGAAATGGCACTTTGCAGAAAAGATCTTGATCTGTGATGTCCTTCATGAGACATCCTTCTTTTGATCTTCACTCATCTTCTCCCTTGGGATCTTTACACCGTGTTCATCAACAGGAGAGGTGTAGCCATCAACAACAAAATCCCAGAGATCAGGATCAAAGCCAAGAAAGAAGCTTTTGATTCTGTCTTTCCAAAAATTCGGTCTTGCACTGTATTGATATTTGCTTGTAGTAGTGGTGGAATCCATGAGTTTTTCACACTGGCCCGGATCTTCTGAACAATGTTTAGTGTGGTAATCAGAACTTGCGCTCTGATACCAATTGAAGGTGTGAAAAACGACTAGAAGGGGGGTTGAATAGAGTTTTGAATATAAAAACTTTCCCCTTAAGATTTAAAGTAAATCTTTTCGGTTTCTCTGAGATAGAAGGTGCAGCGGATAAAGATAGAGAGAAGAGAGAAACACACAAGTATTTTATCCTGGTTCACTTGATAAATCCCTCAAGCTAATCCAGTCCACCCGTTAAGGTGATTTCTTCCTTCTTAGAATGAAGGCAATCCACTAATCAGATAATTGTTACAACTGCACTTGAAACCTACAAGTGACTAACAATACACTGACTTAGCTCACACTAAGATTCACTCTCTTAGTCTTCTCTAGGATCCGATCAACCTTGATCTCCTAAAGGAATCACCACTAAGATACACAGATCCTAATCTTCTTAAGGATACTGACCTACCCGGTCCCTTAAGGAAAATCAAACAACTGTTTGAGGTTGGTGTTTACAAAGGTTTGCTTCTGAATAAGCTGAGTGTAAACTTAATAAGAACAGATGAAGAAAGTAGAGGCTTGAATCTTTTCTTGTATTGCAGCTCTTGGTTTTTCTCTCTCGTTAGTCTTTCTTCTCATCTTCAGCCTTAAATAGTCCAAGGTGTAAAGGATATTTCTGTTGAGAGAATATGACAGTTGGAGGGCATTTCTGGAACTTCCAGAACCTGCTGTGGCTGAACCTTGGTAGGTAGGCTTGTCAGAATAGTACACTGCTCTTGTACTTCTTGATAGAGACATTTGCCTTTAACCATTGACTTCTGATCAGAGGAATGCTTCGTTGGAACTTGTGCAGCTTGGTGATCAGAGTTAGAGGGAAGCTTGGATCCTCTGACCTTCGTAACTTCTGCTTCTGGACCTTTAGAACTTCTGGTCCTTCAGATCTTCTGATCTTCAGAACTTCTGATCTTCAGAACTTCTGGTCTTCAGATCTTCTGATCTTCAGAACTTCTGATCCTCAGATCTTCTGGTCTTCAGATCTTCAGAACTTCTGATCTTCAGATCTTCTGATCTTCAGAACTTCTGATCCTCAGATCTTCTGGTCTTCAGATCTTCTGGTCTTCAGATCTTCTGATCTTCAGAACTTCTGGTCTTCAGATCTTCTTATGAATATATATTCTGGTGTCAGAATCAGAACCTGTTTGTCAAAACACTCAAGACAAACGTTAGAGTATCATCATTGTTCATCCACAAATAAATACTTGTTATCATCAAAACATAGAGTTGTACCACATGACCAAATCTTGATCTTACAAGAAAGTGGTTGTGGAGGCTCCAAAGAAGAAAGGAGAAACAAAAGAACCAAAGAACAAGGGGAAGCAAGTGGCTGTGGAGGCTCCAAAGAACAAAGGGAAGCAATTGCAGTTGGATGCTCCAAAGAAGAAAAGGGAAACAACTGAACCAAAGAACAAGGGGAAGCAAGTGGCTGTGGAGGCTCCAAAGAAGAAAAACCAGCCGTTTAAACCTCCTTCCAAGAAGCAAGTGGATGCACCACTGAAGTTACCTGGTCTTGATAATTTTTCTGTTGAAAATATTTCTCCAACAAAGAGGCCTGCAAAATTCAAACTGCGAGTGAGGAAGTCTGATAGGATAAGAAGCAATGTTGTCCAGTCAAAGTCCAATAGTAGAAAACCTGTATTGTTGCTTATAGATAGTGATGATGAAAGGGAGACTGTTGTTGATAATGCTAATGTAGATGCTACTGCAAATGGAGATGCTACTGGTGACAATGATGTCATTGCAAATGGAAATGTTAATGGAGTTGCTGCCAATGATCCCATTGCTAAAGGAGTTGCTGCCAATGATCCAATTGTTAATGAAGATGCTGGCAATGTGCATGTGGTTGTTACTGGAAAGAAGAATGGCAAACAACCTAGATTTGGTGATGTATATGAAGATGATGATTCTTTCATTCCATCAAGTGACACCGAGGCAGCGTTTGGAAACTGAGCAGAACAGTACAGAACATGACAGAACAAAACGGAACAGGATGGAACAGTACAATAATATTTTGTACACTTTGTTTGGTAAATAGATCACAGACAGAACAAGACTACAAGATTGATTACATATATACCATTATCATATTTAATTATACATAAAAATTGGATTGTACAGAATAATTTTTCCATCACGCAAATGCCAAAAACTGGAGAAAGCATCCACCTTTCTTTTAACTTCATATTGATGATATATTCAATTCTCCACCCTGTAACCTTGGCAAAGGGATTATGAAATTAATTTGTGAGTTTGATGATGGAGAACACAAACGATGTTACATCTGATGATGGAGAACACAAATAATTTATGTATTGTGGAATTCAGGATGTGCGATTGTGAAGGAAAAAAGAATCGAAGGATGTGAAACACATGGTGGAATACAAATTATGCTCGTAAGCGATGAAAAGAGAGATGAGGAAGACGATGCAAGGAGAAATAGAGAACGGTGGAGGACAAGGAGAGATGAGAGATTAAACCTAAGGGTAATTTTGTCAGTATAAAATATTTTAATTGGTGTCCTGTTTCCGTTCTCTTGCGTTCCACTCTTTTTCAAGGAACCAAAATGTACTGTTCCAAGAGACATATGTATTGTTCTGTTCCATCATAAAAACATGACAAACATGGAACATAACCAACATGTCTCGTTCCGTCCCCTTCTCACGTGTCTGCCAAACGGTACCTGAGGATTCCACAGCTTCTGTACATTTCAGTGATAGTGAAGAGGAAAGAGCTGCAAAGGTTAGTGATGATGGATTTGAAGGCATACTTGTTGGTGTTGCTGAAGCTTTGTTAAATGAGCAACTAAGGAAAATGGAAGAAGGTACATGTGAAGTAGATGGTGGTGGTGCAGAAACTGTGCTTCCTCAATATGATGATGCTTTTGATGGTGACCATGAAATGGAGGCTACTTGGGAAGATTAAGAGTTACATAGTATGTCTGAAGGTGATGATGATGATGTCATTGTGAGGAACAAGAGTATGAGGTTTCATGCTGAGGATATTAGGGCAGAACTTAACTTCAAAGTAGGTATGGAATTTACTTCATTGGAAGAGTTTAAGGTTGCAGCTAAGGACCACTCTGTTCTGACTGGAAGGGAGATTTATTTCCCCAAAAATGACACAACCAGGGTTAGGGCTGCTAGCAAGAAGGATTGTAAATGGGTTATGTTGTGCAGCAAAGTGAGTGGGAAACAAACTTTTGCAATTAAGACATTGAGTGGCCCTCATACTTGTGCGAGAGTATTCAACAATAAGAATGCTACTTCCAAGTTTGTTGCAAAGAAATTGGTGGAGAAACTGAGGGGTTCAAGGACAATGAGGCTCAATGATGTTGTTGATGAGATGAGGTTGGATTTTTCCACTGGCATGACAAGGTATAGAGCTTGGAAGGGAAGACAGCTTGCTTTGCAGGTAGTTGAGGGAGATGCAAGCAAACAATACTCATTGCTCTATAAATTCAGTGCTGAACTGAGGAGGGTTAGTGCAGGCAATACATGAAAAATGCAGTTGGAGAACCCTGCTGGAGGCATACAACCTAGGATTGGCAGATTCTATATGTGTCTAGAAGGTTGTAAGAGGGGATTTCTTCAGGGTTGTAGACCCTTTATTGGATTAGATGGTTGTCATCTAGAGACAATGTATGGAGGTATTCTCTTATGTGTTGTAGCAAGGGATCCTAATGATCAAAACTTCAATTGGCTTTTGCTATAGTGGAGTCAGAGTGCAAGGAAAGCTGGCAGTGGTTCCTTGATCTGCTACTACTTGATATTGGTACAGATAGAAGGTGGATCTTCATATCTTACCAACAGAAGGTAAAGCAATTTATTTTTCCTTTGTTATCATCTTCATTCTTATTTCATTATCCTACATGATTCTGAATTTCTGCTTGTCTACATGCTAATAGGGGCTACTGAGCTGTTTGGAGGGATTTGAACACAGGTTTTTTGGGCATCTTTATGCAAACTTCAAGAAGAGGTTTGGAGGTGGTGTTGTAATTAGAAACCTTATGATGGCAGCAGGAAAGGCTACTTATCGCCAGCAGTGGGAAGAAAAAATGTTGGAGCTGAGGGAACAAAATAATGCAGCATGGGAGTGGATGATGGGAATACCTACCAGGTCTTGGTGTAAGCATGACTTCACCTTCTACCCCAAGTGTGATGTGCTCATGAACAACTTGTCAGAGTCATTCAACTCCACAATTATATTGGCAAGGGACAAGCCAACTCTGACCATGATGGACTGGATCAGAACATACTTGATGGGAAGGTTTGCAACCTTGAGGGAGAAGTTTCACAAGTTTAGAGGGGAGGTAATGCCTAAGCCTTTCTCACTGGTTTCCAACAATATCCTCAGAATGGAGGTTTAAAGTGAAGCACATTGTATTAGGTATGGTTTCCAACAAGAATTTATACACATTGTTTACTTTCATGGATAATGGTTGTACTAATCCTGAAATATGTTGCAAACAGGTGAGAGATTTGTGGTGTACTTGAGAAAAAGTTCATGCACATAAATCTGTTTGATTTGGTTGGCATACCATGCAGGCATGCAGTAGCTGCCATAACATGTAAATGGATGAGACCAGAGGATTTTGTGCATCCATACTATAAGAGAGCTACATATGAAGCCACATATGGACATGAGATCACTCCTATCAATGGCCAAAAACTATGGCAGCCTACAAATGACCCTGAGATACTTCCTCCCATAAAGAAGAGAGGGCCTGGAAGGCCTAAGAAGTTGAGAAGAAGGGATCCCTATGAGGAAACAGGAAGCACAAGACTCAGCAGGACTATTGCTAGACACAGATGCAGCAGGTGTGGTCAGCATGGCCATAATTCAAGGAAATGCCCAAATCCAATGGAGAGTCAAGAACCAGAAGCAGGACAAGGGTCTGAACCAGGAGCAGTTCCAGTTGCAGCAGAAACTGAGCCAGTTCAAACACAAGAGGATGCATCTCAGGTCATCAATGCCACACAAGATGCAAATGTAAGTAAACTTATAACATGTGGTCTTATTTTAAACAGATCTACAAGTTTCTCATCAAAATTAATGATTAATATTCATATTGTTCAACATCACATCCAGTTTGATGACATACCTGCCATGCTAAGGGAACAATGGGATCAAGACATGGCAAGATTGCACATTGTTCATGGAGCAGGGCCATCTAATGTTGGTGGTGGAAGTGGATATGCTGGTGGATCTGCTGTTGTTCAAGAGGAGCCATCTGAAGTTGTTCAGGCACTCCAATCTCAAGTTGCTAAATGAGAGGGTTGAAGGTTGTTGTGGTTAGTAAGGGCTCGGTTGTCGAGAAATAATGGAGGGCTGAAAGATATTTAATGCAAACAGACCAAGTGAGAATATTTTGTGGTTTGTTGGCATTACTTTTGACACCACATGGGTGCATATTTTGATATAGTTTAGGCAGCACATGGGTTGCAGTGTTTAATGTTGTTTTTTTATGTAATTTGGACCACTTAAGCTTTGTTTAGGACCATTTTGTCTTCTGAATGTGTGGATGTGTGGACCACTTAAGCTTGAAGCTTTGTTCAGGACCATTTTGTCATCTGAATGTGTGGATGTGTGGACCACTTGACATTGAATTATGAAGCTTGATGTTGTTGGCATTACATTAGTCAAAGATTCTCTCTTTCACTTTACTTTATGTGTCTTGTAGTTCTTTTTACCTTTCAGTTACAAATGCTTCATTATATAGATCAAAACAATGTTGAAAAAAGAAACAGTTCCATTGCCATTTCTTCTGAATTCAGGCACTTGTAACAATCATAACTCCATTACATGATTCTACATAAACCCAACCCACCCTACCCAAATAACTTTCAAAACATCAACATGAAACCTTACACAACATGAAACATCAACATAACTGTAACACCCCAATTTCCGGGTGTCACTTTAGTAACCAAAAATAAACTTTACGCGGAAAACAGGTAATTTTTTTTTCCGATTGTTTCCTCTAAATAAAGCGATAAAGAAATAAAGACATAACCCAACACTAACTAACCAATGTACACCCAAATATAAACATGTACAGCCTCAGCTGCACTCCCACGTCACGCACATTCGCAGTGACTCCAAAGTAGTGTGCCCGTAGGCAAATATGTACAACACCAGAAGTGTGAGTGAGAAAGTCATAAGTACAATCCACTAAGAGAAAGTCGGCCTCAAAATGGCCTAAGCAAAGACCCCTACAGTCCGACTGACTCACTGTGATCCCTCAATAAGAGAACCACACGAAAAGCCATGCATCGGGAACCTACCCTGTCCCAAAAGCAAAATGAATCAGAGCTCTACACAAAATATGACGCCTGCCTAAACCTACCCTCCCATCATTGCTCACATAACCGAGTCCACAGCTAACTGAAGACGACAAGTTGAAGCTCAGCTCCATGCGTCGTAGAACTCCCTCCGTTAGACGTCCACGCTTGTTAGTACGGTCCTCCAACTCAAACCTGATCCTCCTCGAGGGAGAGACCATCGAAACCCAATCCACCGTCGACGTCTGGCAGCAGGTCGACCGCCCAAACACAAACATGAAACCAAAGCCAAGGCGCTAGGGTCAACTCACGGAAATAAGTAGATATACACTCAACAAGTGATATGGGGTATAGATATATGTTGATATATATACATATATAAACAATCCTAGCATGTTATGGCTCTAACAATGCTTCAATAAACAAACAGCACACAATTCAAGTCAGAATAAATGTATGCGTGAAATGCACAATATGATCCGGATTTGTGACGCGTTCCCGTTCGCCACAAGTGAAGCATTCCCGTTCTTCACTATGGATGAACCATTCCCGTTATTCATCCAGGATGAACCATTCTCGTTATTCATCCTTGGTGAACCATTCCCGTTATTCACCATATGATGAACCATTCCCGTTATTCATCATTTATGCAGTGGTGAACCATTCCCGTTATTCACCATGAAATGCACAGGTGAACCATTCCCGTTATTCACCCGATTGATGCAATATGGTTAGCCAAACACCGAATCGTCCTCACCACATAAGTGTTTAGCTCAAACCCAAACTCAAAACAACCCAAGAGTTAGTGTCGGTCAATACAACACAACTCGGAGTAAGTGTCGGTCAATACAACACAACTCCACCCACAAAAGTACACAAGGGTCTAGTGTCGGTCAATACAACACAGCCCGAACAACAAGAGCGCTAAGTGTCGGTCAATACAACACAGCTCCAACAACAAGAGAACCCAAGGGATTAGTGTCGGTCAATACAACACAACCCCAACAACAAGAGTACGTAAAGTACTCGGTGACTTTCAATCATCACCTTAGCTCACCTCAGTGGCTTTTCCCAATACCAAAACCCACAACAAAAGTCGACTTTTCCCCGTCTTTCGTAAATACTTTCCCCTTCAGTTTTCCTATGCTTAAACGTTAATAAAAATTGTTTCAATTCACATTAGTCAGGTTATGAGTTTATTTCTCAAAGTCTAAGTTTCCCAAGTCTTTAGTTTTTCAAAGCTCTATCATTCTAAGTTTTCAAAGATCAAGCACCCAAAATACATTTCCCGGGGAAAGTCTAAGAATTCCAACATATGGCTAAGTCTCAAACCCCACATTTGGACTTGCCTAGGGTTGTTCATCCAACCCGAAACATCAAAGATCACCAGATCAATGAATCTCCACTCCGAAGTCGCGTCAAAACGCACAATCCATCAATAGCACAACATCACAAGTTATGGAAAGGCATCATAACATCAACTCATCATTATAAACAATATCAAATAAAGCATAGGTCGAATTTATCGACGCCTATCATGCAATCATAGCTAATATGTAAGTTGCCCTAACCTCGAGCTGATCCAGTCTCGTAATCAAAGTTTTCTTCAAGCAAAAGCTCTGAATATTCCAAAGTTCCTTCAACTGAACCTCGGAGAAAAACAAAGCAGAAACCAAACAATATCGATTAGCTCGATCACAATACAACTCATAAACGATAGACAAAGCATCAAAGCTTCAGAATACAACATTCGGATGCGAAAAGACAAGTTTTCGAAAACGAAAAACTCCCCCCCATTGATATAGCTCTCGGCCATAAGGAGAAAAAGGGCTCCGGCTCTTTTTCTTCGATCAAATCTATTTACAAGGTAGTTTTAGGGTAAAACTAAGGCAAAGAAACTGTCGGAACAATTTTCGGACAATCGGATCAAAATACGGCCGTTCAGGGGCGTTTTGGTCCAAAATAAAAGCTCAAAACCTCAAAGTTATCAGTTCGGAAAACAAATTTGACAGCAATGATCCTAACGACATTCGTAACAACAAATCCTAAAGGCACGAAGTCAGATTACGACTTTTCGACAATAAAGTTTCGAAATGTGCGCAAAAGGGGTTTTGAAACAGTTTTTCAGATCTTGGACAGCTCGATCACAATCGGCGATTACTGACAGAGGTTTTAGACTCTTGGGTACGTAGGGAACAAACCCCAACCAAGAAATCAGAGAAAACGGACAGTTTTACAAAAAGCTCAAAACTGTGAGCAAAGAAACGACTTCAGAAATGCAGTAGAAACAGTAATCAGAGGTAAGAATCATGCTAGTTACCTCAGTACCTCGAAGTAGGGACGAACTGCACGAAGATCGGTCAAGTTTTCGCGAAAATCTTTCCTCTCCTCCTCTCTCCTTGCTCGCGGCCTCTAAGGAAGAAAATGAAGAGATATTTTGCTTTTTCGCTTATTTATAGGCGGGTGAAATCGCGGGAAAATGAAAATTTCGCGATTCCGATTTTTGCAGCACGTACACCGAAGAATTCTAAGAGAGATTCTGGCGTTAGATTTCCAGAACTCAAAACAAATCTCAGACATTTGGGAAAAACGATATCTTAAATCCCAAAAGCGATGTAAGTTAATCTGTCCTGAAAAACTACTTTTTGCTGTGATCGTCAGACGACAAAACTTTGTACTGGAGAAAGATTGGAAATGTCGAAACAAATCTGGCAATGCGGACGGAAACTTCGTTAGAAGTCCTGAATAGAAAAAGTCCTCAACCATCGCTCGAATCTAGGGTTTCGAAGCAAAGAAATAAGCGTCGTCGGACTTCCGAACAGTGAAACCTATCGTGCGTATAGTCCAGAGTTCCGAAATGAAACGCTGGTCGATGGAAAAATAAAGAGAATCTTTAATTCTCCCAAGAGTTCGAAATCTCACTTAAAACGTTACTCTAAAGGCGAATAGCCTATTCTGGACACGCTCGCCATAAGGCAGGTGTGGAAACGACTCGTACTAACTCCGAAAGCAACTACGCAACATTCCTCAAGAAATTCCTGAACTTTCTTCTTCATTAATCATTCTCAAACATCAAACTCCTGTCACGCTTACACTGGTTCTACGCGTGAGTCGGAAATTAACTTGTTCTGAAATCCAAGTCTTACAATACTCCCCTCCAAAAAGGAAGTTTTGTCCTCGAAACTCAGAGTTCTGCGAAAAGTCCAGGATACAGTTCCTTGATCTTGTCTTCCAATTCCCATGTAGCGTCTCCCGTATCGTTGTTCCATATCACTTTCACTAAAGCAATCTGCTTTCCGTTTGATTGTTCCGGGTCGACCACTTGTGTCGGGTGTCCGTTTGAAATAATACTAGTTGGCACTCCGTGCAGTCGCACAATCTTAACCACTTGCTTCTTTACCTTCGGTCGTCCGAAATTCTTCTTAAACTCGGTGTCTCTCTGTCATTTCAAAGTAAATACTCAACTTGGCCTCGTGATCTTCATCTACAGTCCAAAACTCCACTTGTCCGTTCGATAACTCCTAGACGAAATATTGCGTTGTAATCTAATAGTCCATTAACGTCACATCCAACTTCGTAGCTATCATCACTCGCACCATGAAATCAATCTTCTACTTAGTCACCATTCAAATTAAAACTCGACTTGAGTCTTAATACCTTATGCATCACAAGACTCATTCCCTTTAACATTAACTTATCAACAACTTATAAGATAATCCTCCTCTTAATATCTAACAATCCATTATTATCGTCTTCTTCCTCAAAACTTCCCTCACTCAAACCTATTTACACTTACTGAAATCCCTAACACTTCGCATAAATCGAGACTTATCCTCTAGAAGATCAAATCATAACTATATCTCAAGAGACTTAACTAGCCATTTTATCATCCGATCCTTCAACATTCTGAGATCTAACTGTTATCGTAACCGCTAACACCACTAAATCTCTTATTCGTACATGATTTTCAACTCCCGAAGTCAATCTTAACCCTAGGATTCTCATTCAACTTAGCAAAATTCACTTGTTAACTCCAGCATGCATCACCGAAATCCATAGCAAAGTTCCATTCACTCTTAAACTCTACGAAACTTGTCCAAATATAACAACCTCAGGTATTCATCTTAATACTAACATTTTCCTTTCTGTAACTTAATCATCCTCCAATCAATCCAACACTTAGTCTCTCGATCAGAACCTGACAAGACTTCATGTCTCACGCGTTTGGAATAAAATCAATTGGCTTAAAATCTAAACCCTCACTAAGTTTGGACCACCAATATCCTTTAGCTCTCCAACACTTCTTAAATGAATATTCATTTCTTAAAGCTACAACTCCTTCCTAAGGAAAATCAATTACTTAACACGAACTTTCCTCCCAAACCCGAGACTAATCCTCGATCGATTCAAATTCATCTTACACATCCTTCTATCCAAGTCCATAACCAGCTGTGATTCCGAATATCACCCCCTCAATATTAGGTTGATCAGGCCTAATACATCGAAGGTGGAAATTTAGAAAAACCCACTGGAACAGACAATGAGTTCCTATCCTCCAGTAGTCACAAATATCCTGATATTACATCCCAAGCCTTGATACGAAGCATCACAATAAACTTCATAAGGTTCCTCCGGTTGTGGCAAAATAAGCACAGGTGACGTCGTCAAACGCTCCTTCAGTGTCTGAAAACTTGATTCACATGCCTCAGTCCATGCAAGAGGTTGATCCTTCCTCGTCAGTTGAGTCAAAGGTCCAACAATCTTGACAAATCCCTCAATGAAGCGTCTATAATATCCAGCTAAACCCACAAAACTTCTGATCTCTGTCACTGTCTTCGGTTGCTCCCAAGCCAAAACAGTCTCTACTTTCGCCGGATCCACAGCTATGCCTTCCTTTGAGATAACATGGCCTAAGAAATTGGCTTCCTCCAGTCAGAATTCACACTTGAAAGGGTTCGCATACAGCTTTTTCTCTCTCAACACTTGAAAAACTTGGCGCAAATGTCCTTCATGTTCCTTCGCGTCCTTCGAATAGATCAGTATGTCATCAATAAACACCACCACAAACCGATCTAGGAATTCATGAAAGATGCGGTTCATGTAATCCATGAAAACAGCAGGTACATTTGTCCCTCCAAACGGCATCACTAGGTACTCATAGTGTCCGTAACGTGTCCTGAATGCAGTCTTTGGTATATCCTCAGTCTTCCCCTGATCTGATGATAGTCTGACTTCAAGTCTATCTTGGAAAATACGGCAGCTCCTCGTAATTGATCCATCAAATCATCTATCCTCGGCAACGGGTATCGGTTCTTGATCGTCGCCTTGTTCAGTTGTCGATAATCCACACACAATCTCGACCTTCCGTCTTTCTTCTTAACTAAAAGTACTGGCGCTCCCCACGGTGAAACACTTGGTCGAATGAATCCTTTTGCTGAAAGATCCTTCAACTGAGATTTCAACTCTACTAACTCTGCAGGTGCCATACGGTACGGTGCAATCGAAATCGGTCCGGTTCCGGGTACAATGTCTATCACAAACTCTACATCGCGCACTGGCGGTAGTCCAGGTACGTCTTCAAAACAACATCAGCAAAAATCTCGAATCTTTGGAATACCATGCACATCTGAGTCTCTCCTACCCTCTAGATCCTTGACGACTCCGCTTCAGAACTAAACGCCCCAAAATCCTACGTATCGTACCCATAAGGAATTTCCCTGAGATCCTAGCTTCCTTATCGACGCACCGGTAAAACAGCTCCCTAGCTCAGCGTGCTATTCTAGACCTCGTGTAACCTCTATAGTTAAATCACGAGCAACTTCGAATAAGGTCCTACTAGGGATAATAATCATAGGATCATAGTCTAGGTAGTAAATACAAGATAGGCGCGTCACACTCGTTTCGAAGATAAAGGAGTAAGTTATTCTAGAATAAGAGAACAGTTAAAATATTACCGTCGTCCCCACGTTCTTCCTCGTTCAACTCCTCAACTCTTGCACCCTCCGTGATGTAAACCCCTTCCTCTGTAGCAAGTTGCTTTCCTTTTCCAGCATGCCCTGATGATTCGCCCTTGGGTGCCTTGCAATCTCTGGAGAAATGTCCCGGTTGGTTGCAATTGAAGCATATGCTCCCCTTGATCTTGCACCTACTAGCATAGTGCCCCACTTTCCTACACTTGAAACACGTCACTGTTTTTCCCGAAGTCTTGTTTCTTGTCCCTCCGGTAGCATTATTCCCTTTCATCTTATCGTCAGACGTTTCCCCCTAGAGTGTCTTGCAGTTCACAGCTAGATGCCCCTCTCGGTCACACTTGAAGCATCTTCGTCCAATCACTGAGCACTTGTTAGCAAAATGCCCAAACTTTCCACAACGAAAACATGTCCCACCTTTGTCACCAACTGGCTTCCCTCCAGTATCAGCAGTCGTTGGTTTGTACACTCTTGAGATACGATCTCTTCCATCGGAACGCTGATACGGTCCCCACTGATGGTAGCTCTCCCTTCTGTTGTAGCCTTGGGAACCTGACCTCATTGGTCCCCCAGCTCCTGTTCGGTTCATTCCTCTTTGTTGATACATCGCCGTCGCCATCAGTCGTTGGTGATGCTCGCGTGTAGCCTCTTCAGCGCGCATGTAAGCGTCTTCCGCAGCCTGGTTCATCATTGCCTCGATCAGTGTAGCTATTGCCTCCGCCATCAGGTTAAGGTCCACCATCCTCTGTCTCATCAAACGTCCAATTAGTACTAACCATACGGTAGCACTAGACAAACCACTCAATCCGATTAAGTAGTAACGCAAACAATTAGAGCGAAAATCGCTCTGCAGACAATCAATTTTTACTTTTTGCAGAGTCACACAACCTAGCACAAAAGACCTATTCCCCAAAGACTCTCGAAAGACTCGACTAAGCTCTGATACCACAATGTAACACCCCAATTTCCGGGTGTCACTTTAGTAACCAAAAATAAACTTTACGCGGAAAACAGGTAATTTTTTTTTCCGATTGTTTCCTCTAAATAAAGCGATAAAGAAATAAAGACATAACCCAACACTAACTAACCAATGTACACCCAAATATAAACATGTACAGCCTCAGCTGCACTCCCACGTCACGCACATTCCCAGTGACTCCAAAGTAGTGTGCCCGTAGGCAAATATGTACAACACCAGAAGTGTGAGTGAGAAAGTCATAAGTACAATCCACTAAGAGAAAGTCGGCCTTAAAAATGGCCTAAGCAAAGACCCCTACAGTCCGACTGACTCACTGTGATCCCTCAATAAGAGAACCACACGAAAAGCCATGCATCGGGAACCTACCCTGTCCCAAAAGCAAAATGAATCAGAGCTCTACACAAAATATGACGCCTGCCTAAACCTACCCTCCCATCATTGTTCACATAACAGAGTCCACAGCGAACTGAAGACGGCAAGTTGAAGCTCAGCTCCATGCGTCGTAGAACTCCCTCCGTCAGACGTCCACGCTCGTCAGTACGGTCCTCCAACTCAAACCTGATCCTCCCCGAGGGAGAGACCATCGAAACCCAATCCACCGTCGACGTCTGGCAGCAGGCCGACCGCCCAAACACAAACATGAAACCAAAGCCAAGGCGCTAGGGTCAACTCACGGAAATAAGTAGATATACACTCAACAAGTGATATGGGGTATAGATATATGTTGATATATATACATATATAAACAATCCTAGCATGTTATGGCTCTAACAATGCTTCAATAAACAAACAGCACACAATTCAAGTCAGAATGAATGTATGCGTGAAATGCACAATATGATCCGGATTTGTGACGCGTTCCCGTTCGCCACAAGTGAAGCATTCCTGTTCTTCACTATGGATGAACCATTCCCGTTATTCATCCTGGATGAACCATTCCCGTTATTCATCCTTGGTGAACCATTCCCGTTATTCACCATATGATGAACCATTCCCGTTATTCATCATTTATGCAGTGGTGAACCATTCCCGTTATTCACCATGAAATGCACAGGTGAACCATTCCCGTTATTCACCCGATTGATGCAATATGGTTAGCCAAACACCGAATCGTCCTCACCACATAAGTGTTTAGCTCAAACCCAAACTCAAAACAACCCAAGAGTTAGTATCGGTCAATACAACACAACTCGGAGTAAGTGCCGGTCAATACAACACAACTCGGAGTAAGTGTCGGTCAATACAACACAACTCCACCCGCAAAAGTACACAAGGGTCTAGTGTCGGTCAATACAACACAGCCCGAACAACAAGAGCGCTAAGTGTCGGTCAATACAACACAACTCCAACAACAAGAGAACCCAAGGGATTAGTGTCGGTCAATACAACACAACCCCAACAACAAGAGTACGTAAAGTACTCGGTGACTTTCAATCATCACCTTAGCTCACCTCAGTGGCTTTCCCCAATACCAAAACCCACAACAAAAGTCGACTTTTCCCTGTCTTTCGTAAATATTTTCCCCTTCAGTTTTCCTACGCTTAAACGTTAATAAAAATTGTTTCAATTCACATTAGTCAGGTTATGAGTTTATTTCTCAAAGTCTAAGTTTCCCAAGTCTTTAGTTTTTCAAAGCTCTATCATTCTAAGTTTTCAAAGATCAACCACCCAAAATACATTTCCCGGGGAAAGTCTAAGAATTCCAACATATGGCTAAGTCTCAAACCCCACATTTGGACTTGCCTAGGGTTGTTCATCCAACCCGAAACATCAAAGATCACCAGATCAATGAATCTCCACTCCGAAGTCGCGTCAAAACGCACAATCCATCAATAGCACAACATCACAAGTTATGGAAAGGCATCATAACATCAACTCATCATTATAAACAATATCAAATAAAGCATAGGTCGAATTTATCGACGCCTATCATGCAATCATAGCTAATATGTAAGTTACCCTAACCTCGAGCTGATCCAGTCTCGTAATCAAAGTTTTCTTCAAGCAAAAGCTCTGAATATTCCAAAGTTCCTTCAACTGAACCTCGGATAAAACCAAAGCAGAAACCAAACAATATCGATTAGCTCGATCACAATACAACTCATAAACGATAGACAAAGCATCAAAGCTTCAAAATACAACATTCGGATGCGAAAAGACAAGTTTTCGAAAACGAAAAACTCCCCCCCATTGATATAGCTCTCGGCCATAAGGAGAAAAAGGACTTCGGCTCTTTTTCTTCTATCAAATCTGTTTACAAGGTAGTTTCAGGGTAAAACAAAGGCAAAGAAACTGTCGGAACAATTTTCGGACAATCGGATCAAAATACGGCCGTTCAGGGGCGTTTTGGTCCAAAAGAAAAGCTAAAAACCTCAAAGTTATCAGTTCGGAAAACAAATTTGACAACAATGATCCTAACGACATTCGTAACAACAAATCCTAAAGGCACGAAGTCAGATTACGACTTTTCGACAATAAAGTTTTGAAATGTGCACAAAAGGGGTTTTGAAACAGTTTTTCAGATCTTGGACAGCTCGATCACAATCGGCGATTACTGACAGAGGTTTTAGACTCTTGGGCACGTAGGGAACAAACCCCAACCAAGAAATCAGAGAAAACGGACAGTTTTACAAAAAGCTCAAAACTGTGAGCAAAGAAACGACTTCAGAAATGCAGTAGAAACAGTAATCAGAGGTAAGAATCATGCTAGTTACCTCAGTACCTCGAAGTAGGGATGAACTGCCCGAAGATCGGTCAAGTTTTCGCGAAAATCTTTCCTCTCCTCCTCTCTCCTTGCTCGCGGCCTCTAAGGAAGAAAATGAAGAGATATTTTGCTTTTTCGCCTATTTATAGGTGGGTGAAATCGCGGGAAAATGAAAATTTCGCGATTCCGATTTTTGCAGCACGTTCACCGAAGAATTCTAAGAGAGATTCTGGCGTCAGATTTCCAGAACTCAAAAAAAATCTCAGACATTTGGGAAAAACGATATCTAAAATCCCAAAAGCGGTGTAAGTTAATCTGTCCCGAAAAACTACTTTTTGCTGTGATCGTCAGAAGACAAAACTTTGTACTGGAGAAAGATTTGAAATGTCGAAACAAATCTGGAAACGTGGACGGAAACTTCGTTAGAAGTCCTGAATAGAAAAAGTCCTCAACCATCGCTCGAATCTAGGGTTTCGAAGCAAAGAAATAAGCGTCGTCGGACTTCCGAACGGTGAAATCTATCGTGCGTACAGTCCAGAGTTCCGAAATGAAACGCTGGTCGATGGAAAAATAAAGAGAATCTTTAATTCTCCCAAGAGTTCGAAATCTCACTTAAAACGTTACTCTAAAGGCGAATAGCCTATTCTGGACACGCTCGCCATAAGGCAGGTGTGCAGACGACTCGTACTAACTCCGAAAGCAACTACGCAACATTCCTCAAGAAATTCCTGAACTTTCTTCTTCATTAATCATTTTCAAACATCAAACTCCTGTCACGCTTACACTGGTTCTACGCGTGAGCCGGAAATTAACTTGTTCTGAAATCCAGGTCTTACAATAACTTCCATTCCCTTCTCAGATTACATTTTTCGTCCATAAAGAAAGCAAAAGCAAACAACCCAAGCTAACACAACAATCAGTATGGATACAAATGCCATTTTCTTATTCACCAGCTCACGGTCAAGCTTCCTTTGAAGCTTGCTAATCTTGTTCTTGCTTTCCTCCAATTTCATCTTTGTGTTCTCAAATTTCATCTTTGTATCCTGCAATTTTTTCTTCAATTCATCCTGAAATTCTAGTTCCCTTAGAACAATGTCGTACGCGATGTCAGGACAATCGACTATGATAGCAATCACACAGTATCAGTAAAAGTTAAACACAAAAGTAACAAGACACAAGAATTGGTAACCCAGTTCAGTGAAACTTCACCTACGTCTGGAGGGCTAAGCCCAAAGAAAGGAAATCCACTATGTCAAGAGTTAGGAACTACAGATACACATGAACACAACCAGTTCATTGTTCTTTTCCTAATCTACCCAGTGTATTTCTACTTAGTATCTCAACCTAAGTATGAGAGCCCCTCTCACTTTCTCTCAATCACTGCCATAGTGATCGGTGAATACAAATAACAAAAGTGTTTGAACAATCAAACTCAACACAGAACTGAAACTTGCTTTATAGAATCAGGGAGCAAGAACAGTTCACAAATAACAAGAACAAAGCACAACTCACAATCCTAAAACACTTGATCTTCAATCTTAGCTCTCGTGTCTTCACGTTTTGGGTCTTTGTTCTATTTATACTTCAGCAGAGGTGGCACTAGGGTTAGCTGGGCTGAAGAACAGAATTGATCCACACAACTTCAAACGCAATCTTCCAAGATATGATTTGCGTAACAACCGAGTATAAGATAGAAACAAATCTTCAATCATAGATTTGTATCAACAATAAACAACCCACAAAGAACTCACTTTAATCAGTTACTTGAACGTCAAGTAACAACAACCAAATCTTTAACAAATAACAGAAGGGACCCACAACGCGTGCCAGCCAGTGAATGAATGTCCTGGCTTTACAGAAACAGATGTCAGGACATCTGCTTCGACAACAGGTTGTTTTTAGCAAAATGCATGACAACAGAAGGAACAACAATCTCTCCCTTTTTCAAATTTTGCCTAAAAACAAATTCATAACCAGAGAGGAAAAAAAAACACACAGAATCAGCAGCGGAACAGAACAAAAACAGCACTCCCCCTCAAAACAATGCTTCTTCATATGCAGACATAGAGGAACTCCCCCTCAAATGAAGCATCCAACTGAACACATATAAAATGCTTGAAGTACATAAATCATAACCATAGCAGCACATAAATATTAACTTCCAAGTTAGACAAGCACACCAGCAGAACTTGAACAAACATAGCATTGTCACACTGTCTTAACATAAACCTGCTAAATAATAGAAACCAGAAGCAGAAACAGAAAACAAAACACGGTCTTCAACATGAATCTTCTAACTAATGTCTTCAACATGGATCTGCTAACTACTCCCCCTTTTTAGCATTACTTTGGCAAAGGTTGTAAGTGAAATAAAGCCAACTGACAACTACAATTTAAGCTTCAGATGAAGACTCATCTTCCTCAGATCCTTCCTCCTCTGTAGCATCACTTCTAGACTCACCCTCGTGACCTGCCTCCTGAAGGTGTGAAACACGACTAGAAGGGGGGGGGGGGTTGAATAGTGTTTTCAATATAAAAACTTTCCCCTTAAGATTTAAAGTAAATCTTTTCGGTTTCTCTAAGATAGATGGTGCAGCGGATAAAGATAGAGAGAAGAGAGAAGCACACAAGTATTTTATCCTGGTTCACTTGATAAATCCCTCAAGCTAATCCAGTCCACCCGTTAAGGTGATTTCTTCCTTCTTAGAATGAAGGCAATCCACTAATCAGATAATTGTTACAACTGCACTTGAAACATACAAGTGACTAACAATACACTGACTTAGCTCACACTAAGATTCACTCTCTTAGTCTTCTCTAGGATCCGATCAACCTTGATCTCCTAAAGGAATCACCACTAAGATTCACTCTCTTAGTCTTCTTAAGGATACTGACCTACCCGGTCCCTTAAGGAAAATCAAACAACTGTTTGAGGTTGGTGTTTACAAAGGTTTGCTTCTAAATAAGCTGAGTGTAAACTAAATAAGAACAGATGAAGAAAGTAGAGGCTTGAATCTTTTCTTGTATTGCAGCTCTTGGTTTCTCTCTCTTAGCTTTCTTCTTTTCTTCAGCCTTTTATAGTCCAAGGTGCAAAGGATATTTCTGTTGAGAGAATATGACCGTTGGAGGGCATTTCTGGAACTTCCAGAACCTGCTGTGGCTGAACCTTGGTAGGTAGGCTTGTCAGAATAGTACACTGCTCTTGTACTTCTTGATAGAGACATTTGCCTTTAACCAATGACTTCTGATCAGAGTTATGCTTCGTGTTGGAACTTGTGAAGCTTGGTGATCAGAGTCAGAGGGATGCTTGGATCCTCTAACCTTCGTAACTTCTGCTTCTGGACCTTCAGAGCTTCTGGACCTTCAGAGCCTCTGGTCCCTCAGAGCTTCTGGTCTTCAGATCTTCTGATCCTCAGATCTTCTGATCCTCTGATCTTCTGATCCTCAGATCCTCAGATCCTCTGATCTTCAGATCCTCTGATCCTCAGATCCTCTGATCCTCAGATCCTCTGATCCTCCGATCTTCTGATCTTCAGAACTTCTGACGAATATATCTTCTGGTGTCAGAATCAGAACCTGTTTGTCAAAACACTCAAGACAAACATTAGAGTATCATAGTTGTTCATCCACAAATAAATACTTGTTATCATCAAAACATAGAGTTGTACCACATGACCAAATCTTGATCTTACAATCTCCCCCTTTTTGATGATGACAAAACCATGTATTTTGATGAACAACTCTAAACAAATAAACTGAATACACTCAGAGTATAAGGTATCAGAGTTAAAACTTATCCTGATGTGTATAGTTTATCTTGCTCCTTCTGAATCCAAGACTCGTGCTTGATTCTGAGCTAAGCTCCCCCTGAATCTAATACTTAATATCAACGTTAGTAATATCTAGATTCTGAGCTAAATAATATAGGAGTTGTCAAGATACTATAAGTTCTCCCCCTTTTTGTCATAAGCAAAAAGAATGAAGGTGGAAAAAAAATAGTAAGAGCATAAGACGAAATACTCCCCCTCAGAAGGAATACCAAGGGATACTTGGCTGCTGATTAGTATATCTTCTTATGAGAGCAGAAGTGTCAAAGTCCAGAGGTTCTGGTGACATCTCCATTCTGGAAAAAATTCCATCTTCAGATGCTTCAGAATGAGAAGCTATGAACCTACTCTTCTTCTGATGACGCAAGTCAGAAGTTGTAGTAGCATCTTCTGATGTTGTTGCTTCTGGTTTGACAAGTTCTGAGTCTTTGTTTCTATCTGAAACAGTCATGCTCATCTCTACAAGCTTTTTCAGCTAGCTTTGACTTGACCAAATCTTACTCTACTGATGCCTCCAAGATTAACTTCACCTTCAGGTTCAAGTTTTGGATCTTGGGACATATGCCTTTCTCCCGTCATGTGTTGCCTGCATCCACTGTCCAGGTTCCATGGTTGGAGTTTCGATGGACCTATTGAAGATATCTGCAACATATATAATCTTATCCCTAGGTACCCACTTTCTGGGTCCTTTCTTGTTAGTTAGCCCAGAAGTTCTAACAACTTTGGGTCATTCAACAGGATAATATAAAGGAATTTGAGCATGATATTTTGACATTGAGAAAGTTCCTTTCTGAAGAGATGATGGAGCAACTTCAGAAGGTTTAGAATGACCAATGTCATATATTCCATTTGTGCTTACGTCATAGATCATTGAAGCCATTAAGCTTCTGTCTACGCTTTTAGCCAGGAATCTTTGAAAAGACTTTTCATACTTAGATTCATTTCTACAATCAGAGGCATCACAAGCAACTATTTCTTCTAACTTAGCAATCTGGTTCTTAAGCACAGAGTTAGAATTTACCAAAGCATGATTATCATTTTTCAAATCAGAAATAATTTTCTCATGTTCAGAAGGAGTCTTAGTAGCAGCAGATAAGTCCTTTTTCAACTTTTTATGCTTAGACAATAAAGAGTTATACTTATCCATGATATCAGACAAAGCATGTTTCAGTTCAGAGGTTGAGAAAGAAGCGAATACCTCATTTTCATCGTATGAGTTTGGATCTCCTTCTGATGCTGAGTCAGAGTCAACAGCATCCTTTGACTCTGCTCCTTTGTCTTTGACAATAGCCATGAGTCCTTGAACTTCACCATCAGAGTCAACATCCTCTGACTCTGATTCATCAAAAGTCACCATCAGACTTTTCTTTGGTTTGAAATGCTTCTTTGACTTTTTGTCCTTTGATGAGCCTTTGTATTTGCTCTGCCTGTGCTTCCAGATGCAGTTGAGCTTTCTGGATATCAGAGTCAGCTCATTTTCATCAGAATATTCTGATGCTTCTTCAGATTCTTCTGCTTCTGCTTGGAGAGCCTTAGCCTTTTCAGATTTGGATTTCCAGGCTATAGACTTCTTCTTCTGATCCTGATGTTCAGCATGCTTTAGTTCATGACACTTTAGTATGCTTATGAGTTCTTCCAAACTCATCTGCTCAACATTTCTAGTTAGCTCCAAGGAAGTTATCAAAGGCATCCAGCTTTCAGGAAGACCTCTAAGGATCCTCATGACATGATCAGCAGCGGTGTAGCTTTTGTTGAGGGGTCTTATTCCAGCAATAATCAACTGGAATCTGGAAAACATATCCTCAATGGATTCGTCAGGTTCCATTTGGAAGGATTCATACTGCTTGATCAAAGACAACGCCTTTGTCTCTTTCACCTTTTTGTTTCCTTCATGTGTCGTCTTTAAGGAATCAATGATACACTTAGCGGAATCACGATCAGTAATTTTCTCATATTCTTCATATGAAATGGCACTTTGCAGAATAGCTCTTGATCTGTGATGATCTCTGAACTCCTTCTTTTGAACTTCACTCATCTTCTTCCTTGGGATCTTTACACCATGTTCATCGACAGGAGGGGTGTAGCCATCAACAACAAAGTCCCAGAGATCAGGATCAAAGCCAAGAAAGAAGCTTTTGATTCTGTCTTTCCAGAAATCAAATCTCTGACCATCAAAGATAGGTGGTCTTGCACTGTATTGATATTTGCTTGTAGTAGTGGTGGAATCCATGAGTTTTTCACACTGGCCCGGATCTACTGAACACTGTTAAGTGTGGTAATCAGAACTTGCGCTCTGATACCAATTGAAGGTGTGAAAAACGACTAGAAGGGGGGGTTGAATAGCATTTTCAATATAAAAACTTTCCCCTTAAGATTTAAAGTAAATCTTTTCGGTTTCTCTAAGATAGATGGTGCAGCGGATAAAGATAGAGAGAAGAGAGAAGCACACAAGTATTTTATCCTGGTTCACTTGATAAATCCCTCAAGCTAATCCAGTCCACCCGTTAAGGTGATTTCTTCCTTCTTAGAATGAAGGCAATCCACTAATCAGATAATTGTTACAACTGCACTTGAAACATACAAGTGACTAACAATACACTGACTTAGCTCACACTAAGATTCACTCTCTTAGTCTTCTCTAGGATCCGATCAACCTTGATCTCCTAAAGGAATCACCACTAAGATTCACTCTCTTAGTCTACTTAAGGATACTGACCTACCCGGTCACTTAAGGAAAATCAAACAACTGTTTGAGGTTGGTGTTTACAAAGGTTTGCTTCTAAATAAGCTGAGTGTAAACTAAATAAGAACAGATGAAGAAAGTAGAGGCTTGAATCTTTTCTTGTATTGCAGCTCTTGGTTTCTCTCTCTTAGCTTACCCGGTCCCTTAAGGAAAATCAAACAACTGTTTGAGGTTGGTGTTTACAAAGGTTTGCTTCTAAATAAGCTGAGTGTAAACTAAATAAGAACAGATGAAGAAAGTAGAGGCTTGAATCTTTTCTTGTATTGCAGCTCTTGGTTTCTCTCTCTTAGCTTTCTTCTTTTCTTCAGCCTTTTATAGTCCAAGGTGCAAAGGATATTTCTGTTGAGAGAATATGACCGTTGGAGGGCATTTCTGGAACTTCCAGAACCTGCTGTGGCTGAACCTTGGTAGGTAGGCTTGTCAGAATAGTACACTGCTCTTGTACTTCTTGATAGAGACATTTGCCTTTAACCAATGACTTCTGATCAGAGTTATGCTTCGTGTTGGAACTTGTGAAGCTTGGTGATCAGAGTCAGAGGGATGCTTGGATCCTCTAACCTTCGTAACTTCTGCTTCTGGACCTTCAGAGCTTCTGGACCTTCAGAGCCTCTGGTCCCTCAGAGCTTCTGGTCTTCAGATCTTCTGATCCTCAGATCTTCTGATCCTCTGATCTTCTGATCCTCAGATCCTCAGATCCTCAGATCCTCAGATTCTCTGATCTTCAGATCCTCTGATCCTCAGATCCTCTGATCCTCAGATCCTCTGATCCTCCGATCTTCTGATCTTCAGAACTTCTGACGAATATATCTTCTGGTGTCAGAATCAGAACCTGTTTGTCAAAACACTCAAGACAAACATTAGAGTATCATAGTTGTTCATCCACAAATAAATACTTGTTATCATCAAAACATAGAGTTGTACCACATGACCAAATCTTGATCTTACACCTCCTCTATAAGCTTAGCAATCAAAGTATCCACCTTCAGCTTCCTCTCAGTAGCAACCTTGATAGACACCTGCAGCTCCTTTGAAAGATCCTCCAATTCAGCAATAACACTTTGAGTTCGAGAAGCAGACATTGAAACAGGAATTGATGTCCTGCGCGATGGCATATCAATGTCCAGGACATGGGGATCCAGGAACAAGCGATGATCCAAATTGATGGGGGTACCCTTAGGAAAAGCCACATCATCCATTCTGAGTATATCGGGATGCTGCTTTAGGATGATAGCAGTCAAGAGTGAAGGAAAAGAAATAGGCAGCGTTACAGCACAAGTTTCTGCATGTTTCAAAGTTTGAGCAAACACCAAAGAGCCAAAATCAAAAGGCACCTCAATCCCAATTCTGTAGATCAGTTTCACTAAAATTGCAGAGACAGCAGAGGTATGATGAGAAGGGATCCAATTCACCACTCATATCCTGTTCAGAATATCATACTTCACACTCAATAACCCTGTAGATAAAAGCTTCTTAGCAAGCCACTTCTTCGCTTGTCCAGCAGTGAGTTCCTTGGCAACCTTGTCCAAAGACAATTCTTCCTCAACAAACTCCACATCACTTCTTCCAAGGGCTTGGTTGATCATAGCAGGAGAAAAAGTTACACATTTCCCTCGCACATAAACTTTCCTGAATTCAGCACTTCCAGGAATGCCAACATCATCTGTCAAATTAACTAGGAACTCTTTCACTAGCTTCTCATAACATTTTCAAATATCCATGACTGTCTTCCTTAGATCAGCCCGGTCAATGAGAGCAACAATCATCTTACACTCAAGCACATCCTTGCCAATCACCCTTTCTTTTGTAATCCGGCGGTTGCAAACATATTTCCACTTGAGAACATTCTCAGCAGCATGAAAGGAAACATTATCAATAGGGAAAGAAGGAACATCTTAAGGAATTCGCTTACCAGAGAATTTCTTCTTTTCAGAAGTCCGAACGTCCTGAACATCGACTTCAACATCAGACTCAGATTCCAAATCAATCCTTGGAATTTTCTTCTTCTTAGCAGTTTTCTCTACCTTCTTGTGTGAGGAATCCACAGCCTTTTGTTTACCTTTGCTCTTCACATCCATTGTGGATTTGGCCTTCTTTTGTGAACCAGAGGGGGTGTCTTCAACAGGAACCCTTCTTCTCTTCTTCATCCTGGCAGCAACACTTGCCAGAGGAACATCATCTGAGTCATCAGCATCTGAAATTTCATGAACAGATGGAGGAGATTTGGTAGACTTCTCAGAAGAGACCTCCTCGTGGGCTTCATTCTCTGGTTCTGAGTTCTTGGACTCAAAGGATGAATCCAGAGATGGTGAATTCTCCATATCAGGAACATTGGATACAAGAACTTCAGTTTGAGGAGTAGAAGCCTCAACATCTTCCTCTTCATCCGCAGAGGAAATTTCATGAGAAACATCCTCAAACACAGGTGAGTTACGAGTGCCCTGAGATCTCGTACTCGACTTGTAGCGCTTTCTGGCAGGAGTTCTTGAATTTTTTCTTGCAGAATCCTTCTTGGATTGAGCGGAGGATTGCGCAGTCAATCCCATAACCTTGACTCCAGAAGATGTCTTCTCAATCTTGCCTTTGATGGAGTCTTGCTCTCCTGAGACTTGACACATGGTGAAATATGGCAGAGTATGCAGATTCAGAGGATCAAAGAAAAATTGAGAGCAAAGATGAAATAGAATTACACAATTAAAAAAACTCAATCATTTGTAAGATAGAAACATGGTCGTTGGTGATGATTATATAGCAGTTGAGTGGATGAGAAGCAATCATGATGATGATGTCATAACGGCAGTTATTGGTAGTTACGAGAAAACTAGCCGTTAGAGCAAAGTGATGCGGTAATTGCTATGCTTCTTGAAAGAGCCAAATCCCAAGATTTCCTCTCAATTTCTCAAACGTGATAGCATCAAGTGGTTTGGTAAATATATCCGCCAATTGCTTTTCAGTAGGAACATGCTCTATAGTGATAATTTTATCTTCAACCAAGTCTCTAATGAAGTGGTGTCTGATATCAATGTGCTTGGTCCTGCTATGTTGAATAGGATTTTTGGAAATATTAATAGCACTAAGATTGTCACAGTACAGTGTCATAACATCCTGCTCGACTTCATACTCCTTCAGCATTTGTTTCATCCACATGAGTTGAGTGCAGCAACTCCCATCAACAATATATTCAGCTTCAGCAGTTGACAAGGAGACACAATTTTGCTTCTTGCTGAACCAAGAGATCAAGTTGTTCCCTAAGTAGAAACAACCTCCAGATGTGCTTTTCCTATCATCAGCACTTCCTGCCCAATCTGCATCACAATAACCAACAAGAGTAGGATTCGTATCGTGTGTATAGAGAATACCATAATCACATGTACCATTAACGTATTTGATTATTCTCTTCACTTGCAAGAGATGACTAGTTTTTGGAGCAGCTTGATATCTAGCACAAGCACCTACAGCAAAGGTGATGTCTGGCCTGCTAGCAGTAAGATAGAGAAGACTACCAATCATGCTCCTATACAAGCTTTGATCAACATCTTCTCCTTGTTCATCCTTAGATAACTTGATATGTGTAGTAGCAGGAGTTCTTTTGTGACCTGCCTTTTCTAGTCCAAACTTCTTAACAATACTCCTAGCATACTTGCTTTGTGAAATGAACTGAGAATCTTCCATTTGCTTAACCTGAAGACCCAAGAAATAATTCAACTCACCTACCAAACTCATTTCAAATTTAGATTTCATTTGTTGAACGAAATGCTCCACCATCGTGTTCGACATTCCTCCAAATACTATATCATCTACATATATCTGTGCTATCATGAGCTTGCCTTTGTCATTCTTTACAAACAGGGTCTTGTCTATTCCTCCCTTGCAATAGCCATTGCTGACAAGAAATTCAGTGAGTCTTTCATACCATGCTCTTGGAGCCTGTTTCAATCCATACAGGGCTTTCTTCAGCTTGTACACATGGTCTGTGTAAGGCCCGAAGTTCAATTTGGAACAATTTTATGAAAGTTTGAATAAAATTGGAGATTTAGCTAATGTTTGATAACTGGCAGTTTGGAACTGTCAACTTGTGCGAATTTTTAGAGGATCTTAACGACTTTATTTGGGAAAACTTCCTTCATGAGAGTTGTATCCCTTTAAGTCTAGAAAATTCTCCAAGTGATTTCGCGTCAATCCGACCTCTGTAGCTTAAGATATTCGCGTCTAAGCGACGGTGGTTCCGGCTGTACAGTACCAGCGAGTAAATTAGTTTGTTTTCTTCTAATTCCGAATGTGATTAAGAAATTAGTTAAGAGGGCTTAAGTTTTTAATTAGATTCAGGTCTGATTAAGTGCTTAGGTTATTGGGTCAAGGGTTTGGCTT
This sequence comes from Lotus japonicus, assembly GCF_012489685.1. Taxonomy (NCBI): domain Eukaryota; kingdom Viridiplantae; phylum Streptophyta; class Magnoliopsida; order Fabales; family Fabaceae; genus Lotus; species Lotus japonicus. Next base: position 18,949,776 of record NC_080045.1, read on the forward strand.
GGAGCGGGCTCAAGAGAAAAGAAAAGAAACCCAAGCCCATGAAGAGGGGGAGCCCGCGGTTGTATTAGGGTCTTGAAGGGGGGAAACGTTTCTTTTCCATTCAGTTCTGAAACAGAAACCCTTGCACTCCTTACGTAAAGAAAACAGAAGAGAAACGAGTGAGAGAACCACCCCTTGCTCCCTTAGCCGCCGCCGACCAAGCCACCACAGCCACCTTGTGCGCGCGCGAGAGAGAGAGGGAGACCTGCGAGGGAGAGAGCTCGAGTAGGAGGGAAGAGAGGGTCTTGGACAGCAGCTTTTGATCCCTTCTTCATCACCCAACTTCTGATTTCTTCACTCTTAATCAAGGTAAGGGCTGGTCCTAGGAATTGGGTAGAGTTTCTAGGGAGTTTTGCCATGTTTTGTTATGATTATGGATTGATCTTGAGGGTTTGGGTTATGGGATTGCTTGCTGGACTTTTATGATATGTGACTATGCTTTCCTATTTCCAAATTCTATCCTTGAATGAGTTATTGATACCATGTACAAATTACTTGCTAGTTGCTAAGATTGAGTTGCCATGCAAAGAGTACTTGTTATAACATGAAAGTTGTTTGGTGATTGAATCTGAAATTTTTACATGATACTTGGATTGTTGGGCTGTACCAAGGCTACCATGATCAAGAGGGAAGGAAAGAAAAATCGTTTTGGAAACCCTAGAGCCCTTACAAGGCTCGGCCGAACCCAATTATTAAGGGGTAGGCAGATTTCTTTTTCCTTTCGTCTTGATGATGTGAGTCGCATGGTACCTTGCCGATGAACTTGCCATGATATGCTATGCTTGAGTGAATGATTATGCGTTGATGTTATAGGTTTCCTTAGTAAACTATATTGTTTATTGAATAAGTGTTCAAGGGTCGCTCGTTGTAACACCCTGTTTTCCGATTAGTAGAATATTTGTTAATTTATTTTAATTATTATTGGGTTATACAGTAGCTTGAATAAATAGGTGATTTTATAATATAATAAGGTGTTTAAGTGATATATGGAGGGAGTATAATATTTAAATTATATTATTTAATTACATAAGATTTAATTAAAAGGGGTTTTAGGGTTTAGAGTGAGTAATTAGGAGTTAAATAGAAAGAGAAAAAAAAAAAGGAGAGAAATCAGAATTAGAAGAGCAGAACAGAAAAGGGAGAAAGCGTGAAAGCAAGAAGGAGAGGAGAAAAGAGAAGAAAACCTAGACTTTGATCTTCAAGAGGTAAGGGTTTGAATTCTTATTTTCTGGTTTGGCATAATAGTTAGTGATGGTGGAAAGCAAGATTTAGGAACCCTAGAATGTAGAATTCTCTAAACTGAAAGTAGATAGTTTGAATTAGGGTTATGGATTGGGGGTGGAACAGGCTTCGGGTTAGAGAAAAGGATTTTGTTTGATTGGTGCAATGAACCATTACGGTGTTTACCTTAATATATTTTGATGCTACCTCGTGATGTTTGTGGGAAGGCAGCGGGTATTGTTGCTATTTTTTTTTTACTTGTGGATTATTGCGGGTCTGATGCCTATGTTAGCAGAGTGGTATTTGAGTGCGGGATTGGCTTTGATTATAGCTATGTCATGGAAAGTAAAAAAAATCTAATATTGTCGAGTAGCCATAAAAATACAAGAACGTGATTACGGTAACTAAAGCCATGTAATGTGATTGAGGGTATATCTTAGCGTGAAGACAAAAACTAATAGTTTATGAACGGCATCCAAACTTTTATGGTGATTTGTAATGGAGCTAGTGATCGAGTGAGTATATAAACTAGTATAGTGAGTATATAAACTAGTATAGTCTCAGGGAGGCTATGAACAGATACATCTTAATTCACATCTGTTTAATAATGCTTATATGTTGCTGTTTCTTTTAATTGATGTTATGTGTTCAGTTGTTATATTTTGTGAAATTAGAGATGATTTGTATTTTTGAGCTGGTGATGAATATGCTAAAATAATTAAGACTTAGAGATGGTCTGAATATGCATATGTTAGTTGAGTTTTACACAATACACTGCATAGTTGTCAAGAGGCAATGTTTGCTAGTTCTCGTGGAGGCTAGTGACTTGTCCCAAAACTGGAGTGGTTTTGAAGCCTAGAGCGAGGGCTTTATTGGTGGTTATCTGTCTGGAGTGGACGCGGTGATACCGTTAAGGATAACAACTTTGGTACCAAAGACATTTGCACGGGTCTCACTTGAGTCATATATGTTACTGTAGGGAGTTGTTGATGTTAATCAATGAGAACTGCAATATCTTTGGAGAATTCTGTTGTTGTGGTAATTGACAATATTTATATTTGCTTTATCTGAGCTATGATTATGGAGTATTGGCATACTTTGAAAATTAATTGATTATATTAAATTTCATGATATATTTTCTTAATTATGTATGAGGAATTTACGAATAATTTTTACAAGCTTTTGCATTACTTATTATTATGCTTATCCATATGATATGAGTTCTCACCCTTCTGTTGGAATGATGTTCTATGCGACATCGCTCAGGTACCGAGGATAGTGGAGCTTCTCGCGAGGGTTAGTCAGAGGAGCTAGTCTTTTATATATGCTTTTAGTGATGGGAGTCATGCTCTATTATGTAACACCGGGGAAACGCTTAGATGTACCTTGATGTTAAGAGTTATTTTGTGAACTCTCTTATTTATTTCTGGATTATGTTTTATTTTGGAGTTGAAAAAAAATTCGCTGTGCTATGCATACGATATTATGTCAGTAAAGTTGGAAATTTATATATTTATTATGAGCATGACAGGTGTTTTTATTTATGGTTTTGGAGAATAAGTGTGACACCCTCTGTGTTATGCATTTTACTCTGATTTATGCCTTAATAATTACGCGGGGTTTAGAGGGTGTTACACTCATCCAGCTGTAATTCCCTTGGGCGCTTGGAATGTTGTTGATTTCTGTGACATGAAATTAAGACTCTAGGTTTGACTTTAGAGCCTTAAGAACAAAGATAAAGAGAATTAATAATGTTGTGACTCGCTTGCAAGTGAAATTAATTAGCGGACATAGGTCAGGTAGACTATGGTCCATGAGAACGATGGTACCTTGCACGCGAGGGAGTTATTTGGGTTGACTGCGGTCTCCCGTGAACCTCGTGGGCCGGTGTGGCTTCACGTGATTTGGTTGACTGCGGTCACCGTGAACTTTTGTGGATCATTGCGGCTCCACGTGAATTGGTTGACTGCGGTCACCGTGATAACCATGCCTCTCCGGAAGCACGAAGATGGCCATGGAAGTTTTGGTGGGTTGTGTGAAGTGAGGTTCCGTTCGATGATCTACTAACTAAAGGAACCCTAATGTGAAAGAATTAATTATTTAATTTGGAAGTTGAATCATTATATTTATCTTGCTATGTGTTTTTCTTTTAGACCTGACCCTGCTTTTTGTGTTATGTGTTATTTCGGGGGGGGGGGGGGGAAGATGACGTCCACGACGACGATCGAGCCCTGAGACTTGATAGTCAGCTTGACGATCGGGCCTGGAGAGCCGACTCCTCCGGGATTCGAAAAGTCTATGTCGGGGATGTGAGCTTCATGGGGACGGATAGGGACGAAAACTTGGTGGAGGTCCGAACGATTGAAGGGGGAGTCATTGATATGCCCTATCCGCCTGCTAGATTCCACCAGCTTGAGAACGAGGGAGTCGGGGAGTCGCCAGCTGAGTTCGTGCCCTGTGACGAGTCTGATGCTTCAGTTACGGGACCACGTCGATATGGTGGAGGCGCACGGTGGATACACAACAACTTGGTTGGACCAAGACCAAGAAAGAGAAGACAGGCTGTTGAGGACGAGAAACCAAAGGACGACCCTGCAGAGCGACCGAGACAGTGATGGCATGACTGGGGGACCCTATGAGAGCGAGCATTCATTTTAGAACCTTACTTTAATTTTGTTAAGCTTTATGGAAACTTTGATTATTTGATGTACACAGTTTACTTTCTCTGTGGTTTTTCCACACTTGGGTGTAGACACGGCATTTCTTTTATTTACAGTTGGTTTTATGACAGTGATAGATTATGTTCGAATCCGTTCATGAATTTAATTCAAACCGTTTTTCATTAATCCGCTGTTTCTAGTTAAAGTTGTAAATCGGAGAAACATTAATGAGGTTTCCAAAACATGGTATTCAAGAGTTTTCTAAAGAGAAAATGATCTTTTATCACCTAATCAAGATAAGTAATAAAAACGGCGAAAATTATTTGTGAAAATTGGTTACTGTGTGACACTCGAGAAATCGGGGCGTTATAGTCTGGATGATGAGGATCTATGAATCCTTTGGGTTGTTCAACATATACTTCTTCACTCAAGTACCCATTCAGAAAAGGACTCTTTACATCCATTTGATAGAGTCTAAACTTTAACAAACAAGCAACTCCCAGTAATAGCCTTATAGATTCCAGTCTAGCCACTGGAGCAAAAGTTTCATCAAAATCCACTCCTTCTATCTGAGTATAGCCTTGAGCAACCAATCTCGCTTTGTTTCTAGTGACCACTCCATTCTCATCTGACTTGTTCTTGAAAATCCATTTAGTACCAATAATGTTCACTCCTTCAGGACGTGAGATGAGGTCCCAAACTTCATTCCTTCTGAACTGATCAAGCTCTTCCTGCATTGCATTTATCCAGTATTCATCAGTCAGTGCTTCCTTGACATTTTTGGGTTCTATTTTAGAGATGAAACAACCATGAGCAATGAAACTTTTAGATCTGGTAGTTACTCCTTCCTTAGGATCACCAATAATATTTTCTTGAGGGTGATTCTTCTGAATTCTAATGGATGAGGCTTTGTTTGACTCAATCATTTTTCCTTCTTGTTCATCTGCACTAGTCACAGACTCATTGTCGAGGTCAATCGTTAGGACATCGGCTGGGACATCAGCATCATCATCTTCCCTTGCAGTTGTCTCAGACATTTTGCTTGGTACATCATCTATAATAACATTGACAGATTCCATCATAACCTTTGTACGAGAGTTATACACCCTATAAGCTTTGTTGTTTGTTGAGTATCCCATAAAGATGCCTTCATCACTCTTGGGATCAAGCTTCCTTCTTGGTTCAGGATCAGCCAGAATATAACATTTACTCCCAAAAATATGAAAATGTTTCACAGTAGGCTTCCTTCCTTTCCAGATTTCATACTGAGTAGATGAAGTTCCTGCTCTAATCGTTACTCTGTTGTGGACATAGCATACAGTACTCATTGCTTCAGCCCATAATTTCTTTGGAATCTTTCTTGCATGAAGCATCACCCTGGTGGATTCTTGAAGAGTTCTATTTTTCCTTTCCACAATATCATTCTGCTGAGGAGTGATAGGAGCAGAAAACTCATGACTTATTCCTTCTGAGCCGCAGAAATCAGAGAATTTTGAGTTCCCAAACTCTCTTCCATGATCACTTCTGATTCTTACTACAATACTGCTTTTCTCAGTTTGAAGCTTCAGGCAAAGTCTCTTGAAAATCTCAAATGTCTCTGATTTTTCTTTCATGAAATCAATCCAAGTGTACCTGGAAAAATCATCAACACACACAAAAACATATTTTTTACCTCCCAAACTTTCAACTTGCACGGGCCCCATTAGATCCATGTGTAGCACTTAAAGGACCTTTGTCGTGGTTGGATGTTGGAGCTTTGCATGGGACATCTTGGTTTGCTTTCCAATTTTGCACTCTCCACATATTCTTCTCTCACCAATTTTTAACTTTGGTAAACCATGAATGGCTTCTTCAGAAATGATCTTCTGCATGCTCTTAAGATTGATATGACCCAATCTCTGGTGCCATAGATTCAGCTCATCAACTTTTGATATCAAGCATCTAGAGACTTGTGCTTTCTCCGGTGAGACCCACATGTAGCAGTTGTCTTTGGATCTGATTCCTTGCATTATTACTTTATGATCATTTGTTGTTACAACACATACTGCCTTAGTGAATAACACATCAAGACCTTGATCACAGAGTTGACTTATGCTGATAAGATTGGCAGTCAGTCCTTTAACAAGCAACACATCATCCAAATCTGGGGATCCAAGATATACCAGTTTTTCTATTCCCTTGATCTTTCCTTTTGCTCCATCTCCAAAGGTGACAAAATTGTTGGCGTATCCTTTGATATTTTCAAGATATTCCTTGTTTCCAGTCATATGTCTTGAACAACCACTGTCAAAGTACCAGTCTTCACTTGATGAGGCTCTAAAAGATGTGTGAGCTATGAGGCATGTCACTTGGTCTTTGGGTTTCCAAGTCTTCTTGATCTGTTTCTCCTTTGAATCTTTCAACACATTCTGTCTCTGAGGATAGCCATAGAGTTTGAAACAATAAGGCTTTATGTTGCCATTTCTTCCACTGTAGTGGCATCTCCAAGGGTTAGACTTATCATTTTTCAGCTGAGGACCCCTATGTTGAGGCACATGTTGAGACATCGGGTTGGACATCTGATAGTTGATGGAATTATTGAATTCATATTTCATTTTAGCACCAACAAATTTCTTTGGCTGCTTTTGATTTTCTTTGTTGGAAGTATTGTAATTGAAGCCAATTCCTTTCACGCTCCTCCCTTGTTTGCTTGTTTCCTTTAGAATCTCATTCAGCATGTCAGATCCACTATTCAGCATACGCACAGATTTATGAGTAGCTTCAAGTTTATTTGTCAGAGTGACCACTTTATCCTGAAGTTCTGCATTAATCACCATCAGCTTAGCCTTTTCTACAGTATCAACATCCTTAAGCTTTGTGTTCCATTCATCAAGATCATCCTGCAGCTTATCAATAGTCCCTCTCAGCTTTTCATTTTCTGACTTGAGCTGCTCTATATTATCTTCTTGCTCTTTCAGAAGTTTGCATGCTTCTTCCCATTTAGTGTGCAAGAGCCTGTAAGTCTCCTTCAACTCTTCATCTGTTATTTCTTCATCACTAGATTCTGAAGCATCAATAGTTCATGAGAAGGCATTAACTCTGTTTGCAGAGAGTTCTTCCTCATCCTCTGTGTCTTCATCTGACCATGTCACAACCATGCCCTTCTTTTGCTTCTTCAAGTAAGTAGCACACTCAGTTCTAATATGCCCATATCCTTCACATTCATGACACTAAACACCTTTATTCTGACCAGATTTGTCTTCTTCTTTGGTCTTTTTCTGAGAATTGAAGGGCTTGAAATTGTTAGTCTTAATGTCCTGGACATTTGACCTGTTTCTTCTATCTATTTTTCTCAGAGCTCTATTAAATTTCTTTGCCAGTAGAGCCAGAGCTTCAGATAAATTCTCACCTTCACAGTCAACATCATCTCCATCATCAGTGTTGGAGACAAAAGCTATGCTTTTATTCTTTTTCTCAGACTTCTCACCAATCTTCAACTCATAAGTCTGCAGAGAGCCAATGAGTTCATCAACCTTCATGTTACTGATATCCTGAGCTTCTTCAATAGTAGTGACTTTCATAGCAAATTTGCTGGTAACAGACCTCAAGATTTTCCTTACAAGCTTCTCATCATACATAGGTTCTCCCAGAGCAAACGAGGCATTGGACAAATCACGCACACGCATGTGAAATTCAGAAATAGTCTCATCCTCATTCATCATTATGTTCTCAAACTGAGTAGTAAGCATCTAGAGCCTTGACATTCTTACTCCGGTGGTGCCTTCATGTGCAGTCTTCAAAATTTCCCAGGCATCCTTTGCCACAGTGCATGTGTTGATCAACCTGAACATGTTTTTGTCCACTCCATTAAAGATAGCATTCAGCGCCTTAGAGTTTCCCAGAGCAGCTTCATCTTCATCCTTTGCCCATTCTTCTTCAGGTTTCTCTTCTGCTTTTGAAGTACTTCCCTCAGCTTGCACTTTGGTGGGATGACTCCATCCTTTGACAATGGCCTTCCAAGTATTGTTATCAATAGACTTAAGAAACGCAGTCATGCGGACCTTCCAGTAATCATAATTGGTCCCATCCAGAATTGGTGGCCTGTTAACCGATCCTCCCTCTTTATTGTCCATGAGAACCAGACAAAGTCTCCCTGGAGCTCACCCAACAGAACAGGGGTGTTTGCTCTGATGCCAATTGAAATTCTAGTTCTGTGAGACCTAAGTTTTTAAGTTTGGAATAAACCGAATAAAATTTCTCTTCACGATTAATTTGATGTAACGTGGAGGAAAACATGAACAGGTGTTTATTGGATGGAATCAATTTGTGAGGGAGAAAGTTCAGGAAAAAGCTAAGGATTTTACCAAAGTCGATAAAAGTTATAGCACGACTAATTTTCGCATTAAACCTAGGTTAAGAACGCTAGTAAATAACTAATTTATATTTTTAGACACGATGGAAATTAATCCCAAAAATCTTCAGAGAAATGTTAGAACTTCTCTTATACGCCTATGAACAAGCGTTTCGATACGAAACCCTGGAATGTACGAACGTCAAATTCCAATACTCGGATGTTTGCCGAAACCGAAACCCTGATAGTTCAAAACCCTAACATCAACGAACGATGAAGACTTTTTCTATTCGGAGCATCAAACGAAGATTCCACACGCGTACACCCATTTCTCTTGATGTTCTGAATCTTTCTTCAGAACAAAGTTTTCTCATCCGACATCAACTGCAAAAAGTAGTTTTTCGGGTAAACCGATTTACACCGACTTTTGATCGTTTGATTCAATTTCAAGAAACCTGTTTTGAGTTCTGGAATTCTGTCGCCAGAACCTATCTTAGAATTCTCCGAGGAATACGCAGGAAAAATCGGAATCGCGAAATTTTCATTTTTCCAAATTTCTCGAAACCTATAAATAGCGGGAAAATGAAAAATTTTCAAAAAAACTCCCCATTTTCTTCCCCAAACCCGCGAGCTCCAAGAGAGAAAGAGAGGATTCTGATTTTCGCCGTTTCTTGCCCGTTTGTCGCACTGATTGTTGCTAATCGAAGACCTCGAGGTAGGATTACCATATCTCTCTTCTGATCGTCGTTTCTGTCGACTTTTTCTATGTCTTTCTGTGCTCAAAGTTTTGAGCTTTTTGTAAAACTGTCCAAATAAGCTGATTTCAGTGTCTAAGCTTATTCTCTGCATGCTCCTGAGCGTGTTTAGCGGATTACATTTTGCTGAATATCGCTGAAATGCCGCCGGAATCCATTTTTGTCGGAAAAACCCATTTCTGGGCAAAGTTTCGTTCTTTACGTTAAAAATTCACGACTTAGCTTCGTGCTAGTAGGATTAGTCGTCATAAACGTCGTTGTTGACGTCCCCATCCAATTTGTTTTTCGAAAATCCAGTTTTGAAATTTTGAGCTGAAAATAATGACCAAAATAGCCCTGCGACAGTTTTTGATCCGAAAATTTTTCTGAGCTTAGAACCGTCTTAGTTACGACTAATGATAACCTAGGAACCAAGTTTGATCGAAGAAAAATCGACCCCCTATTTATGAAAAATGGCCGAGAGCTCCATCAAGGGGGGGAGGGAATTTCGTTTTTTCGAAAACTTGTCTTAACGCGTTAGATTGTCGTACTTTGGAGTTTGTAATGTTTCGTGTAACCCTAGTACGTATTGTTTGCTGAGTTTCTGACTCATTGTGATTGATTTCAGTGATTTGTCCTTAGGTTCGTTGGAAGAACTTCGTGAAGTTCAAGAGGAGGATTGTGAAGGAAACTTTGAAGAACACCCTGGAGAACCTACAGGTGAGGGCTTCTCACTGAATACTAGATAATGAATTAGGTGTCGACGAATCTGACTTGATTTACTGTTTATGCACTTGATTGTGTTTGATTGGGAAAAACGTTTTCTGAGGCTACGGCTGACAATTGATAATCTTTTGTTGCTTGATTGTTGTTGAGGTTGATTCACATGCTAAATACTACCTGGTTAATCTAGGATGTGTGATATTTGCCCTATATGCTAAGTGCTACATGGTTATTCTCCAATGTGTTGATATATATGCCATGACTGTTGGATTGTGTTACTTGATTATGCAAATACACATATATCTGTTATTCGTCAGAGTGAGGATAACGGGCAGTTATGCCAACTTTTATCGTGAGATTTTGAGGAAGTTTGACGGGTCGAACAGAGTTTCGGGCCTTGTCGTTGTTTTGATGGATCGAGACCTTCTCTGGGAATTACTTGGGATTATGGGATCTTTTGAAAGTTGTAAGATTTGAGATAAAACTAAATGGGAGCTATTTCACAAGGAAAATTCATAAGACATTAAACAACCTCTAAACCTTTAATTAATGATTACAAATTCAATTAAGAGCTTAAGACATGAATATTAGTTTTTGGAAAATGAGAAGTTTCGTCGAGTCCAAGTTTTGGGGAAACCAATAAGTTTCCGAGTATGTTGATACTCTTTGCTCGATGAGCAGTTTTGTTGTGTGACTATCTAAAGGATAAGTCGGGAAAATTAATAAGTTTCAGAGTATGTTGATACTCTTTCGCTCGATGAGCTGATTTGTTGTTGGGCTATCGGAAAGATAAGTCGGGAAACGGGTAGTTTCCAAGTACTTTGGTACTTTTTGCTCGCTGAGCAGTTTTTGACCATCGGATGGAGATGAGTCGGATGATTCGAGAAATCATCATGAGGTACTTTTTGAAGGTGCGAAAAACACTAGAAAGGGGGGGGTTTGAATAGAGTTTTTGAATCACGGGTATACTTTTAAGCTTTTTCAAAACTCAAAGATAAAAACTAAGTGCTGAGTGATAGGAAGTAAAGCACGCAAGTATTTTATCCTGGTTCACTTGAGATAAAAGCTCAAGCTAATCCAGTCCACCTGTGAAGGTGATTTCTTCCTTCTTCTGATGAAGGCAATCCACTAAAATCAATGAGTGTTACAACTGCACTAGCAACCTGCTAAGTGACTAACAATACACTGATTTTCTCACTAGTATCCTCTTAAGAAGCTGATTTACCGATCCTCTTAAGACTAGCTAAATACTGAATCAGCCTTGATTCAGTCCTCTCAAGATCCGACCAACCTTGGTCTCTTGATGAACTTTACAAAGTAATGTAAAAGGTTTCGGGTTTACAATAAGTGCTTCTAACAAGCGAATAGTAAACTTAGATGTTTAAGAACAATGAAGAAATAATGCTAAGAGAATGGTTCGTATATGTTGAATGTTTTCAGCAAAGTTTCTTAGCTTCTTTCTTCTTTCTTCAGCCTTTAAATACTCCAAGACTTGTGATGTAGCCGTTGCTAGGGTTTTATCCGTTGGAGTGGCAATTCTGTGATATCAGACTGCTAGGCTGTACAAGGTAGGTGGCGGACAGACTGAGACATGTACGACGTTGTACTGTGAAAGCGACCTGTCCTTTCACCAGTTGACTTGAGATCAAGGAGCTTCAGATGAACGTTGGTGAAGCTTCTGATCATCGTCAGATTGAAGCTTGGATTCTTCTAACCTTGCAACTTCTGCTTCTGAACAAGTTCCTCAGAACTTCTGATCGTCAGAGCTAGAATAGCTTGGGTCTTCAGAACCAACTTCTTGCAAGTCTTCAGAACTTGAGTCTTCTGCTTCTGGACCGTTCCACTGGAACATCTGGTCTTCAGAACTTCTGACTTGAGTTCTTCAGAACTTCTTGAGAGCTTCAATCTTCAGAGCTTCTGAAGTATTTGCCACTGTTCAAAACGAACATGGTAGGTGAAAGAGCTCTCTTTTTAGTAACCCTTGGTTCTTCTTCTTCTGAACGAATAGGCTTGGGTCAGATTTAGAACCTGTTTGTCACATCTTAAAAAGACAAACGTTAGGGTACCACAATTGTTCATCATCACAAACCTTAATTGTAATCATCAAAACATAGAGATGCAACCACTGATCAAACCTTGATCTTACAATCTCCCCCTTTTTGATGATGACAAAACAAGTATTTTGATGAACAATTTTTACACAATAAACTGAATACACAGGAAAGAAAATATCAGAGATTAAACTTATCCTTGTGTAACAGTTTGCATTGCTCTTTCTGAATCTGGGATGACTCCTGATTCTGAGCTAGGGTCTCCCCCTGACTCCCCCTGAATCTATGACTTGATGAATTGGTGAATAGTCTAGATTCGGAGTCTGGTTATGTGATCAGAATTTACGCTTGAAGAGATGTATACTCATCAGAAGTGATGGTTCAGAACTTAGCGTATATCACATAATAACATAGAGTCTTGTCCATATATAATTGGAATAAAGCGTCAGAAGCAGATTAGTTCAGAATATGAACAAAATGTATTCCTTATTTGAGACACTTGACAATATCTATGTGCTATAAGTAATTATACTTATTCTCCTCTACTGGTTTTATATATAATATAAGAAAAAAAATTGTATCAAAACCATTTTTATGTAGTCCCCCTTTTTGTCATAATCAAAAAGAGTGAAAAACAAACAACAATAACAATAACAAGAAAGAGAGGCAAATAAGAAATGCTATTATTACTGAACAGAGAAAAGGTACAGAGGAGTGAGAGGAATGAAGAAGACTAATCCTAGATAAATAGGAAGGCTCGAGAATTCTTCATGGAGAGAAGTTGAAGGTGGAGGGGACGAATGTCCTGATCAATTGAGGCTAACTGAGTAGCCAGTTCTTCCTTCAAGGCAACATTCTCCTGGACAGCCTCTTGATCCGCTTCAGTGTGATCTTCTTCATATTCCAAAAGCATGCCAATGCCCTGGAGCTGATCTTCAATGTCCTTCCGGCGAGTGGTCAAACGGAGGAGGTCAGTCAGAACTTCTTGAAGGTTCTGAAGACAGTGAGTTTGATGAGAAGTGAGCCAGCATTTCAGAAGAGTCTCAATCGTCTCAAGAGCGTGAGAGATCTGAGAAGAAGATAGATTGACACTCCATGGAAAGACTTGATTGAATACCAAAGTCTTGAGTCCAGAAATCAAATCGAAAGTAGTCATTTTGATGTGGAAGAGAGGAGAATGGATATGAATGGAGGAGAATGGGATTGAATGGTGAAGGAGAAGATGAACGCAGTGAATATAAAGAAGAAAAGTAACAGAAAAACATGCATAAAACTTATCAATCATAAAAGCATGTGAGTTACTAAATGGACGGTGCATTGAATCAGAGAATGAAAAATTAACACAGTCAACATGAAATAAATTCAGTCATAATAAATAAATGCATGCATGATAGATGTGGGGGATTCAAGGCTTGGAAGATGAGGGAAGGTTGTCCATTAAATACTTCATGATTGCTTCCATTTTGCTTGAGGACTCTTGAATTTGCTTGCTTTGCTCATTCTGAACATGTCCTTGTTGCTCAACCATCTGAAATAACCTCTGCTGATCATCCTGAATCCTGTCAATCCGGGCAGCAAGAATGGCAACTTCTGGAGCTGGAGCTGAAGTAGGAACTTCTGGTGCTTGTGTAGGAGTAGCAGCTGCAGCTTCTGAAGACATGACAGTATCAACTTGAGTTGGCCCTTGCTTCTCAACTTCATGAACAACTGCATCTTCCAGAATGACTATACCATCAGAGCTTTCTTCTTCAACCTCTGCGGAAAGCATCACAGCATCTTCTGAGGTACATTCAGAGACAACACATGGTCGTTCAGCCATGGCTCTTCTCATGGGTTCACAAACCCTGTGCAGCACTCTCTGCCTTTGCTCATAGGCCCTCTCAGATGCATCATGAACTCTTAGTCGTTTCTCCCTGCTAAGTTGCTTCTGAAGTTCATGAACTTTGCCTTCTGACCATCTCTCAAAGGCAGACCATAGACCATCAACAAGAGAGGCATCAAACTGATTATCAGTTACCTGATACAGCCATTTCAGTCTTCTGGTGGCCTCTTCAAAAAATCCTTGAATGAGTTGAGTGAGATTCTGGGGTTGGAAGGAGGTTGCCAAGGTTAGAATAGTTTGAGAAGCTCTGGCAACATTGGAGCTGGAAGCATTTGAGCTATCAGGTCTGAGTTGTTCTGAAGGAGTGGACTCAATCTCATGATCCTTCTCTATGCCTGAGTGATCTGATTCATCCATGTGCTCAGCTTCAGAAATCGTATCTTGCCTTTGCCTTGAGGTGACAGTCTTCTCAGGTGAGGTGAAACTCAGATCCCGTGAATTGACTGCAGAATAGTTGGACAAAGACACATAGGAGGTCTCAGCAGCATCTGGAAGCTGATCTTCAAAGTTGGAAGCAATTTGTTGAAGGGGCTTCACATTGAAAGGCGGTACAAGAATCTGAACATCATCATCCTCCTTTTCTTTCTCAGCATGGTTCTCACCAGTTTGGGTTATGAGGAAGGTGTGTGAAGTGGATGAAGGCTTGGGAGTGAATTGTTCAACCAAGGTTCTAAGAGTGGCCTCACTTTGAGCAATACCTTGAATGAAGGAATTGAAAGGAGGTACTGGTTCAGTTGGGATGGATGTGGAAGAGGTGTAAATTGGAATGGAAGGGATGGCTGTGGTAGCTGTTTGGATAGTTGATTTAGGAGCTTGAGGTTCAGCTTGTGTTGGAGTTTGTGTTTCAGGTTGAGGTTCAGGTTGAGTTTCAGCTTGTGTTTCAGCTTGTGTTTCAGGTTGAGTGGGTGCTGTTTGGGTTGAGGTAGGCATGGAGGTAGATATAGGCAGGGGTTGTTTAGGAATAACTACTAAAGCAGAATCAGAGTTAATGCTTTCAGTAATTACCTTACTTGGGCTTCTGATGGGTGTGGTTGTGGTAAGATTTGCAGCCCTTGCTGGATCAGAATTGCGTTTAGATCTTCTTTTCCGTTGTGCTTCTGAAGCAGGATCAGATGCTTGCTCTGCTGCTGTCTCTTTCTGCTGAAGTGGACCCCTCAGAGGTAGCTTCCTTCTCTTCACTAAGGGAACAGCATCAGAATCAGTTGATTCTTCAGCATCAGAAGATTCCTTTATAACCTGAAGCACATTCTGGATGATCTCATGGTCATCCTGCTCATCTTCCTCTTCCTCAAGAGTAACTTTTCTTATCTTAGCCACAGGAATATCATCATCTTCAGTTTCCTCACTTGAGGAATCTTCCCATGTGTCTTCAGAGCTACCAGATTCAGACACTTGACGTGGTTGAACTAAGGTTCTCTTGGAAGGTCTTTCAGTAGAGGGTTCTCTGATGATCACAGTCTTGGATGCAACTTTCTTCTTTGCAGGTTCCTCTGTCAGAATCCTTTTGCCCTTAGGATCTGAAGGCTTGCTACCTGTTGCCCTCCTTGATTTCCTTGTTGCCAACTTAGGAGGACTTTCAAGAAGTGTCTTGACAAACTCCTCAAGAGTGATAGGATCTCCTTGTCTTCTGAGCATCCGCACATACTCCATAATACATGCTGGATTGTCCTTCTTGGACCAAATAGGAAAATCATCAATGGGGTAGTTCCTCTGACGAACCTCATCAGAAGTGTCTTCTCTGGGAGCAACTTGAACTTTCTCAATGATTTGCATTTTCTTCAACTTTGTGCGATTGAGAGCATCGCCAATAGACATGGCCAGATCTTCGTGAAGTCCAAGGTCTGATAGAGTCTTGACAAGCTTATTTTGGACGAAGATATCTGACAGCAGCCTTCCATACGGAATGTAAGATATGAACCTCTTGTTCTCAGAACCAGTTGTGGTCCTTGATTTCTCAACACATTCCTTCAGATAATTGAAGAGAAGAAATGGAAGACAGATAGGTTCGCCCTTAGAAATGTAGTACATGATTACCTTTGAGTTGCATTAAGGTAATCAGTTCCATCGGTTCTAGGGTGAATGCAGGTAATGAATATCTCCTGCCAAATCTTCATCTGAGGCTTCAAGTCCTTTATGTTGTACTTGGTTTTCTCCATTTCCCAGTGGTCATAAATCGCCTTGTTGACCACGCTCCTCATCCCAGGAACATTTGCATCAACGTTCTTAATCATTTTACCTTACTGGAATTCCATACCCAGCAACTTTGCAATGGACTCTTATGAGATTACAATCTTCTTGTCCAGCACGGAGAAACAACGTTGTAGTCGTTGCAGACAGCGTTCTTCCAGAACTCAACAACCAATTTGTGGTAAATCGGACCATCAAGTCTATTGAAGTAGCCAGACCACCCTTGTAAGTTGACCTGATCCCTGATGTCGAACCCATGTTCAGCCAGATTGTCGAAGTCAACTCTTGCTTCACAGCACACATTCAGTTCTTCTACTTTCTTGGCACAAGTGACTACATTTGGTGCATTCAGAATCTTCTGTGCTTCTTCGAATCTTTGATTCTCTTGATCTTCGGCAGTTTGTTTGGAAGAAGCAGAAACATTTACCTTGGGTTTCCTCGATTTGCCCATGATTCTCAGAGAATGAGGTTTAGGGTTCAGAGAGAAAGGGGAAATGTTGGAGGAAGGAGTATGAATGAATGCAATGCACACGGATAGTTTCAAAACCGTAAGTGTAAGTGAGTGGGAGATCGTGTGTGACAGTGCATATAGTGGGTTTAATGGTAACCGTTGACAGTTTTAAGAAATTAAAGGAAAAATCAACGGTTATAAAATAGATAGTCTGAATATAGCATAGTAGAGGAGAGTAGACATCATCATTATAGCAGATATACCACGCGACTCAAGGAATTATGTCACAAATGAAGTGACACGTGTATTGTTGCCTACCACAGAAGTTTAACCGGTGGGTTAAGTGCTTCTGATCGAGTAACTTCTGAAGGAGGTAACATCTGATGACTTCAGAGGTACCAGGGTCAGAAGTTCTGAAGAAAACCTTACTCTGGACAAAAGTCCATGTTCAAGTTTTCAAGAATGAATAAAAACCTATCTTCTGCTAAGGGCTTTGTAAAAATATCTGCCCACTGATGGTCAGTATCAACATACTCTAATGATAGAGTGCCCTTCTGAACATGATCACGAATATAATGATACTTTACCTCTATATGCTTTGCTCTTGAGTGTAGAATGGGATTCTTGCTGAGTGAGATAGCAGCTGTGTTGTCACAGTAGATAGGAACCTTCTTCATAGACAAGCCATAGTCTTCTAGATGATTCTTCATCCATATGGTTTGTGTACAGCAAGTGGCAGCTGAGACATATTCTGCTTCTGCAGTTGATAGAGCAATTGTGTTCTGTCTCTTGCTTGACCATGTGACAAGATTAGATCCAAGGAAATGGCAGCTTCCAGAAGTGCTTTTCCTTTCCACTCTATCTCCAGCAAAGTCAGCATCACAAAAACCTGAAAGTGTATACTCTGATGTTTTTCTATACATCAAGCCAAGGTTAGTGGTTCCTTTCAGATATTTGAGGATCCTCTTAACAGCAGTTAAGTGAGTCTCTCTAGGATCTGATTGGAATCTAGCACAGAGATGCACACTATACAATATATTAGGTCTAGATGCAGTTAAGTAAAGAAGAGAGCCTATCATTCCACGATAGAGCTTCTGACAAACCTTAGAGGAAACTTCCTCTTTCTCAAGAATGCATGTGGGATGCATTGGAGTCTTAGAGATGTTGCAGTCACTCATGTTGAACTTCTTCAGAAGTTCCAAGGTGTACTTCTTCTGATGGATATAGGTGACTCCTGGTCGTTGATCTATTTGAATTCCCAAGAAGTATTTAAGTTCTCCCATCATGCTCATTTCAAATTCAGCCTGCATTAACTTAGAAAATTCCTTGCACAAGGAGGGATTAGCAGAATCAAAAATGATATCATCAACATAAATCTGAACTATAAGAATGTCATTCTTATAGGTTCTGCAGAAAAGAGTATTGTCACCTTTACCCCTTACAAACCCATTCTGTAGAAGAAAGGAGCTGAGCCTTTCGTACCACGCTCTGGGAGCTTGTTTCAATCCATAGAGTGACTTCTCGAGCTTGTACACATGCTCTGGGTGTTTGTCATCTTCAAAACCAGGAGGTTGCTTGACATACACTTCTTCTGAAATGTAGCCATTTAGGAAGGCACTTTTGACATCCATCTGATGGAGAATGATGTTGTGATTTACTGAGAAGGAAATTAGTAGCCTTATAGCTTCAAGCCTTGCTACAGGTGCAAAGGTCTCAGTGTAATCAATTCCCTCTTGTTGACTGTAGCCTTGAGCCACCAGTCTTGCCTTGTTTCTTGTTACTTCTCCTTTTTCGTTCAGTTTGTTTCTGAATACCCACTTGGTTCCTATGACATGGAAACCCTTGGGTTTGACATTAAGGTCCACACATCATTCTTGGTGAACTGATCTAGCTCTTCTTGCATTGCTTGAATCCAACCTTTGTCTTCAAGAGCTTCATCAACTGATTTGGCTCAATGAGAGACACAAGTCCCTTCAGACTCAGAAGAGTCTCTTCTGAAGGTTTGAGCATAGACCTGGTTCTGACGGGAGCATCTTTGTTGCCAATGATCAGTTCTTCTGGATGAGAAGCAACTATTCTTTTCCTCTTCTGAAGTTGATCAGAAGATGTTGGAACATCTTCAGATGCTTCTGCCTCTGGAGCATCATCCTCTAGGCTTTTCGTTGGTTGATTTGCTTCTGAACAATCAATGCTTAAATCTGCAAATCTTTCAAACAGCTTTGACTTTTCTGAGCCAAGCTTATCATCAAATCTAATCTGGATAGATTCCTCAACAGTTTTTTGAATAATATTATAAATTCTAAAACCTTTAGATCTTTCAGAATAACCAAGAAAATAACACTTTAAAGCTTTAGAATCGAATTTACCCAATTGCTCCTTGGTGTTGAGCATGTAGCAACAGCTTCCAAAAGGATGGAAGTAAGAGATGTCAGGTTGTCTTCCTATGCATAGCTCATAAGGTGTTTTCTCCAGAATTGGTCTAATGGAGATTCTGTTCTGGATGTAGCAAGCAGTGTTGATTGCTTCTGCCCAGAAGTGCTTGTCCATACTTGATTCTTGCATCATGGTGCGAGCCATCTCCTGAAGAGTTCTGTTCTTTCTTTCAACAACTCCATTTTGTTGAGGAGTGCGGGGACAGGAGAAATTGTGTGAGATTCCTTGAGAATTGAACAATTCTTCAAAAGCTTTGTTCTCAAATTCTCCACCATGATCACTTCTGACAGTAATCACTGAGGTTTGGAATTCCTTCTGAACTTTAGTTATGAAGTTGGTAAACATGGTGTGTGTTTCATCTTTGTGCCTTAGGAACTTTACCCATGTCCACCTGCTGTAGTCATCTACAATGACTAACCCATACTTCTTTCCTCCAATGGATTCAGTTTTCACTGGTCCAAAGAGATCAATGTGAAGTAGCTCAAGGGGTCTTGTTGTAGATACCACATTCTTTGCTTTGAAAGGCTTCTTGGTGAATTTTCCCTTCTGACAAGCTTCACATAGAGCCTCTGATGAATACTTCAGACGAGGCAATCCTCTGACGAGATTTAGCTTGCTAAGTTGAGAAATTTTCCTGAGGCTGGCATGCCCTAGGCGTCTGTGCGAGACCCACTGCTCATCATTAACTGACATGAGACACTTGACCTTCTGAGATAGCAGTTCAGAAGATCTGATTTTGTAAATATCGTTTTTCCTCTTCCTAGAAAACAAAACAGATCCATCTGTTTGACTAACAGCTTTGCATCCGGTTTGATTGAAGATCACATCGTAACCTTTGTCAGCAATTTGGCTTATGGAGAGCAAGTTGTGAAATAATCCTTCCACCAGAAGTACATCATTTATGACTGGAATATTTCCATCTCCTATAGAACCTTTTCCAATGATTTTTCCCTTCTGGTTTCCTCCAAAGCCAACATCTCCTCCTGATTTAAGCGGTGTCAGTTTTTGGAATATAGACCTTGTGCCCGTCATGTGTCGCGAGCATCCACTGTCCAGGTACCATGACAGGTGTCTTAATTGAGCTGCATAGGATGTCTGCAACAGGAATAATTTTTGCTTTAGGTACCCATATCTTGGGTCCTTTCTTGTTAGTTTTCCCAGAAGTTCTTGGAACTTTGGGTGCAATAGGAGGATAATGCAGAGGAACTTGAGTATAATATCTAGACATATCAAGTTTAAACTTTCCCTTTGGTTTCACCACCTTTGGTGTAACCTTTTCTGGAATGACAGTGCCAGCAGGAACGAAATGCTTATGCGGTTCGCGTTTGGACTCAGATGACTCATCTTTCATGGATTGAAAGTAGCCAAGGCCGCTGTTCCCATTTCTGCTCATGCCATAGATCATTGAAGCCATAAGACTTCTGTCTATGCCCTTTGCAAGGAACTTTTGAAACGCTTTCTCATATTTTGTCTCATACTTAACATCAGATGATGCAAGTTGGTCTTCTAGCACATCATTTTTAGCACGAAGAACATCATTGTCATTAACAAGAAAATAGTTTTCATCCATGAGTTCAGAGACTGACTTCTCATGAACTTCTGAAGAACTGGTTTTATCAGCATATTTCTTTTTAAGCTCTTTATGTTTGTTTAGCAGAATATCATGTTTCTTCATTATTTCAGATAAAGTAGTTCTTAGCTCAGATAGAGAAAAGTCAGAGAATACCTCATCATCATTCTCAGAATCTGAATCATCTTCTGAAGCTTAGCACCTCTGCTAGTGGTAGCCATTAGAGCCACCACAGCTTCATCTTCTTCTGACTTAGCTTCATCAGAATCAGTTGCATCAAAGGTTATGAGGGCTTTCTTCTTGAAGACTTTTCTTGGTCTCTTGTCCTTCTTAAGCTTGGGATAGTCACTCTTGTAGTGTCCAGATTCCTTGCACTCGAAGCAAGTGACTTCCTTTCCAGATGATTTCTTCTGACCAGATGAAGATTCATATCTTCCTGAACTTTTCTTTGGTCCTTTGCCTTTGTTGTGTATGTTCTTCCAGAGTTTGCTTAATCTCTTTGTGAAAAGAGATAGTTCTTCATCACCAGACGCATCTGATAGCTCTTCAGAGGAATCTTCTTCTTCTGCCTGATAAGCTTTAGCTTTGTCAGACTTTGACTTAAGAGCAATAGACTTGTCTTTCTTCTGAGGCTTGTCCCCTTTTAGTTCAATCTCATGGCTTCTGAGATGACTCACCAGTTCTTCTAACTTCAACGAGTTCAAATTCCTGGAGAGTTTCAGGGCAGTGACAAAAGCTCTCCACTCCTTAGGCAAACTTCTGATAATCTTCTTGACATGATCACCAGTAGAGTAGCCCTTGTTCAGCACTCTGATTCCAGCAATCAGAGTTTGAAACCTTGAGTACATCTCCTCAATGGTTTCACCAGATTCCATCTTAAACTGCTCATATTGTTGTATGAGAGCAAGAGCCTTGGTTTCCTTGACCTCTTCATTTCCTTCATGCGTCATGACCAAGGAGTCAAAGATGGATTTAGCAGTTTCTTTGTCAGAGATCTTCTCATACTCAATATATGATATTGAGCTGAATAACATAGACTTCGCCTTGTGATGATCCTTGAAACGCTTCTTCTGAGCGTCAGTCATTTCAGAACGGGGGATCTTCACTCCTGAAGCATCTACTGGATCAGTATAGCCTTCAATGACCATATCCCAGAGATCTGGGTCAGTGCCAAGGAAATAACACTCTATTCTATCTTTCCAGTACTCAAACTTTTCACCATCAAAGATTGGTGCTCTGAGTTGATTGTTGTTGTTGTTGTTGTCAGCGGAAGTATTGGCTTGGGCCATTGTTTGTTTTTCACACAAGGTTCTGGATCACTGAACACTGTTAGGTGTTAAAATCAGAACCGGAGTTCTGATGCCAATTGAAGGTGCGAAAAACACTAGAAAGGGGGGGTTTGAATAGAGTTTTTGAATCACGGGTATACTTTTAAGCTTTTTCAAAACTCAAAGATAAAAACTAAGTGCTGAATGATAGGAAGTAAAGCACGCAAGTATTTTATCCTGGTTCACTTGAGATAAAAGCTCAAGCTAATCCAGTCCACCTGTGAAGGTGATTTCTTCCTTCTTCTGATGAAGGCAATCCACTAAAATCAATGAGTGTTACAACTGCACTAGCAACCTGCTAAGTGACTAACAATACACTGATTTTCTCACTAGTATCCTCTTAAGAAGCTTATCTACAGATCCTCTTAAGACTAGCTAAATACTGAATCAGCCTTGATTCGGTCCTCTCAAGATCCGACCAACCTTGGTCTCTTGATGAACTTTACAAAGTAATGTAAAAGGTTTCGGGTTTACAATAAGTGCTTCTAACAAGCGAATAGTAAACTTAGATGTTTAAGAACAATGAAGAAATAATGCTAAGAGAATGGTTCGTATATGTTGAATGTTTTCAGCAAAGTTTCTTAGCTTCTTTCATCTTTCTTCAGCCTTTAAATACTCCAAGACTTGTGATGTAGTCGTTGCTAGGGTTTTATCCGTTGGAGTGGCAATTCTGTGATATTAGACTGCTAGGATGTACAAGGTAGGTGGCGGACAGACTGAGACATGTACGACGTTGTACTGTGAAAGCAACCTGTCCTTTCACCAGTTGACTTGAGATCAAGGAGCTTCAGATGAACGTTGGTGAAGCTTCTGATCATCGTCAGATTGAAGCTTGGATTCTTCTGACCTTGCAACTTCTGCTTCTGAACAAGTTCCTCAGAACTTCTGATCGTCAGAGCTAGAATAGCTTGGGTCTTCAGAACCAACTTCTTGCAAGTCTTCAGAACTTGAGTCTTCTGCTTCTGGACCGTTCCACTGGAACATCTGGTCTTCAGAACTTTTGACTTGAGTTCTTCAGAACTTCTTGAGAGCTTCCATCTTCAGAGCTTCTGAAGTATTTGCCACTGTTCAAAACGAACATGGTAGGTGAAAGAGCTCTCTTTTTAGTAACCCTTGGTTCTTCTTCTTCTAAACGAATAGGCTTGGGTCAGATTCAGAACCTGTTTGTCACATCTTAAAAAGACAAACGTTAGGGTACCACAATTGTTCATCATCACAAACCTTAATTGTAATCATCAAAACATAGAGATGCAACCACTGATCAAACCTTGATCTTACACTTTTGATAATTAATTGTCTTTTGTCGCAGAATCGACATTTACCTTAGGGTATTCTTCTTAGAGACAATTAGTTAGCTAGAACACGTGACGACGTGACAAGTGAGGTCGGAGACGTTGTTTGGCTAACCACTTGCATTCATGCACTCATTGAGGTTAATACACGGTGGGATTACCGGACCTCGTTGGATTCCATAAATGGTCATAAGACCCGGATTTCCATGTAAGAACACTACGGTGATTCTTGGTAGCAGACGGAAATGGCAGGCCTGCGGGTTTACTGCTGATCTGACTACACTTTGTTTGGTATAAGAGACATGCGAGCGGAAATGGTCCCACCGTGGCTGGTGTTAGGGCTGACTCGTTGGGGCCCATCCCTCCGGAATGCATCTTGTCCTTTGCATATGCATTTCATGCACCATTCATGCTGATTTAGTTGCTGGATGTGTTTGCTATTTGCTATCGATGTTTGAGACATGTTAACTGTTTGCAACTGTTATTTATTTATTTGACAAGATATACCATTTAAAATGTTGTTATTCATAATTAAGCCTATGTGGCTAATATTTAAGTTTTGCCTATTGGATGTATTATTATGTAATTCTTTGAGTTGACCCTTGCGCGTGCTACCTGTGTATGGGGGGCTATGTACGCCCTTTTTGTCAGATGTCCATGGCTGATTATTTCGAGATGGTCATCCCTTCGGGGGGGGACCAGGTTTGAGTTACTGGATACCGACACCCCGGGTGCGTGGGTGGTTGACCCCGCCACTCACCGAGCCATCTACACGGGGCGAATAATGGGGGACCACGTGGACCGAATGGGGAACCTGATGCAAGGAGTCCTGAGACGCCACACGGTTAGCTTTAACCTACCGTCGGGCATGCACTATGGCCCTGGAGTTGAGGTACTGTAAGGCCCGAGTTTTTAAGTTTATGCTAAGTGAATAAACTTCTTATTCACGATTAGGGCTGATGTAATGTGAAGGGAAACCTGAACGAAAGTTTATTAAATGAAATATATTTATGAAGGAGAAAGTTCAGGAAAAGTTCAAGGATTGCATTATGATCGATAAAAGTTATAGCACGATCGTTACACGCTTAAACCTAGGTCAGAAACCCTAGTATATAGCTAATTTTCACTTTTAGGCACGATGGCAGTTAATTCCAAAAATCTTCAGAGAAATGTTAGAACTTCTCTTCTTCCATATATCACAATCGTTTCGAGGCGAAACTCTAGGATCTACGAACGTCCGATTCCAATCATCGGAAGTTTGCCGAAACCGAATCCCTGGTATTTCAAAACCCTAGAATTTCTCGACAATGAAGACTTTATCTATTCAGAGCTTCAAATGAATATTCTACACGCGTACACCCATTTCTCTTGATGATTTCAATCTTTCTTCCGAAGGAAGTTTTCTATTCCGACATTCGATGCAAAAAGCAACTTATCGGGTAAAATAGTTTTATACCGACTATGCATTAGTTGCCAAAAATACAAGGAGACCTCTTTATAGTTTTGGAATTCTTTTGCCAAAACATATCTATTAATTCACGGAGAATGACGCCGGAAAAATCAGATTCGCGAAACTTTCATTTTCCCGCGAATTTCCACCTTCTATATATAGCAAAGAAAGGAAGAAAAAACCAAAAAAAACTACCCATTTCCCCACCCAAACCCGCGGCCACAAAGAGGAAGAAGGAGGAGAAGATTTTCTTCATCGTTTGCTTGATCGTCGATCAATCAGTTGCTACTTCAAGGCTTCGAGGTATAGTCGCTAATCCTTACCTCCGATCGCTTTTTCCATAGCTTTTCTGTAGAGTTTTCTGAGCGGATAGTTTATGGGTTTTTGCAAAACTATCCTGAATCTTTCATTTCTGATTCTAAACCTCTTCTATATGTGCCCAAGATCACTTCTGCCGGATTAGATTTTCCGTTATGTCGCCGGAATTCCGCCGGAATCAATTTTAGCCTTAAATACCCATTTTTGGAGTTCTTGGTGTAAAGCTTCAACCTTTAGGCTGAAAACTATCGCCTTAGCTTAGTGCTAGTAGGATTAGTTGTCATAAACGTCGTTGGTGACGTCCCTGCAAAATTTTATTTTTGGGATTTCAGTTTTGAAAATCCTAAGTTAAAAATCATGACCAAAATACCCCTGCGACAGTTTTCGATCCGATAATTTTTCCGAGTTCAGAATACCCTTAGTTACGGCTAATGATAGCATAGGAACCAAGTTTGATCGAAGAAAAATCGAGCCCTATAATTACCTAAAGTGGCCGAGCCCTATTAAGGGGGAGGAGGAAAATTTCCTTTTCCGAAAACTTGTCTTTTCGCGCTAGATTATCGTACCTTAGAGTATAGATTACTTCGAGTAACCTTAGTAAGTATCGATAGCTTAGTTTCCGATAGATTCTGATAGTATTCTGTGATTTTATTGTAAAGGTGCTTTTGAGGATTTCCCCGAGGACCAACACTTTGAGTGCGAGGAAGCACTAGTTGATCATTCTGGAGAACTTTCAGGTGAGGGCTTCTCACTGAATCTCTAGTTAATGCTTAGGGTCGATGTTTCGACATTGTTTACTGTTTATGCACTGGATTGTGTGTGATTGGAAAATGTTTTCTGAGGCTTCGGCTGACAATGTAGATGATTCATCTACTGAATGTTTTTGAGATTGACTTACATGCTATGTTCTATGTGGGTAATCTAGGATGTGTGGTGCACGCTTTATATGCTAAGTGCTAAGTGTTAATGTTGAGATTTCTTGATATATGACATGTTGTTGATTGTGATGATTTAAATATGCTTTACACTGGAAATCTGAGATTCTGAATGGTGAGAATAGCGGGCAGGTCATGCCGATTTTATTTTGAGAGTTTTGAGAAAGTTTGATAGGACGAATGAGATTCGGGCCTTGTATAGGGTTTATGGATCGAGACATTCTCTGGAGTCATTTGGGGATTCGAAGATCCCGAGAACTTATAGGATTCGCGATAAGACTAAAGGGATAATTATTTTGTAAAGAAAACTCATAAGACACTAAACAACCTCTAAATCTTTAAGTAATGGTATAAATCTCGAAAGGAGGCCTTGGATGCAAATCATAGTTTTGGAAAACGAGAAGTGTCGTCGGATCCAAGTGTTGAGTCTGTTGTTGATGTGCTGTTGGAGCAGCGTTTGTTGTTGTGCTGTTGGAGCAGCGTTGGTTGTTGTGCTGTTGGAGCAGCGATGTTGTTGGGCTATCCTGGGGATAAGTCCGGGAAACCGTTAGTTTCCGAGAGTATGATACTCTGTGCTCGCTGAGCAGTTGTGACCATCGGATTGAGATGAGTCGGATGATTTGGAGATCATCGTGGGTTATGTGTTGGCGTGAAGTGTGTCTTTTGTCGCAGAATCGACTTTACCTTAGGGTAAGCTTTTAGAAACTTTAATTTACCTAGAACACGTGGCGACGTGTCGAGTGAGATCGGAGACGTTGGTTGACTAATCATCCTGCAATCATGCAACATTAATGGGGTATTAACACAGGACGTACTCTGGACCTCGTCGGATTCCAAAATGGTCATAAGACCCGGATTTCCGTGAAAGAGCGTTTGTAAACGTCTCTTGTAGCAGACCGAAATGGCAGACCTACGGGTTACGGCTGATCTGACTACCGATGTTGTTGGAGTAAGAGGCACGCGGGCCGAAATGGCACCACCGTGGCTGGTGAAGGGCTGATCCGTTGATGTCCATCCGTTCCGGATTGCATATTGGTTGACTGGGTTAACCTGCATACATATCATGCAACATGCATACTAATTTAGTTGTTGAGTGTGATTGGTAATTGTTAAACCTATTTGGAACATGCTAATTGCTATTATTGCGTTTATGTTATTGTGGAACATGCAACCCTAGGAATGACATCTCTAGCTATAAGCCTAAGTGGCTATCTATTACTTGTACCTATTGGGTTTATTATCTACATAGTTCTTTAGAGTTGACCCTCGCGTCTTCTGTGTGTGTTTTGGCGGACAACGCCTTTTGTCAGATGAATATTGCGGATTGGTTCACCATGGTCCACCCTTCGGGGGGGATCAGATATGAGATGATCGATCAGGACGACCCCGGGTCGTGGGTGGTTGACCCCGCGAGCCACCGAGCGACGTATTCGGGGCGTATCATGGAGGACCACGTGGATAGTGGAGGACTCTTGAGGTCAGGAGTGTTGAGGCGATGCTCTATCAGCTTCAACTTGCCACCGGGCGTTCACTGCGGTCCAGGATTCGGAGGAGCACCGCCGCCACCGTCATCTTCAGAGGAGGAGGATCCCTCAGAGGAGATTCCAGTGGGAGTGCCTTCGGCAGGGTCTAGTGCACCCTCTGTTGCGATCATTGATGATCAGGGTTCGGGCCCTAAGCCCGTGAGTCCAGCATCGGAGCGTACTGCGGTTGCGAAGGGAGGACGGATAGGGTTGGTAGACTTGGTCGTTCTGGATTCTGATTCAGACGACGATCATGCTAGCACATAGTTTTGAGTGTTGGTATGAGCTCCTCGAGTTAGGATTAGTGTAGGAGTAGAGTTTTAGCTCTGACAGTCTTGCTTCATTTGTTACTTAGGGGACAGGGTAGATCCGCCTATAGCTTTTTAGAGGAGTTGCCTGTAGGAGGGGCTTCATCTGAGTCTAGCTCACCCACAGTCGCGGCAGCTGCTGCCTTGGGATCGGGTACAGTACCCGTAGTCCCCACTGTGAGGACCGATGCAGCCATCGACCTGATCGTCTTGGATTCGGATTCAGACGACGATCACAGTGGTGCGTAGTTAGGGGTGGTGTGTAGTACTCCTTTAGTA
This sequence comes from Lotus japonicus, assembly GCF_012489685.1. Classification (NCBI taxonomy): domain Eukaryota; kingdom Viridiplantae; phylum Streptophyta; class Magnoliopsida; order Fabales; family Fabaceae; genus Lotus; species Lotus japonicus. Next base: position 18,977,490 of record NC_080045.1, read on the forward strand.
GGGATTAGGGTATGAGTAGCATCGAGGCTCTGATCTTCAGTTTTTTTCTCATTTTGGGGCAGGGTAGGTCCCCGACCTTTAGCTTTTTGTGTGGTTCCCTTTACGGGAGTCACAGGGAGTTGGTCGGATTAGGAGGTCTTCGGGCTGTTTTGAGCTGACCTACTTTCTTTTGGAGGACTGTATTCCGAATACTGACCTTATATTTTGTGTTGTACATATTTGCCGTCTGGCACTACTTTCCCGTCACTGGAGGTTACTCGTGACGTGGCTGCTGTTACAGTGGGGTGTGCATATATATTGTACATTAGTCTTGTTTATATTCTGTCGATGTTTCATTGATTTGACAAGTCTTTATTTATTTAAAACGATTATCGATCGAAAAAAAAATTATTCACGTTTTTCCGCTTTTATTCTCTTCTTGGTTACTAAAGTGACGCCACCGAAATTGGGGTGTTACAAGTTCCCTTAGAACAATGTCGTACGCGATGTCAGGACAATCGATTATGACAACAATCACACAGTATCAGTAAAAGTTAAACACAAAAGTAACAAGACACAAGAATTGGTAACCCAGTTCAGTGAAACTACACCTACGTCTGGAGGGCTAAGCTCATAGAAGGGAAATCTACTATCTCAAGAGTCAGGAACTACAGACACACATGAACACAACCAGTTCAAATGAGAGCCCCTCTCACTTTCTATCAATCACTGCCACAGTGATTGGTACAAATAACAAAAGTGTTTGAACAATCAAACTCAACACAGAACTGAAACTTGCTTTATAGAATCAGGTAGCAAGAACAGTTCACAAATAACAAGAACAAAGCACAACTTACAATCCTAAAACACTTGATCTTCAATCTTAGCTCTCGTGTCTTCCCATTTTAGGTCTTTGTTCTATTTATACTTCAGCAGAGGCGGCACTAGCTGGCCTGAAGAACAGAATTGATCCACACAACTTCAAACACAATCTTCCAAGATATGATTTGCGTAACAACCGAGTATAAGATAGAAACAAATCTTCAATCATAGATTTATTTCAACAATAAACAACCCGCAAAGAACTCCCTTTAATCAGTTACTTGAACCTCAAGTAACAACAACCAAATCTTTAATAGATAACAGAAGGGACCCACAACGCGTGCCAGCCAGTGAATGAATGTCCTGGCTTTACAGAAATAGATGTCAGGACATTTGCTTCGACAACAGGTTGTTTTTAGCAAAATGCATGACAACAAAAGGAACAACACATCCAGTTTGTTCTTTGAATCTTCCAACTTTGTCCTCAATATATCAACAACACGTTGTGTTCCTGAACTTTGGACTCCAACATCTTCATCCCACAAGAAGACACCACAGTCCTTAGGGGTCTATAATTACAATGAAAATGGGACAAATTAACATAGCATATCAAATTGGCAGATTAAAGGTAAAATAGAGGAGAGAAATTACCTTGAAATTCCTGTATCTCCAGAGATGCCTTCTTGAATTTTCAGAAGTGTGAGATGTCAGGTACACAATTAGTTCCCCACAAGCACAGATTCCACCTGGAGGCCTGGAGTAAGTGCCTAAGGATGCACAAGAACCAGATGAACACGACCTTCTCATGGTTGAAGGGAACGAACCATAAAACCCAGGAAATCGCGTGAAAGGAGAAGAGGATTCGATGAAGAAGACAGGAAATTGTGTGAAAGGAGAAGAGGATTCGATGGAGAAGACAGGAAATCGATGAAGAGAAAGAATGGAAGAAATCGATAGAGAAGAGTAGGTGAATCAATGGAGAAGAAGATTCGATGGAGAAGGGAAGAAGGGAAGATTCTGAACCCTAATTTGGATTTGAGGGTTTTGAAGGAGTAAAGGTTAGATTAGGTTTTAGGGTTAATTAGTCTTAGGATTATTTAGTTTAATTAGGGTTAAATCAGAGGGCTTAATTAGAATTTCAAAAACAAAAAAAAAAAAAATTTTATTTAAATGTCATGTCATTTCATTAAATGATGTGGAATGGCCACGTGCACTGTAAGGCCCAAGTTTTAACGTTTTGGATAAGTGAATAAAATAAAAGAGTTATTTGATTAAGATAAATTTGGGAAAGAAAAAGGTTCAGGAAAAGTCCAAGAATTTATCGAAAAACCGAAAGAGTTATAGCACGACTAACATACGCTTAATCCTAGGTCAAAGGTATTAGTGAATAGTTAATTTACGCTTTAGGACACGATGGAAACTAATTCCAAAAATCCTCAGAGAAATGTTAGAACTTCTCTTTTCCGTCCTTAAACAATCATTTCGATGCGAAATTCTGGAAAGTACGAACGTCAAATTCCAATTCTCGGAAGTTTGCCGAAACGGAATCCCTGATAGTTCGAGAAACCTAAGATCGACAGACGATGAAGACTTTTTCTATTCGGAGCTGCAAATGAAGATTCCACTCGCGTTCTCCTATTTCTCTCAACATTCCTAATCTTTCTTCAGAAGGAAGTTTTCTCATCCGACGATCACTGCAAAAAGTAGTTTTTCGGGATAATCCGACTTACACCGACTTATGCCGATTTTGGAATCTTTTGGTTTAATTCCAAGAATCCTGTTTTGAGTTCTGGAATTCTGTCGCCAGAACCTATCTTAGAATGCGCAGAGGAACGCGCAGGAAAAATCGGAATCGCAAAAAAATCTTTTTTCCGCTTTTTCCAAAACCTATAAATAGCTTGAAAATTAGATTTTTGCAAAAAAAATACCCATTTCCCTCCCCCAAAACCGTGAGCAGCTAGAGAGAAAGAGAGGATCCGGATTTTCGCGAATCTTTGCCCGTTTTCTTCACCGATCGTTGCTAATCGAAGACCTTGAGGTAGGTAAACTATATCTCGCTTCTGATCGTCAGATCTGTCGACTTTTTCTATGTTTTTCTGAGCTCAAAGTTTTGAGCTTTTTGTAAAACTGTTCAAATACGCTGATTTCAGTGTCTAAACTTCTTCCCTGCATGCTCCTGAGCGTGTTCTGCGGATTAGATTTTGTCAAATGTCGACGAAATGCCGCCGGGATCAATTTCTACCTTAAATACCCATTTTTCGGTAAAGTCGCAACCTTTAAGCTCTAATCTATCGACTTGGCTTAGTGCTAGTAGGATTTGTCGTCATAAACGTCGTTGTGGACGTCTCCATCCAATCTGTTTTTCAAAAATCCAATTTTGAAATTTTGAGCTAAAAATAATGACCAAACTACCCCTATATCAGTTTTCGATCCGAAAATTTTTCCGAGCTTAGAACCGTCTTAGTTACGGCTTATGTTAACCTAGGAACCAAGTTTGATCGAAGAAAAATCGACCCTCCCAATTAAGGAAAGTGGCCGAGAGCTATACCAAGGGGGGAGGAAATCCGACTTTTTCGAAAACTTGTCTTAACGCGTTAGATTGTCGTACCACAGAGTTTGTAATGTACCGTGTAACCCTAGGACTTATTGCTTGCTGAGTTCCTGACTCAATGTGTTGATTTCTGTGATTTTGGCTTAAGGTTCTTTTGAGGAGTTTCCTGGAGATCAAGGCGAGGAACGTGAAGGAGGTTGTGAGGAAAACGCTGGAGGAGTTACAGGTGAGGGCTACTCTCTGAATTACTAGATAATGCTTTAGGTGTCGATGAAATTCGACTTGATTTATGTGTTATGCACCTAATTGCTAAATGTCTGAAATGATTTCTGAGGCTTCGGCCGAACTTGTTGAGTACTTGATGCCATGATATTGTGTGCTAAATGATTCACATGCTATGTGCTACATGGTTAACTTAGGATGTGTTGGAATATGCTGTTTATGCCTATTGGTTGAGCTGTTTCATTGATGTTATTCCACTCGTGCCTATGTTTCTGGAAAGTGAGGATTACGGGCAAGTCATGCCGAATTTTTATGAGATTTTGAGAGAGTTTTGAAAGGACGAACGAAGTTCGGACCTTGTTATATTTTAATGGATCGAGACCTTCTCAGAAATTAATTGGGATTATGGGATCCCTGAAACTCATAGGAAGTATCATAAGACTAAACGAAATCTATTTTCTCAAAGAAAATTCATAAGACATTAATCAATCTCTAAACCCCTTGAACAAATGATAACAACATTTAGATAAGAGCTTAGAGCCTGAATATTAGTCTTGAAGATATGAGAAGTGTCGTCGAGTCCAAGTCTTGAGGAAACTTACAAGTTTCCGAGTATGCTTATACTCTTTCGCTCGATGAGCAGTTTATTGTTTGGCTATCTAAAGTTTAGCCGGAGACTATAAGTTTCCAAGTACTTCGGTACCTTTTCGCTCGTTGAGCAGGTTATTGTTTGGCTATCTAAAGTTTAGCCGGAGACTATAAGTTTCCAAGTACTTCGGTACCTTTTCGCTCGATGAGCAGTTTATTGATTGGCTATCTAAAGTTTAGCCGGGAACCATGAGCTCCCAAGTACATTCTTCTTCTTTTGATTAATTCATTTTGTCGCAGAATCGACGTTTGCCTTAGGGTAGGCTTTTTAGAGACAATAAGTTAGCTAGAACACGTGACGACGTGTCGAGTGAGGTCGGAGACGTTGTTTGGCTAACCACTTGCATTCATGCACTCATTTTGAGGTTAATACACGGCGGATTACCGGACCTCGGTGGATTCCAAAATGGTCATAAGACCCGGATTTCCATATTTAGGACACTACGGTGGTCCTCAGTAGCAGACGGAATGGCAGACCTACGGGTTCACTGCTGATCTGACTACTTTTGTGTGGTGTAAGAGACGCCCGAGCGGAATGGTCCCACTTTGGCCGGTGTTAGGGCTGACTCGATGGTGTCCATCCTTCTTCCGGAATGCATTTTGTTACCCAGCATTGCATTTCATGCAACATACATGCTGACTTAGTTGCTGAGTGTGATTGGTACCTGTTTATCCTACTTGAGGCATGCTAATTGTTATTATGATCTTTATATTCATTGTGATATATGCAACCCTAGGATGTTATCCCTAAACGTATAAGCCTGAGAGGCTAAATAATTATTACCCTATATATCTGGTTTTATTATTTATATAATTCTTTGGAGTTGACCCTCGCGTCTTCTGTGTGTGTTTGGGCGGACTACGCCATTGTCAGTTGAGTATGGCGGACCGGTTCACGATGGTTCACCCTTCAGGGGAAACTAGGTTGAAGAAGCTTGATCAGGAGGACTACGGTTCAGGGGTGGTCGACCCCGCTGGCCACCGAGCGACTTACTCGAGATGGGATTAGTGTAGGAGTAGTGTCGATGCTCTGACCGTCATGCTTCAGTTTTGGGGACAGGGTAGTTTCCTACCGGTAGCTTTTTGTGTGGTTTCCTATGGAGATCACAGAGAGCTGGTTGGATTTAGGGGGTCTTTTCTTAGGCCGCTGGGCCAACTTGTTCTCAGATTTTGAGGTTTAGTGTTGCGGACACAGTATTTTTACCTTGGTTTGTACTTTTGCCTACGGGCGTTACTCTCTTTTACTTTCCGTCACTGGAGGTTTACTCGTGACGTGGTTTACAACTTACAGTGGGGGCTGTAATCATATTGTATATTAGTTCTGTTATCTTCGTTTTAGAGTTTCATCTCTTTCTGTCTTAACTTACATTATCAAAAAAAAATAATTCACGTTTTTCCGCTTAAGTTATTTCTTTGGTTACTAAAGTGACGCCACCGAAATCGGGGTGTTACATGCACGGCTGTCGGAGCTATATCGGCGGCAAAGACAGTTTCCGTACAAACAATTGAGTTTGAGGATGGCGCTAGCAGTGGCGGAGGCACAGGGGTGACTTCCCCTCTTAGTCCCCCCTGGTTTTTTGTATTTTCTCAGTAAAAAATAATTGAAGCAGAGAAAGTCACCCCTGTGCAGGGATGTCTTCATATTGCATCTTCTTGGACGCCATGGAAGTTGGAGTTTATGGGATGAAGGAAAGGGTTGGAATTTAGGGAAGGATAGAAGTGTTTTCCAGGGAAGGCAATAGAAGGGTGAAGCAGATGCAAAGAAAGGGGAAAAGAAAGTTTGAAGAGAATGAGGCCGAACGGAGAGGAAAGCGCGGCTTGCTCCGGCGGTGGAATCAAGGGGTGAGTTGGAGGATGGAGGCCGGCATGGGGTTGGAAGAAGAGGATGAACGGAGAATAATCTGATGCAGGAATAGGGATATTTCATCTTGTGTGAAAAGCAATTGCAATTGTGGGAAAAGCAATCTTATGCTAGCTAAGCTATGATATGGGAAAAGCAATCTTATGCTATGATATGGGAAAAGCAATTGCAATTTTGGGCGCTTTTAGGATTAGAACAGAATTATCATAGCTAAGCTAGTATGCTATGGCTATGATAATTTTCTTATTAATTGCCAAAGGAAGTAGGTGCACGTGAACTTCAGCTCCCAAGGAAAAGTCATAATGTTTCTCAGTCTTCAATTATCTCTCCTCTATTTTGCACTAGTTTTTGTCCTAGTCACATACTATGGTTTATTACTTACTGCCCTAGTTTTATTGACCATTACTTGTACTTATAATGTATTTTCTCTTCAGAGCATTGAGTGACCATTTGTATTGGGCCCTGGCCCGTGGATGTAGTCCACCTTTTGGCCTTCAAGCCTTAAAGATGCTTGCTTCTTCGACAAAACAACTCAATCTCCAACAAGGCAAAGAGAAAGAATTAGGAATTTTGCTTAACTGATATAACATTTAGAACCTCTTTATTTTCTCTCTCATTTATGGCTTTTTATGGATATTTAAATTTTCATAAGTTTAAACTCGAATTGATTGGCTCAATTCTCTTTTTTGTTGCTTAATTGGTCTTATTATATGAGATTGAATTTGTGGTGCTTGTGTTATGCTTGGAAAAAAGTGATAGAAATTATGCACACCAAGTGTTTGTAAAAAGTCTCATTTAAGATTTAATTTTCAATAAAGGAGCTTGAAATTTTAATACAAATTACACTCCTTTAAATCCTAGTCCCCCCTTTCTCAAATTCCTGCCTCCGCCACTGCCCGAAAGGGTGGTCAAACTCAAAGATCATGAGTTCAAAGCCTTTAAGGATCAAATCAATAGGAGGGGCTGGAAGAAGGTGGCTGAACCACATCCATCTTATCATCCAGACACTGTGTATCAATTTTATGTTAATGCTTCCCATTCTCTGGATGCAATAACAAAGAGGTACTCGTGGGTTAACCCAGTTAAAGTTTCTTATGATAAGAAGACAATTAATGAGTTCCTAGGGAAACCATGGAAAGCAACTGGCAAGCTGTGCAAGTATCAAACTAGTGTGAATGAAAATTCTCATTCAGAGTATGAGGTAAGAAAAGATTTGTGTTGATGGTGTTTCTACAGATCAAATGAGTAGTGGTTCCTCACTTCTTAGATGTTGTATGAAGCAAGAAGCCATGATTTGGAATGCTTTCATCCTTGCAAACATCCATCCGAATTCTCATGTATCTATTTGCCACTAAGTAAATGCTACTTGATGTGGAGTATCATTTAAAAGGAGTATGTGGATGTTGCTGCAATAATCTCCAATGCCATAGCTGAGTGTATTGAAACGGGAAACTCTATAATTTTTCCTTGTCTTATCACTTCATTATGCAGGGAACTTAGAGCTTATATTCCCAATGATGACACAATTGAGACAAAGCTTAGGAGTCCCATCACTGGTCCATATATCACCACTCATTGCTCACCAAAGCCTTTGACTGAGATGTTGCAGAAACTTAGAGCCCAACACCGTATACCAAAGGAATCAGAACCAGAACCAGAGTCACCACCAGCACTATCAGATAGAGAAATGCTATTGCAGATGCAGGCTCAGCTGGATCGCCAAAATAGCAGCAGAAGGCGTGCTATACAACCATTATTGGGTTTTATCAGAGTTTTCAGAGCATTTATGGCTCACGCCCTGACTATGTGGGCCTGCCATATTCAGAGTATCTCCAGAACAATCAATGGCCTGAGGACATGCCAACTACTAAAGTTGGGGATAGCAGTTGCAGACAAGGAGCTCAGAAGGAACCTGATGATGATGATGATGGAGATGACTATGATGCAGAGGACATGGATGAGGATGATGATGCAGAGGATTGAGGACTCTCCACTATTCAGTGTCTTTTTAGTTTTCTGCATTTTATCTCAGTTTTAGTTATTTAAATGCTTTAGTATGTTGGTACTTTAATTTTGTGCTTTGGTTTTAGCATTTTGTTGATGTTGGTACTATGTGAAGGTATGAAAAACGGTAGAAAGGGGGGTTTGAATAACGTTTTCAAGATAAAACTTCCACCTTAAGATTTTAACAAATCTTTTCGAGACTCAAAGGTGCTTAAGATAAGAGATAGAAAAGCACACAAGGATTTTATCCTGGTTCACTTGATAAATCACTCAAGCTAATCCAGTCCACCCGTTAAGGTGATTTCTTCCTTCTTAGAATGAAGGCAATCCACTAATCAGGTATATGTTACAACTGCACTTGAAACCTACAAGTGACTAACAATACACTGACTTAGCTTACACTAAGATTCACTCTCTTAGTCTTCTCTAGGATCCGATCAACCTTGATCTCCTAAAGGCAAACTACACAACTGCATATGAAGTTCTTGTTTACAAAGAGAATGCTTCTGAAAAGCTTATAGTAAACACAATGAATTCAAGATGAAAGAAAGTTTAGAAGGTTTGAATATAGCTTGCGCGTGTGTAAGTTCTTCTAGCCGCTTCTTTCAATCTTCAGCCTCTATTTATACTCCAAGTATTAGGGTTTGAACGTTGCATGGGAATGCTACCGTTGGAGGGAAGTTTTGGAAATTCCAGCTTCTGCTGTGGCTGAGAATGTAGGTTAGGTCGTCAGGATAGTACACTTGCTTTTGTACTTTGGATAGTGACTTGACCTTTAACCTCGTAGACTACTGATCAGAGGAGCGCTTCGTGTTGGAACTTGTGAAGCTGATTGATCAGAGTCAGAAGGAAGCTTGGATCCTCTGACCACTGTACCTTCTGATCTTCACTTCAGAGGATCAGTACATGGTCTTCAGAACCAGTTGCTTCTGGACTTCAGAGTCTTCACTCTTTAGCTTCTGGATCTTCAGAGTCTTCTACACCATCAGAACTTCTGAGCCTTCAGAGTATCTGGGTTGTCGGAACGTCTGGATCATTAGAGCTTCAAGTGAGCTGAGTCCTTATCAGAGCTTGATTTACTTCAGATCTTCTGAAGCTTTTCCACTGTTCAGACTGAACATGGAGAATGCGAAAGCGTTGCTAGGATCACTCTTTAAGCACAGTGCTTTTGATTTGTGTGAGTTTGTGATAAGGTCAGAACCTGTTAAGAGCACACTCAGAAAACACGTTAGAGTACCATAATTGTTTATATCAAAAGGTTAACTTGTAATCATCAAAACATAGAGTTGTACTACTAGATCAAAACTTGATCTTACAATCTCCCCCTTTTTGATGATGACAAAACTAACATTTTTGATGAACAATTTTTAAACAATAAACTGAATTCACTCAGAGTTTAGAGATAAAGAATAGGACTTATCCTGATGTGAATAGTTTATCTTGCTCATTCTGAATTCAAGTCACTGCTTGATTCTGAGCTTAGCTCCCCCTGAATCTAAGACTTAATGAAATCGTTAGTAGTGTCTAGATTCTGAGCTAAATAATATAGGAGTTCAGAGTGAAAAACTTATGACATAGATGAATTGGAATAATCAAAGCGCATAAGTATTCAGAGTCAACAGACTAAGCTATCAGAGTCTTGGGTATCAGAGTCAAACTAATATCACTTCAAAAGAAGTGAAATGTATTCCTTGTGTTTGCCCAGTGACACATCTATGGTCACAATGGTGGAACTCTTAAATTCTCCAAAATAAAAATAAATCACACTAACACAGCTTACACATCAAAAACTGGGTTGTACTCCCCCTTTTTGTCATAAGCAAAAAGCTTGGGGTGTGAAAAACTTAGTTTGAAGTACAAGGTACTCCCCCTTAGAGAAGGTCTAAGTTTAGAAAAGATGGAGAAAGAATTAAAAACTGAGTAAAAAGAAATCAGGGATTGAATGAGATGAATGAATGCATATGCAGAATATTGACCACCGGCCAAAGGAGTAAAGAGAAGCTTTAGTTACCAATAACGTATCCTCGAGAAACAGCTTCGACAATTACTGCTGCAGACTTAACGTAGTTTATAAAAGGCGGTTAATCCACAATGGTAGTCTTCACATCTCATTTCTTGAGCATAATATAGCAATGGCATCCTTCACAGCATGCATCAAGCAGGTGAGGATCAAGGCCTTTGATGAAGATCTCTACATGAATGTTCGCCATCCAGAGGAACCGAGCATCTACAGCTTGACAAATCAGCTACTAGGCATGAGCCTGAGTCCAGAGTTGGACAACATCCTCAGAGGCTTCCTTAGCTTCATTGAAGAAATTCAGCTTTGCTTCCAGAGGGAGCAGGAGCTGTATGAGGAGATCAGGGCCATTGAAGCAGCACTGGAGACGGTGGCGGAGGGTCCTGAGAGGCAGGAGCTGCGCCAGAGCTTGGTCCTCTTAGAGCATAGTCAGCATCGTCTGGAGCTTGAGAAAGCAGCGATGCGTAGGCAGTGTAGAGAATTGAGGAAAAATCCTCCATTTTAAATTATGCAATGCAATGTCTGAAATAGTTTATGGATTAATAAAAAAGATTGTTGGTTAATTAATATGTATGACTGAAAAAAGTTTTAATGATGAACACAAAATATGCAACACATAAAAAAAACGATAACAAAAACAGGAATAAAATAAATCAAGGAAAATAAGTATATAGATAGAGAAGTAAATAAAACGACAAGAATTCCTAAGTCTAAGGTTTTGAGGTGCGACGCAGAAGTTCTTGAAGGGCTTGATTCATGTTGAGCAGGAGAGCCTCATGAGTATTCAGACGTTGTTCCAAAATGTCGAGTCTGGAAGATCCTGACTGAGTTGAAGTAGAGGGAACATCCTGAGCAGAGTGAGGAGCTTGAGAATCAGCATGTGCAAAAGGCACTGGAGCAAGTGCTTGACATCTGAGAGCTTCAGCTTCAGCTTCAAGCCTTTCAGCTTCTATCTTGGCATTTGCAATCCTCTCAGCTTCTTGACGAGCAGCTTCTTCTGCTTGTTCTTTCTTTCTTCTGGCTTCCTCAATAGCTTCAAGTAACTTACTTCTCAGCTCTCGTTCATGCAGAATCACTCTTCTGTCGAAACACTGCCTAGCAGCCTCAATCCTCTGATCCCTTTCAGCAGTGAGAAGACTCATCATAGACGAAACTTGAGCAATGAACCAATCACTCAGACGATTCCACTCATCAGCAACAGAGTCAGGATTCTCACTTAGGTCAGTGTGACCTTGGACGTTGCGAATCATCAGTGAAGCTTCATGATTAAATACACTGATGCACTCAATAAGGGTGTTTGGCTTGAGGTAGGTGAAGGGAACAATGGAAAGATTGGTTTCAGGAGAGGTTGGGTGATTTCTGCTATGGGCCTCAGAAGCACCTTGAGGAGAACCAACATCGAAGGTTTGTGGGACATTTGAAGTGTGGGTTTTAAGGTTTGGTTCAGAGGCTTCAACCTGAGGGTGTGGTGATCTAACCGAAGAGTGGTTAGATTCTGAGTTCTCTGGTTGTGGTTGGACAGGTTGAGCTAAGGGGTCTGCTGCATTCAGAGGGATAACCTGTATAGGATTATCTGGGTCAACCAGAGGGTCTGGTCTAGGGCCAGGGTATCTCCTAGGACTGGGTACTGTGTGATAGTACTCAGGAATGGCTGACTCTTTCTCTTTCCTCACTTGGTCAAATTTTCGAAGACATTCAGAGTTATTGGATGGTGAGGAGTTAGCAACATTGGTAGGAAAAGATATAGAGGGACAGGGTGTTGTGGATTATGTATCAGTGGTACTACGAACAGGACGTTCTGATGCTCTGTGGACAGAGTGATCAGACGGTCTGGGTTCAGGTTCAGACTGTTCGAGAATAATGGGTTCAGATGTTTGTGGGTTGTATTGGATGGTAATGGGTGACGTAGGTTCAGAGGGTTTAGAAGTCTGAAGCATGTTCCAAAGATGTGCTTCTTCTGGTGAAGGTTGGAAAAATGAAGACCTTGGTGAAAGGGGTGGAGAAAGGGTTTGTTCAGCTGGTTGAGACTCAGGGATAGGAGGGAGTGGGTTGGAAGTGGGGGTAAGCAGTGCATAAATTGGGAGTGCATCGAGTAAATTTAAATCATCATCAGAATCAATGACAGCAGACTTACTTGATGATCGCACTGAAGACCGAGTCACTCTGGCAGGAGTCTCAATTCTTCTGATTACAGTAGCAGCTGGTTCCACACGGGTTGGCTTCTCCACAATCCTGACTTGCTCTTTTTTCTTCTTTGGTGGAGCATCATCATCACCATCAGATGGAACATCTGGCTTGGTGGACTCCTCATGCTTCCTCTTAGGCTTGTCAGCTTGCTTCTTCTTCTTCTGAATGACCTCATCATCAGATTCTTCAGGTGATTCATCCAACAACATTTTCCTTGTCTTCTTCTTTTTGGGAGGAGAGTCAAACTCTTGAGCTGGTGGCAAGTTTCTGAAAAACTCGTCCACATCAATCTCAAAACCCTGTTGCCTCAGATCATCAATGTAGCACAAAATAGCTTCTAGGTTATCTGCTTGAGACCATAGGGGATAATCAACCAGAGGGACTCTTCTTTTTCTGATTTCATAAGAGGTATCTTCATGTGCAAGAGCAACCTTTGTCTGGATCAGCCCCATCTTCTTCAAAGATGTGGAAGTGAAGACATCACTGGCAATGGTTGACAGATCCTCTGTGCATCCAGCTTTAGTCAGATCTTCAATGAATTTACTCTCAGTGAAGAGATCTGAGAGCAGTCTTCCAAAGGGAATGTACTTGATGGCAGACTTTATAGAGGCGGTGGTTCTGGATTTCCTGATACATTCCTTGAGGTAAGAGAACAGGAAGAAGGGAAGACATATCTTCTTATGGTCTTGAATGAAGAACAACATCACTTTTTGACAAGAGTTGATGTAGTCTGGAGAGCTGCCCTTGGGTCTCTGATTTATGCAGTAAAGTAGAATCTTGTGCCAGATTCTCAGCTTTGGATGAAGATCCACCACCTTGTAGTCACTCTTGCCAGGTTTGTAAGTGGTGTAAAGAGCTTTGTTGGTCTCTTCTTTCGTCCTGGGTTTCACCTTTGACTCCGTCAGATGGAATCTGTAGCCCTTGCTAGTGTCTGCACCGAAAAGATCAACAATCGACTTCTCTGTGATGATGATCCTTCTACCAGCAATATACGAAACCACCTGAGTGTCATCACATTCAGCATGTTTCCAGAATTCCTTGACCAACTTGACATAAACCGGTCCTCGAAGCCTGTTGAAGTATTCTTCCCAGCCTTGAACACGAACTTCAGGACAAAGATCATACCCATTAGCGGTGATGTTGTCTAGGTCGAATCTACACTCAGCTAGAACTTGAAGTTCTTCAGGAGCAAAGACACAGTGAACGACACAACCCCGTTCTGCGATAGGGATCATCTGCCCTTGAGCCTGACCTTGAGTTCTCTGAATTTTTGGACCTGATTGTCCTGTGGCTTGACCAACTACCATGACGGGAAATTGAGTTCCTTCGGTTGCTTCATCTCTATTTAATCTCACCATTTTTGAGCGGTTGAAGGTTTGGGTAGAAAAGAAGAGGATAAATAGAGAGAGAGAGAGAGATCGTGGGGATAAGGGTTTTGAAAAACGAAGAGAGAGAGTGTAAATCCGAAAGTTATGGAGAACGTGTGTGTATAGTGGGTTTTGAAAATAACCGTTGTTGATTTAAAAGATAAAGTAAAATCAACGGTTGAAAATTAAAGACATCATATCAGCAGTTAATACACCAATCACACACAGGAGAGAAGCACATCAACACTCATTAATACAGACTGTCACACGGGCACAAGGAACTATGCATCAGGGTTACTGACACACGTTTACTTTCTCCGCTTGAGAGTGAGCACCAATGGGTACTTATACTCTGATGGAGTTACCTTCTGGACTAGACATCTTCTGATAAAGAAGTATCATAGTCAGAGGTTCTGATCCATCTTCATGTTGGACAAAAGTCCATATTCAGATTTTTCAGAATGAAATTAAATCTATCCTCTGCTAAGGGCTTTGTAAAAATATTTGCCCATTGATGGTCAGTATCAACAAACTTCAGAAGAAGTACGCCCTTTTGAACATAATCTCTAATAAAGTGATACTTTACCTCAATGTGTTTTGCCCTTGAATGTAAGATTGGATTCTTACTCAATGAGATTGCAGCAGTGTTATCACAATAGATTGGGATATTGCTCTCAAGGATCTGATAATCCTCCAGCTGATGTTTTATGCAGAGCATCTGAGTGCTGCAAATTGCTGCTGAGATGTATTCTGCCTCTGCAGTGGATAATGCAATGGTTGATTGCCTCTTGCTTACCCATGAGACTAAGTTGCTTCCCAGAAATTGACAATTTCCATAAGTACTTTTTCTCTCTGTTCTATCTCCAGCATAATCAGCATCACAATAACCTGAAAGCTTATACTCTGATGTTTTCTTATACATCAAGCCAAGGTTAGGGGTGCCTTTCAGATACCTTAGGATCCTCTTAACAGCAGTTAAGTGGGTTTCCCTTGGGTCTGATTGGAAACGAGCACATAAATGAACACTAAACAGAATATCTGGCCTAGATGCAGTTAAGTATAGAAGAGATCCTATCATACCACGATAGAGCTTCTGACAACTTTACCACTTGCATCTTCCTTTTCCAGAATGCATGTAGGATGCATTGGAGTCTTGGCAATTATTGATTCTGTCATGTTGAACTTCTTCAGAACTTCTTTAGTGTACTTGCTCTGATGGATATATGTTCCTTCTTGGTGTTTGATCTACTTGTATACCCAGAAAGTATTTGAGTTCTCCCATCATACTCATTTCAAATTCGGCCTGCATCATCTTAGAAAATTCTTTGCATAGAGATTGATTAGCAGAACCAAATATTATATCATCAACATAGATTTGCACAATTAAAATATCATCTTTGTAAGTTTTGCAAAAGAGTGTTGTATCTACTTTACCCCTTACAAACTCGTTCTCCAGAAGGAATGAGCTGAGTCTCTCATACCATGCTCTGGGAGCTTGCTTCAGACCATAGAGGGATTTCTTCAGTTTGAACACATGGTCTGGGTTCTTCTCATCCTCAAAACGTGGGGGTTGATGAACGTAGACTTCCTCTGATATATAACCATTTAGGAAGACACTCTTGACATCCATCTGATGAAGAACTATGTTGTGATTCACTGAGAAAGAGATCAATAGTCTGATTGCTTCTAGTCTAGCTACTGGAGAAAACGTTTCAGTGTAGTCTATTCCTTCATGCTGACTGTAGCCTTGAGCAACTAGCCTTGCCTTGTTTCTCACTACATCTCCTTTCTCATTTAGCTTGTTTCTGAAAACCCATTTGGTTCCAATCACATGAACACTTTGAGGTTTCTTCACTAAGCTCCAAACATCATTCTTGGAAAATTGATTCAGTTCTTCTTCCATAGCCAGAATCCAGTCTTTGTCCTGAAGAGCTTCATCTATGGACTTAGGTTCAATTAAAGACACTAATCCTTTCAGACTAAGCAAGGTTTCTTCAGAGGGTCTGAAGGCTGATTTTGTTCTGAATTGTTCATCTTTGTTGCCTAGAATCAATTCCTTAGGATGTGATGCAATGATTCTGCTTTTCTTCTGAGGTTGTGAATCAGAGGGACCAGCTTCTTCTGGATCATCTTCCTCTGGTTCAGCTTCCTCTGGAGCTTTGCCTTTGTTTGAAACATTTATGCTTAAATCTGCAAACTTCTCAACTAGCTTTGACTGGTTAGAGTCAAGCTTATCATCAAATCTAACATGAATAGACTCTTCAATAGTCTTAGCATCAGTATTATATAATCTAAAACCTTTAGATCTATCAGAGTAACCAAGTAATAGACATTTAGAGGATTTAGCATCAAATTTATGCAATCTATCCTTAGTATTAAGAACATAACAAACACAACCAAAAGGATGAAAATAAGAAATGTTGGGTTTAATATTCTTCCTCAATTCCTAAGGAGTCTTATTCAGAATTGGTCTCACAGATATTCTGTTCTGAATGTAACACGCTGTGTTTACTGCCTCTGCCCAAAAGTGCTTAGCCATGCCAGTTTCTTGGAGCATGGTTTAAGCCATCTCCTGAAGAGTTCTGTTCTTCCTCTCAACAACACCATTTTGTTGAGGAGTTCTGGGACAAGATAAATCATGTGCAATTCCATAGGAATCAAACAGACTCTCAAACTTGTCATTCTCAAACTCTCCACCATGGTCACTTCTGACACGCACAATCCTACAAGCCTTCTCGTTTTGCACTTGGGCTATGAAGGTAGAGAACACAGAATGAGATTCATCCTTGCGGGATAGAAATTTTACCCATGTCCAGCGGTTATAGTCGTCAACGATGACCATCCCATATCTCTTGCCACCTATAGACTCAGTTTTCACTGGTCCAAACAGGTCGATACGCAGAAGTTCCAACGGCCTTGAGGTTGAGACAACATTCTTTGCCTTGAAAGGGACTTTAGTGAATTTGCCTTTCTGACATGCTTCACAGAGAGCATCTGAAGATAACTTTAGAGAGGGTAAGCCCCTGACAAGGTTTAGCTTACTCAGCTGAGAGGTCTTTCTCATACTGGCATGCCCTAACCGTCTATGCCATACCCATTGCTCTTCATTAACAGACAGAAGGTACTTAACATTCTGAGCCTCCAACTCAGATAATCTGATCTTATAGATGTTGTTCTTCCTCTTGCTGTTGAACAGAACAGAGCCATCGATCTGACTTACAGCCCTGCAAGACTTTTGATTGAAAATAACATTATAACCCTTGTCAGCTAATTGACTTATAGACAATAAGTTATGAGTTAAGCTGTCTACCAATAGAACATTATCAATGCATGAGCTACTATCTACACAAATAGTACAAGTACCAACAATTTTACCCTTTTCGTTGCCACCAAAGCCAACTTCGCCTCCAGACTTAAGTTTTAGCTCTTGGAACATACGCCTTTCTCCCGTCATGTGACACGAGCATCCACTGTCCAGATACCATGATTGGTGTTTCAGTGGAGCTATCAAGGATATCTACAACATAGATAATCTTGTCCTTAGGTACCCATTTTTTGGGTCCTTTCTTGTTAGTTACCCTAGAGGTTCTGATCACCTTGGGTTTCTCAACATGATATTGTACAGGAATTTTAGCATGATACTTAGACATGGAGAAAGTTCCCTTTTTGAGAGGGGTTTAGCAACTTTAGTAGGTACAGATTCAGGCAATATGGTACCAGAGGGAACAAAGCATTCATATCAAGATTTAGCTTTAGGCATAGTAGGCTCATTTCTATCAGGTCTAGAATAGCCAATGCATTCCATTTCTGCTTACGCCATAGATCATTGAAGCCATTAAGCTTCTATCTACGCTCTTAGCCAGGAATCTTTGAAAAGACTTTTCATACTTAGATTCATTTCTACAATCAGAGGCATCACAAGCAACTATTTCTTCTAACTTAGCAATCTGGTTCTTAAGCACAGAGTTAGAGTTTACCAAAGCATGATTATCATTTTTCAACTCAGAAATAATTTTCTCATGTTCAGAAGGAGTCTTAGAAGCAGCAGAGAAATCCTTTTTCAGCTTTTTATGCTTAGTCAATAAAGAATTATACTTATCCATTATATCAGACAAAGCATGTTTCAGTTCAGAGGTTGAGAAAGAAGCGAATACCTCATTTTCATCGTCTAAGTTAGGATCTTCTTCTAATGCTGAGTCAGAGTCAGGTACTTCTTTTGAATCTACTTCTTTATCCTTGACAATGGCCATGAGTCCTTGAACTTCACCATCAGAGTCAACATCCTCTGACTCTGATTCGTCAAAAGTCACCATCAGACTTTTCTTGGTCTTGAAGTGCTTCTTTGGCCTCTTGTCCTTCTTCAACTTTAGACAGTCACTTTTGTAGTGCCCTGATTCTTTGCACTCGAAACATGTGACTTCCTTGATTGATGACTTCTTCTGGCCTGAGGATTCAGACTTTCCTTTGGCCTTTCCAGAGCCTCTGTACTTGCTCTGCTTGTGCTTCCAGATGCGATTGAGTCTTTTAGAGATCAGAGTCAGCTCATCTTCATCAGAATCTTCTGATGCTTCTTTAGATTCTTCTGCTTCAGCTTGGAGAGCCTTTGACTTTTCAGACTTAGCCTTCTCAGATTTGGATTTCAAGGCTATAGACTTTTTCCTCAGATCTTGCATCTCAGCGCGCTTCAGCTCATGGCATTTCAGTATGCTGATGAGTTCTTCTAAACTCATACGCTCGACATATCTCGTAAGCTCTATTGAGGTCACCAACGGCATCCAACTTTCAGGAAGACTCCTGATGACCCTTATGACATGATCTTTTGTTGTGTAGCTCTTGTTGAGAGGGCATATTCCAGCTACAAGCAACTGAAATCTGGAAAACATTTCTTCAATGGACTCGTTTGGTTCCATGATGAAGGATTCATACTTTTGAATCAAAGAAAGCGCCTTTGATTCCTTCACTTTCTTGTTTCCTTCATGAGACATCTTTAAGGATTCAAAGATGCCATTGGCAAACTCACGATCTGTAATCTTCTGGTACTCTTCATAAGAAATAGCACTTAGAAGAATTGCTCTAGCTTTGTGATGTTGTGAGTACAACTTCTTTTGATCTGCAGTCATCTCTGACCTTGGGATCTTCTTGCCTTCTGCATCAACTGGACGCTCATAGCCATCCACAATGATATCCCAGAGATCTGCATCAAACCCAGAAAGAAACTTTCAAGTCTATCTTTCCAATATTAGAACGTTTGACCGTCGAACATGGGAAGCTTTGCATTGTATCCATCTTTCTGTGATTCACTGGTGGTAGCCATTGTATCAGAATTTGCGCTCTGATACCAATTGAAGGTATGAAAAACGGTAGAAAGGGGGGTTTGAATAACGTTTTCAAGATAAAACCTCCACCTTAAGATTTTAACAAATCTTTTCGAGACTCAAAGGTGCTTAAGATAAGAGAAAGAAAAGCACACAAGGATTTTATCCTGGTTCACTTGATAAATCACTCAAGCTAATCCAGTCCACCCGTTAAGGTGATTTCTTCCTTCTTAGAATGAAGGTAATCCACTAATCAGGTATATGTTACAACTGCACTTGAAACCTACAAGTGACTAACAATACACTGACTTAGCTCACACTAAGATTCACTCTCTTAGTCTTCTCTAGGATCCGATCAACCTTGATCTCCTAAAGGCAAACTATACAACTGTATATGAAGTTCTTGTTTACAAAGAGAATGCTTCTGAAAAGCTTAAAGTAAACACAATGAATTCAAGATGAAAGAAAGCTTAGAAAGTTTGAATATAGCTTGCGCGTGTGTAAGTTCTTCTAGCCGCTTCTTTCAATCTTCAGCCTCTATTTATACTCCAAGGATTAGGGTTTGAACGTTGCATGGGAATGCTTCCGTTGGAGGGCAGTTCTGGAAATTCCAGCTTCTGCTGTGGCTGAGAATGTAGGTTAGGTTGTCAGGATAGTACACTTGCTTTTGTACTTTGGATAGTGACTTGACCTTTAACCTCGTAGACTACTGATCAGAGGAGCACTTCGTGTTGGAACTTGTGAAGCTGATTGATCAGAGTCAGAAGGAAGCTTGGATCCTCTGATCACTGTACCTTCTGATCTTCACTTCAGAGGATCAGTACATGGTCTTCAGAACCAGTTGCTTCTGGACTTCAGAGTCTTCACTCTTCAGCTTCTGGATCTTCAGATTCTTCTACACCATCAGAACTTCTGAGCCTTCAGAGTATCTGGGTTGTCAGAACGTCTGGATCATTAAGGCTTCAAGTGAGCTGAGTCCTTATCAGAGCTTTTCCACTGTTCAGACTGAACATGGAGAATGCGAAAGCGTTGCTAGGATCACTCTTTAAGCACAATGCTTCTGATTTGTGTGAGTTTGTGATAAGGTCAGAACCTGTTAAGAGCACACTCAAAAAACACGTTAGAGTACCATAATTGTTCATATCAAAAGGTCAACTTGTAATCATCAAAACATAGAGTTGTACTACTAGATCAAAAATTGATCTTACACTATGCTTATGTTTATTTTGGGATGAGAGCTTTGTTTTACTCAAATTTTGGATTACTTTGGAATTGGTTGGTTTGAGAGCAAGCATGAACTATGAAATGCCAACTGAGTGCATGATTTTGTGTTTTTAAATTCATGATCATTGTGTTTTGCACTCACTTGATGCCATGACATGACATTAATGCATCATTCACATGAGGTCTTAGGCTCAATTTGTTTGAAAGTGCTTAAAATCAAGGATACATACCTGAGCCGGGTGAGGGAGTGTGACCAAACACTAGTGAGATGAGAGAAAGAGAGAATCGTCATTGTTTTACAAAGTTGAACTTGCTTGAGTCTTTAATTGTTTGGAATTGCATGGAAATGAAAGAAAATGATCAAGGCATTTTGTTCTTTAGTGTAAATGACTACTTAGCCATATAGCCTACCTTTACTTAGGAAATCAATTTGTTACCCCATTTGAGCCAAAAAAAAAATTGAAAATTTCTTTGTTTTGTATATGATCTCAAAGCCTAAAACGAAAAATAATGTCTCTCCCTCAATTTCTTAGTTAAGAGAGCATGAATGATGGGATTGTATAAATGTGTAAGTTAGGGGGAATGGAAAATACTGAACAGGTATTTTGTTTTGTGTAGTGATCGATGTTAATCTTTTTAATCTATGTTCTAAAAAAAAATGAAAAAAATTGTGTATTGTATAATAAAAAAAAAGATTGAGAAGTGTAAGGGAATGAAAGGGTTGAGGTGTAGTATAAATGATAAAGGAATGGTGACAAAAGAGAGACTCTTGGGTAAGGAGAGAGTGAAAGGTTTATAGTTGTGATAGATGTCATTTTATGCTCTCTTAGCTTGGAAGTCTTTGAGTATCAAGAAAAACCAATATTCTTTTGAAACCAGGCCTCATTATAACCCTTAGAAAGACCTATGTGATTCTTGATTAACCATGCAGTTTGATGATTTCTAAGACAGGTAGCAAGTTTGATTTGTGTGATTCATTGATAGATTTGAGTGAAACACTTACCCTTGATCTCTTGAGTGGTGCATTTAATGTAAGGTTTTGAGTGAATCCTTGATTGAAAAGTAGGAAATTCAAAATGTGCTTAGAATCTCATGTGGATATGCTCTTGTATCATGATTTTGGTTAATTGTTGTGGGCTTCACATGATCTTCCTTGATCTTCCTTGAGGAAATGTTTTACAAAAGAAATTCATGCATTCTGAGGAGCTTTTGAAAATGGTTATTCAGAACTCATGTTTGTTTAAGAACATGTGTATATATGTGTTTTGAAAGCTAATACCTTTTGTTTGAGGGCAAACAAAGTTCCAAGTCAGGGGGAGTTGAAAAGTTACAATTTTACCTAATTTCAATGAGAAATATAGACACTTATCCTTGTAAATTCATGAGAAACCTTGACCAAATCTAACTTCTTTTGTTTAGAACTTGTTGTTAGATGTACTTTAGGATAAAATGTGCTTAAACTTGATTATGATCTTGATTTGTGTTTAAGGAATGAAGATTCAATGAAGAAGGCACACTTTGGCAAGAGAATAGGAATTTGAAGATGCCCAGGGCGCCCAGCGGTATGCAGAGGCAGCTCAGCGCCCAAGGCGGTGGCAATTACCTTCCTCTGAAGTAACTGGCCGCTCAGCGGCCAAAAAGGGGTGCTCAGCGGCCAGGCACGTGACAACACATTATAAAAGGCCCATTTCAGATCAAAACAGGATATAACTTGGTTTTTGGAGAGAGAACTCGACAGAGAACATAAAGGGAAGTAACTTAGAGCTTGGGTAAGCTTCCATCAAGTTGGAGCTACGCCGAAGTCGGCACGGATCGTCACTTCCATCCTATTTCACTTGTAAGCTTGTCTAGCTTCCATGTCTATGGATAACTAAGCTTTTCTTTGTTGAGATTTGGTGTAGTACCTTGACTCTATGTATCTAACTTAGTTCTTGTGCATATGAATCTATTTATCTCTTGATTTCAATGGTATACTCTTGTTCTTAAAGCTTTTTTTAACTTGATCAATTAGAACTTGATTAGAGATTTGATGTGTGAATGAAAACTACATATTTGAATTGGATTTAGGTTATGTCATCCAATAATCCTAATTGCTAGACATAGAGTTAGGTTTGTTAGTCGTTAAACACCCGAATCAATCACGCTTCGCTTTGTTAGTTATGCGAGACATCGGTAATTAGGAGAGCGGACCGTTAATCTTCTCATGTGAGGAATTAACGAGTTAGATAAGAACTGGTGTGATGGAATCAAGAATAGAATGATTCATATGTGTTGAATTAAAGGATTCATAACGGTTAAGGTGCGAAACCCAATCCCAACAGTTTTCTCAATCTGTTTAAACCCGTTGTTATTATCGCTTTACTTTATATCTACAACGTATTTCCAAACAATCAATCAAAAACTTTGTTGAAATCATTTCTTAAGTGGTTTTACTAAAGAACGGCGTTGTATTTCCGATTCCCTAAGGACGATAAAAACCCTTTGCTATACTACGATTGAATCTTGAAGGATTCGAAAGTGGTTCAGTAAAAATCTTTCAACAATAATTAACTGAATCAGTGGACTTTGTGTTGAATGTTGAATTTCATGTAGATTGTAGCATCATTGTTAACTGAACCCATCAGGTATCTCTAATTGAGTTTTTCATTTGGAGGTGTGTGTTGTGTTGTTTTTGCTGCCTGCTGATGTTTGTTTCTTGTCATTTTGGTTCAATTGGATTTCTACCATTTATCCTTATTCATTTTTCTTTGCATGGATCAGTGGACTTTGTGTTGAATGTTGAATTTCATGTAGCATCTGAAATTGGTACTTGTTAATTGAACCTATCAGGTATCTCTATTTAAGTTTTTCTTTTTCTTTTTTCCATTTACATTATGTTTGCAATGTGAGCAAGTTTGCAAATGAAAATTAAGGGGAAAAGTCGTGCAAAAAGAGGTAGACCTAAGGGTAGTAAAAACAAGCTGAAAAAGCAGTGGGTGGAGGAAGAGGTTCGTGCTTGGTCAGATGAAGATTCAGGTGGTGAAGGCATAAGTTCGAGAGCAAGGCAGACTTAGAGATTGGCGAAGCGTTTGGGGGTTGTTTATAATGGTGTCGATGAGGAGATGATCAGAAGGCTCGAGATTCATATCAGAGAAAACCACCCTAATCTACAGTAACTTTCCAGCCTTGAAGCCAATGCTGGTGCTGATGGGGAAGTAGTAAGAGAATATGTGTCTCTGATTATGTCATGGATTTTGACTGCTGTCAATTGAGGGTGCTTTAGAGGATGTGTGTTCTGCCATTATGTGATCAAAGATAGTTTTGTACTGAGAGGAGCAGGTTCTCTGTGCAGTTGGGTGGTGTTTTTTTCTGCGTTTTTAAGCTTCTTCAGTAGTTGAAAATGGTTAGGATAGTGATGATGCAGTTTGGGGTGTAGCTGAATCTAGTATATTGCAGGGTTTATGTGGAGTTTTTTGGGATGTTTTGGCTTAATTGTGGTTGATTATCTGGTATGTTGTTAGCCTTAACTTTGCTGCTGATTTTTGTGCATTTGGATATAAGAGTGGAGGGAATTTGGTGGTTTGATGGAAAGTTTTCAATGGCTTATTGGGTGCTTGTTGTTGTAGATTCGGTTCAGTAGAAAATAGGGTATGATTGTGTGACAGATTTTAAAATCTTATCAATAGCCAAGGATTTTTGGGGACCAAATGCTCGTGCATATGTTTTATGGAGGCAAGGTTGTTAGTGGATGTGGATAGCCGTGTCTATTACTTTTGAGAGGGGTATTATCATGTTTTATAATTGTTCTATCAAATCAATCTTTTAAGTTTGGCAGTTGGCAGTGGCAGTGGCTAAGTGTTGTTATGCTGGTAGTTCTGGTGCATTCTATGCGTGAATAGCTTGGAAGGATTTTGTTTATGGATTGGCCTTTGAATGGGGAGTTGAATGTGGGGCATTGGTTACTTTAGGTGATATTTTGTGACATAAAAATGGGTTGAATACAGGTTGTTTGCTTTTTCTTGTTCATTTTTTTTTGGGTGGATGTAATGGTATGGCATGTTGTATTGTTCAATTGCTCTTTATAGTTTGTTGTACTCTTTTTCCTACTCTAGGTTTTTTCCCAATGGGTTTTACCTAGAGAGGTTTTAATGAGATAAGAGTTGGGTTGTTTTTGGATGATTTTCAAGTTTTCATGGAGGTTTCAATATTAATAAAGTTCCTCTTTTTGCTGTAAAAAATGTAAAATATAATTATTTATTTGGCTTATTAATACTTTTGGTCCTCCAGGTTTCTGAATTGTGCAAATGGGGTCGCTTAACTTTAAAAATAGTAGGATTTTGCTACCCACTCTGAATATAGCAGCATTTCTTGTTTCCCAAATTAAACCCACTGCTACCACCCACATCAGGTCCATGACTTTTGACACTTTTTATCACCTGGTACACATCTACTGTTCTGAAAGAGCCCACTTATATGTCTTTATCCACATACTTCGTGCCACTTTACAATTAAAGAACAATCCTAACAGTGTTGAATGATCGGCCGGCCATCGAGTCGTGCTAGTGTCATATTGACACGTGGTGCTGCCCTTGTGAGTATATGAATATATATGTAGACAACGAGCTTGTGAACTGACGTCTGACAACGTGACTTATAGTTTTTATCAGGATATGAATAAATGCTACTTTTAATTACCTTTGTCTATTTCTATAGTGAGCTAGGCTATAGTGCATTATACATTACCCTAGGAATTTGACCCTTGCATGCCTTGTTTGTATTGTTTATGGTTGGACGGTCGGCAAACTGCCAGCTTGTGACAGGTGGTGTTGTGAGTAGCTATTGTGTTGATGGGAAAAAGTGATTGTGCTGATTAGCGAGAAGACTTCCTCAAGAGTGAGAAGATTAACCGAGGGTCTTTGGTTGATCAACATAATACTTGTAAGAGTGAATTTGAATGTAAGGCTAGTAGTTGAGGTATGCCTTAGACCATGAGTTAGTAAGTTAACTCAGATAGTGATGAAGTTAACTTAGATAGTGACTAAGACAAGTGTACTTATGAAGGATACGAAGTGCAAGAATGTGTTCGTGTCGAAGCAAATTAATGGAAGGAAAGAGAGTCGGTACAAGGAGCGAGGACGTGATCAGATTGAAGTCGCAACTTAGGAAGGAAAGTGGCTAAGGTGAGGGTTTTTGCTTCAGCTATCTGTCTTGTTGAAAACATTTTATATGATTGTTGTGAGGGAAATTGGCTTCAACTATTCGTTTTGTTGCGAATATGCTATATGATTTTTGTGAGGGCACTTCGCTTCGGCTATTTGTCTTGTTGAAAATATGCTATATGATTTATGTTATATGCTAGTATGCTTGTTGTGTTGTTGAGGATTGAGCAATCCGATCCTAAATAGGCACTCTAAGTGCTTGATTGAATTGTTGTGTTGTTGAGGATTAAGGAATCTGATCCTAAATAGGCACTCTAAGTGCTTGATTGAATTGTTGTTATGAAAGCATGTTACTACATGTGAGTTTTAGCTCTGAAAACATGTTGATAACTTGTGAGTTTATTGATGTAATAACATGCTGATATTTGTGAGTTGTTACTATGAGAATGTGTCGTGTAAGCATGATGATATGAGATAATGTGTTGCTTATGAGCTTTTGATGATTGATATCGAATATGAGACTTTTGGAAAGTAAAGGCTAAGCCTGAAGGACAACTTGATGTGGACACTCAGTGGCGAGTGGTCTTGCTTTTTGGAAGAACTCGGATTCGTAGAAAGGCGTCTCCGTTTTGGTGATTGAATAGTGACACCGTATAATTCCTGCATTGTGACATGGCTAGTGGGGTCGGTGACTATACATAGTACCGTACTGAGACTGCTAGTCGTTGTTTATCAGGACACTAGTGACAACGTGCCTGTGTAAGTGGCATTCACTAGTTTGAAGTCGATACTGGAGTGAGTATCGAACTGAATGAGTGTTATCCCGCATACCATATGTGGAGCTGACATTATATCTGGATCATTCGATGTTCTTGTGTGGCATTGCATTTGCACGAGCATATAGACTAACCTTAGGGTTGATAATGGATTGAGACTTTATTTGAGGTGATTGTGTTATGAGATTTGATCTGCTTGGGATGAGCTAAATGTGATTTGTAACGCCCCGATTTCTCGAGTGTTACTCAGTAACTAATTAACCCATTTTCGTAAAGAGTTTTCGTCGATTCACTTATTAATCTTCAATTAATGACAAACCTTTCATTTTACAAAAACTCTTGAAACATAACCTTTCCAAAAAACACGCGGAAGTAACCAACTTCGTAAAACTTTTTAAATAACCAACTGTAAAGAGTACGAAACAAAGGCCTGAATGAAAATAAAGATTACATCAAAACTTGTTCATTCGAATTTAAGCAATAAAATTGTTCGATACCAACACTTCGGAAACTCTCAACCCCAACAGAAAACAAAAGACTCTCAACCCAAACCCTATTCCTTAGCCTCTTCCTCTTCCTCTGAAGTGTAGTCGTCCTCCAGTATTGGCACGTCACGTAGCATCAACTCCCAAGAATGAGTCATCGCCATTATCTTCACGACCATCTACCCCCCCAAATAAACACATAGCAAACAAGCAGGGTCAGGTCCAACAAAAGAATGATAATGACAAAATCAACAACAACATATATAATATAAGTACATTATATGTCTTTTATGGGAAAGAGTCAGTTACTAACGGAATCTCACTTCACACAACCCACCAAAACTTCCATGGCCATAATCACGATCATCCGCAGATGAACAAATCTCGGAGGGGACTCACCGTACAACCCTCAATCATGTGGGGGGCTCACCGTCGCCAGACTCACCGTCCGTCCACAGAATCACAAGGCGACCGCAGTCAGCCAATCACGTGGGGACTCACCGTACAACCCACAAAACACCCTCGCGTGCAAGGTACCATCGTTCTCATGGTCCATAGTCCTCACCAGACCTATGTCCAATTATTCACATTTACTTGCAAGCGAGTTTATTACACTTTTCTCTTTGTTAAGTCTCTAAAATCAATCCTAGAGTCTTATCATACTCTTTATACAACAACCTTCACAACACAACATTCACGGGTTACAAGGGAATTACGGCTAGGTGAGCGACCCTTGAACCATTAACTCAGAAAATAAATATAATCCACGTAAAAGAACGCAAGAACATTAACTCATGCATAATATATCATCGCAACTTCAACATATTGACAGCAGAAACAACTTTCACAAAAATAGAGCCACAGAATGCATCTTTCAACCAAAAATCACGTACGATACCTTTCTAGAAAGCTATTTTAAATATCTACAACTCTCTAGTTAAAATCATTTTCATTTGAGCCCCAGAATTAGGTGATATTACTCCTTAAAGTTTCTGTCCGACACAGGGAAAAACAGCAAGTATGACAGTTACCCAAAACGACCTACAACACACAATACTAGACCAAAATTTATGATCTTTATATGCCTGGAAAGCTCTTTCGAAGATCTACAATTTGTATTTTAATAATTTCTTTATTTGACGACCAGAAACAAGTGAAAATAGGACCTGAAGTTTACTATCCAGCACAGAAATCTGACAGAGAATGCATCTGCCATCAATTTCGTTTAAGCCATTCTATTCTAAGGGTTCTAAGTCATCTACCAGCATCAAATATAGTAACATGTTCACAGTGTAACCCAATATGACCTGGAAAAGTCCAGCACACATCGCATATTCAAAACCTCAAGCACATCAATCAAGTTCATACATAAAATCATGTCAAAGCATGGCAAGAATCATAATTTTTCCAAGAAAACTCATGATATAACCCCTATTCTACCCAAAAGATCCTAAGACCAGCCCTTACCTTGTTTGGTGATGGAAAAACAGAAGTTTGGAGATGGAAAGAAGGTTCAAAAGCTGCTGTCCTCGTTCTCTATTTCCTCTCCCTCGCGAATCCCTCTCTACTCGCGTTCTCTCCCTTGCTCGCGTGCGTGACCGGCGACAATGGTGGTGGCTTGGGCGGCGGCTCCCTTCTCTTCTCTTACACGTTCTCTCTTTGTTTTTCACGTGAAGGTGCTGTAGTGTATCTCTGTTTTCTGATTGTGGAAGAATAGGGTTTCCCCCCTTGGCTAAAATCACATGCAACCCACAAGTGGGCTAGGGTTTTGTTTTTCCACAAGCCCGACCCAAGTCCAACCTTAACCCACCAGTCTAATTACCTAATCAGACCTGAAACTTACTAAAACCTAAGCCCTCAAAGGTAAATTCATAATTAAATTCGGACTTAGAAGAAAAACAATGTAATAATCCCGCTGGCACTGTACAGCCGGAACTACGTTCACTAAAACGGGGATATCTGGAGCTACAGATATCGGATCGACACGAAACCACTTGGAGAATTTTTTAGACTTGAAGGGCTACAACGCTCATGAAGGAAGTTTTCCCAAATGAAGTCGTTAAGACCCTCTAAAAATTTACACAAGTTGACAGTTCTAATCTGCCAGCTATCAAACATTAACTAAAACTTCAATTTTATTCAAACTTCCATAAAATTGTTCCGAATTGAACTTAGGGCCTTACATGATTTGATTGTTATGAGTGTTTGAGAGGTTTGTCATGGACAACTCAAGTCTTATGACGTAAGCTGCGTGATCGATAGATCGACGTGAGTAAGCGTGAATAGAAATGACTTGGCAATATACTATACTTTATGAGCACATATAAGTATGTGGTTGTGTGTATATTGCTTGACCTATTATTATTATATATACTTATAATCTAGACCCTCGCACACCATTGTTTGTGTTTGGACAGTCGGTGACCGCCAGGTGATAGACGACGACATGATCAAGTACCATGCTTTTGGGGAAATCATAGTGGTGCTGCCGATGAGGAGGAGCTATGATGATGTGATGAAGTGTCATGCCTTTGTATCAGTTCGATCAAGTGTATTGTGAGTCGTTCGTGGGATTAGTGATTGTATAATGACACTGTATAGTTCCTGCATTGTGACATGGCTAGTGGGGTCGGTGACTATACAGAGTACCGTAGTGAGACTGCTAGTCGTGGTTTATCAGGACACTAGTGACAACGTGCCTGTGTAAGTGGCATTCACTAGTTTGAAGTCGACACTGGGAGTGAGTATCGAACTGCATGAGTGTTGTACCGCCTACCATATGTGGAGCTGACATTATATCTGGATCATTCGATGTTCTTGTGTGGCATTGTATTTGCACGAGCATATAGACTAACCTTAGGGTTGATAATGGATTGAGACTTTATTTGAGGTGATTGTGTTATGAGATTTGATCTGCTTGGGATGAGCTAAATGTGATTTGATTGTTATGAGTGTTTGAGAGGTTTGTCATGGACAACTTAAGTATTATGACGTAAGCTGCGCGATCGATATATCGGCGTGAGTAAGCGTGAATAGAAATGACTTGGCAATATACTATACTTTATGAGCACATATAAGTATGTGGTTGTGTGTATATTTCTTGACCTATTATTACTATATATACTTATAATCTAGACCCTCGCACACCATTGTTTGTGTTTGGACAGTCGGCGACCGCCAGGTGATAGACGGCGACATGATCAAATACCATGCTTTTGGGGAAATCATAGTGGTGCTGCTGATGAGGAGTATCTATGATGATGTGATGAAGTGTCATGCCTTTGTATCACTTCGGTCAAGTGTACTGTGAGTCGTTCGTGGGATTAGTGATTGTATAATGACACCATATAATTCCTCCATTGTGACATGGCTAGTGGGGTCGGTGACAATACAGAGTACCGTACTGAGACTGCTAGTCGTGGTTTATCAGGACACTAGTGACAACGTGCCTGTGTAAGTGGCATTCACTAGTTTGAAGTCGACACTGGAGTGAGTATCGAACTGAATGAGTGTTGTCCCTCCTACCATATGTGGAGCTGACATTATATGTGGATCATTCGATGTGCCTGTTTGGTATTGCATTTGCACGAGTATATAGACTAACCTTAGGGTTGATAATGGATTGAGACTTTATTTGAGGTGATTGTGTTATGAGATTTGATCTTCTTGGGATGAGCTAAATGTGATTTGATTGTTTTGAGTGTTTGAGAGGTTTGTCATGGACAACTCAAGTATTATGACGTAAGCTGCGCGATCGATAGATCGACGTGAGTAAGCGTGAATAGAAATGACTTGGCAATATACTATACTTTATGAGCACATATAAGTATGTGGTTGTGTGTATATTTCTTGACCTATTATTATTATATATACTTATAATCTAGACCCTCGCACACCATTGTTTGTGTTTGGACAGTCGGCGACCGCCAGGTGATAGACGGCGACATGATCAAGTACCATGCTTTTGGGGAAATCATAGTGGTGCTATCGATGAGGAGGATCTATGATGATGTGATGAAGTGTCGTGCCTTTGTATCAGTTCGGTCAAGTGTACTGTGAGTCGTTCGTGGGATTAAACTAGGTAACAGTAGCTAAGCTAGTAGAAAAGCACCACTACTAGCCCCTCGCCAAAAATCTTTAAAACTGTCGAGCCTCCTCCTAATTCTCCTTGCCAACCAATGTAAAAAATCACACCATCAGAGGGCTCACAGAAAGTAGCAGTTCCGCGCACAGGTTTATATGAGTGCAATGAAGAATTTTGGATTAGCTTGCCCCTCATATAGGGAACAAGAGAAGCCTTTCATCCGCTCTTTAAGCCAGCTTCAGGAGCAAAAGAATTAAATCAAGTGTTTTCTCCAAGTCTGCTCTTTCACCTCTGAAAATGCAACCATTTCTTATGTTCCAAATTGTCCAAATCGCTGCGATCCATACTATCCAAGCGCCTTGTCTCTGTTTCTTAGACCACAACAATATGTGTTGGCTGAAATGTTGTCTTCCATCCTCTGGTAGAACAATATCCAATCCTAACCAATTGTAACATCCCATCCAAATCCTCCATGAGACCTGGCAAGAGAAAAAAAGATGGGAGGTAGTTTCCAATTGCCTCAAGCAGAGGGGGCAACAAGCTTCTTCCACCGTGTGGAGCACCCTTCGGATTAAGAGATTTGATCTAGACTGAACACGATCAATCCGGACTCTCCAAGCAAGAGCAGCGGGGCATTCGGTGGAGCTGGTGTACTCCACAAGGACTGGAGAACTTCATCCTCACTCGAAATACTAGGTGCTCTAATGATGGAATATGCGGAGCTAACCGAGTATAAACCATCATCACTTGCAGACCAGGTCCAGCTATCATTCCCCTGCAATTTTGGTGGTCGAAGAGT
Organism: Lotus japonicus; assembly: GCF_012489685.1. NCBI lineage: Eukaryota > Viridiplantae > Streptophyta > Magnoliopsida > Fabales > Fabaceae > Lotus > Lotus japonicus. The sequence goes on from NC_080045.1 coordinate 19,008,969, forward strand.
AGAGATAGTTAGGTTCAGTACATTCAGTTCAAAGTCCCTCAATGCTCTTATCCAACTAAGCTCCCACCTCCAAATACCCTCTGTCCAATTTCCTACCTCCAAGATGCAACAATTTTTCTGGTTTGAGATGTTATATAGCCTAGGATATTTCTCCATAAGCTTCATATTACCAGTCCAGACCTCCTCCTAGAATAACGTCTCATTCCCTAGCTCCACCCTTCTATGCAAATATGAATCGAACCAAACACCACGATCACCCGGAAAACAATTGAGTCTCAAGTCTTGCCACCATGTTGATGTCTTTGAAGGATTAGGGTGAGAATATTTGGCTTCAAGCACTTTTACTGTAACACCCCGATTTCCGGGGGCGTCACTTTAGTAACCAAAAGAAATACTTAAGCGGAAAAACGTGAATTATTTTTTTTTTTGACAATATAACTAAAGACAGAAAACAATAAACTCCTCAACCAAAGATAAACGAAACTAATATACAACTATATATACATGCCCCGCTAATGCAAACCACGTCACGAGTAACCTCCAGTGACGGGTCACAGAAAGAAAGTAACGCCCGAAGGCAATATGTACAGTCCAAGGTAAAATCCTGTGTCCGCAACACTATACCTCAAAAACTGAGAACAAGTTGGCCCAGCGGCCTAAGAAAAGACCCCCTAAAATCCAACCAGCTCTCTTTGATCTCCATAAGAAAACCACACAAAAAGCTACCGGCAGGAAACTACCCTGTCCCAAATCTGAAAGCATGACGGTCAGAGCTACGACACTACTCCTACACTAATCCCAACTCGAGGAGCCCACACTAGCACTCGGTCCTACATGCTAGCGCGGTCGTCGTCCGAATCTGCATCCAGGACGACTAGGTCGATATACACAACGCTGCCCTCTCTCTCTACCCTGACGCGCTCCTGCACTGGTCTCTCGGGCTCGGGGCCCGAACCATGATCCTCGATGACAGCGGCAGTAAACGAACTGGACTCCGTCGAAGTCCCACCCACTGGCACCTCCTCAGAGGGGTCCTCATCATCCGAAGATGATGGTGGTGGTGGTGGTCCTCCCAAACCGGGTCCACAATGCACGCCGGGCGGCAAGTTGAAGCTCACTGTATATCTCCTCAATACCCCCTCCATCAAGCGTCCGAATCGGTCAACACGGTCCTCCATGATCCGGCCTGAGTAGGTCGCACGGTGGCCTGCGGGGTCGACCACCCATGCACCTGGGTCGTCCTGGTCAAGCATCTCGAATCTGGTCCCCCCCGAAGGGCTGACCATCGTAAACCAATCCGCCATACTCATCTGAGAATGGCGTAGTCCGCCCAAACACACACAGAAGACGCGAGGGTCAACTCCAAAGAATTATATAAATAATAAAACCAGATGTATAGGATAATAATTATTAGCCTCTTAGGCTTATAAGTTTAGGGATAACATCCTAGGGTTGCATGTATCACAACGAATATAAAAGATCATAATAACAACTAGCATGCCTCAAATAGGATAAACAAGTACCAATCACACTCCGCAACTATGTCAGAATGTATGTTGCATGCAATGCAATGCTGGTTAACAAGATGCATTCCGGAAGAAAGGATGGACATCAACGAGACGGCCCTAACACCAGCCACGGTGGGTATCTCCCTGCTCGCGTGTCTCTTACACCACACAAAAGTAGTCAGATCAGCAGTGAACCCGTAGGTCGGCCATTCCGTCTGCTACTAAGAACCACCGTAGTGTTCTAAATATGGAAATCCGGGTCTTATGACCATTTTGGAATCCACCGAGGTCCGGTATCACGCCGTGTATTAACCTCAAAATGAGTGCATGAATGCAAAGTGATTAGCCAAACAACGTCTCCGACCTCTGTAAGATCAAGTTTTGATCTAGTAGTACAACTCTATGGTTTGATGATTACAAGTTAACCTTTTGATATGAACAATTGTGGTACTCTAACGTGTTTTTCTGAGTGTGCTATTTACAGGCTCTGACCTCAACTCAATCTCACACAAATCAGAAGCACTGTGTATAAAGAGCAACCCAAGCAACGCTTTCGCATTCACCATGTTCAGTATGAACAGTGGAAAAGCTTCAGAAGTTCTGAAGTTATACAAACTCTGATGTGGACTCAGTCACTAGAAGCTCTGAAGATCCAGAAAGTCTGATAACCAAGAAACACTGAAGGCTCAGATATTCTGATGGTGTAGAAGACTCTGAAGATCCAGAAGCTGAATAGTGGAAACTCTGATGTCCAGAAGCAAGATACTCTGAAGACCATGTTCTTCCCTCTGAGTTCAGAATCAGAAGAAACAATGGTCAGAGGATCTGGGCTTTCCCTCTGACTCTGATCAACCGGCTTCACAAGTTCCAATATGAAGCATTCCCCTGATCAGAAGTCTCATAGGTTTAAAGGTCAAGTCGCTATCCAAGTACAAAAGCAATTGTACCTTCCTGACGACCTACCTAACAGTCTCAGACACAGCAGAAGCTGGATTTTCCAGAACTGCCCTCCAACGGTAGCATTTCCCATGCAACGCTCAACCCTAATCCTTGGAGTATATAAAGAGGCTGAAGACTGAAAGAAGCGGCTAGAAGCATTCACATACGCGCAAGACAAACTTAAATTCTTCTAAGCTTTCTTTCATCTGAAATTCATTGAGTTTACTATTAGCTTTTTAGAAGCAAATCTCTTGTAAACAATTCTTTGATAAACAGTTTGTTTAGTTTCTTTAGGAGATCAAGGTTGATCGGATTCTAGAGAAGACTAAGAGAGTGAATCTTAGTGTGAGCTAAGTCAGTGTAATTGTTAGTCACTTGTAGGTTTCAAGTGCAGTTGTAACTCTTACCTGATTAGTGGATTGCCTTCATTCTAAGAAGGAAGAAATCACCTTAAAGGGTGGACTGGAGTAGCTTGAGTGATTTATCAAGTGAACCAGGATAAAATCCTTGTGTGCTTTTCTATCTCTTATCTTTAGCACTTAAGTTCTCGAAAGATTTGTCAAAATCTTTAAGGTGGAAGTTTTATACTGAAAACGTTATTCAAACCCCCCCTTTCTACCGTTTTTCATACCTTCAATTGGTATCAGAGCGCAAGTTCTGATTACCACACCTAACAGTGTTCAGTGATCCGGGCCGGTGTGAAAAACAATGGCTGCCACCACCAGTGAAACTCAAAGAGATGGTTACAATGCAAAGCCTCCTATGTTCGACGGTCAAAGGTTCGAATATTGGAAAGATAGACTGGAAAGTTTCTTTCTGGGTTTCGATGCAGATCTCTGGGATATTATTGTGGATGGCTACGAGCGTCCAGTTGATGCAGATGGCAAGAAGATCCCAAGGTCAGAGATGACTGCAGATCAAAAGAAGCTGTACTCACAACATCACAAAGCAAGAGCAATTCTTCTAAGTGCTATTTCCTATGAAGAGTACCAGAAGATTACAGATCGTGAGTTTGCAAAAGGCATTTTCGAATCTCTGAAGATGTCTCATGAAGGAAACAAGAAAGTCAAAGAATCAAAGGCATTGTCTTTGATCCAAAAGTATGAATCCTTCATCATGGAGCCAAATGAGTCCATTGAAGAAATGTTCTCCAGATTTCAGTTGCTTGTAGCTGGCATACGACCTCTCAACAAGAGCTACACAACAAAAGATAATGTCATAAGGGTCATCAGGTGTCTTCCTGAAAGTTGGATGCCTTTAGTGACTTCAATAGAGCTCACGAGAGACGTTGAGAATATGAGTTTAGAAGAACTCATCAGCATTTTGAAATGCCATGAGCTGAAGCGCTCAGAGATGCAAGATCTGAGGAAAAAGTCCATAGCCTTGAAGTCTAAAACTGAAAAGGCTAAGGTTGAGAAGTCAAAAGCTCTTCAAGCTGAAGAAGAGGAATCTGAAGAAGCATCAGAAGATTCTGATGAAGATGAGCTGACTCTGATCTCCAAGAGACTCAATCGCATCTGGAAGCACAGGCAGAGCAAATACAAAGGCTCTGGAAAGGCAAGAGGAAAGTCTGAATCCTCAGGTCAGAAGAAGTCCTCACTTAAGGAAGTCACATGCTTTGAGTGCAAAGAATCAGGGCACTACAAAAGTGACTGTCCAAAATTGAAGAAGGACAAGAAGCCAAAGAAGCACTTCAAGACAAAGAAGAGTCTGATGGTGACATTTGATGAATCAGAGTCAGAGGATGTTGACTCTGATGGTGAAGTCCAAGGACTCATGGCTATTGTCAAAGACAAGGAAGCAGAGTCAAAGGAAGTTGTTGACTCTGACTCAGAATCAGAAGGAAATCCTAACTCAGACGATGAAAATGAGGTATTCGCTTCTTTCTCTACCTCTGAACTGAAACATGCATTGTCTGATATTATGGATAAGTATAAATCCTTATTGTCTGAGCATAAGAAGCTTAAAAAGAACTTATCTGCTGTTTCCAAGACTCCTTCTGAACATGAGAAAATTATTTCTGATTTGAAAAATGATAATCATGCCTTGATCAATTCTAACTCTGTGCTTAAGAACCAGATTGCTAAGTTAGAAGAAATTGTTGCCTGTGATGCCTCTGATTGTAGAAATGAATCTAAGTATGAAAAGTCTTTTCAAAGATTCCTAGCTAAAAGCGTGGATAGAAGCTTAATGGCTTCAATGATCTATGGCGTAAGCAGAACTAAAAGCGTGGATAGAAGCTTAATAGCTTATTGGCTATTCTAAACCAATTAGAAATGAGCCCTCTGTGTCTAAAGCTAAATCCTAGTATGAATGCTTTGTTCCCTCTGGTACCATATTGCCTGATCCTGTACCTGCTAAAGTTGCTAAAAACCCTCTTAAAAAGGGATCTTTCTCTATGACTAAATATCATGCAAATATTCCTTTAAAATATCATGTTGAGACACCCAAGGTGATCAGAACCTCTGGGGTAACTAACAAGAGAGGACCCAGAAAGTGGGTACCTAATGAAGAGCAGTGGGTATGGCATAGACGGTTAGGGCATGCCAGTATGAGAAAGATTTCTCAGCTGAGCAAGCTAAACCTTGTCAGGGGCTTACCCAATCTGAAGTTCGCTTCAGACGCTCTTTGTGAAGCATGTCAGAAAGGCAAATTCACAAAAGTCCCTTTCAAGGCAAAGAATGTTGTCTGAACCTCAAGGCCGTTAGAACTTCTGCATATCGACCTTTTTGGACCAGTGAAAACTGAGTCTATAGGTGGCAAGAGATATGGGATGGTTATCGTTGATGACTATAGCCGCTGGACATGGGTAAAGTTTCTAACCCGCAAGGATGAGTCTCATGCTGTGTTCTCTACCTTCATTGCTCAAGTGCAAAACGAGAAGGCTTGTAGGATTGTGCGTGTCAGAAGTGACCATGGTGGAGAGTTTGAGAATGACAAGTTTGAGAGTCTGTTTGATTCCTATGGAATTTCACATGATTTCTCTTGTCCCAGAACTCCTCAACAAAATGGTGTTGTTGAGAGGAAGAACAGAACTCTTCAGGAGATGGCTAGAACCATGCTCCAAGAAACTGGCATGGCTAAGCACTTTTGGGCAGAGGCAGTAAATACAGCATGTTACATTCAGAACAGAATCTCTGTGAGACCAATTCTGAATAAGACTCCTTATGAATTGTGGAAGAACATAAAACCCAACATTTCTTATTTTCATCCTTTTGGCGGTGTTTGTTATGTTCTCAATACTAAGGATAGATTGCATAAATTTGATGCTAAGTCTTCTAAGTGTCTATTACTTGGTTATTCTGAGAGATCTAAAGGTTTTAGATTTTATAATACTGATGCTAAAACTATTGAAGAATCTATTCATGTTAGATTTGACGATAAGCTTGACTCTGACCAGTCAAAGCTAGTTGAAAAGTTTGCAGATTTAAGCATTAATGTTTCTGACAAAGGCAAAGCTCCAGAGGAAGTTGAGCCAGAGGAAGATGAACCAGAGGAAGAAGCTGGTCCCTCTAACTCACAAACTCTGAAGAAGAGCAGAATCACTGCAGCTCACCCTAAGGAATTGATTTTGGGCAACAAAGACGAACCAGTCAGAACCAGATCTGCCTTCAGACCCTCTGAAGAGACCTTGCTCAGTCTGAAAGGATTGGTGTCCTTAATTGAACCCAAGTCCATAGATGAAGCTCTTCAGGACAAGGATTGGATTCTGGCCATGGAAGAAGAATTGAATCAATTCTCCAAGAACGATGTTTGGAGCTTAGTGAAGAAGCCTGAGAGTGTCCATGTTATTGGAACGAAATGGGTATTCAGAAACAAGCTGAATGAGAAAGGAGATGTAGTCAGAAACAAGGCAAGGCTAGTTGCTCAAGGCTACAGCCAGCAGGAAGGAATAGACTACACTGAAACATTTGCTCCAGTAGCAAGACTGGAGGCAATCAGACTGTTGATCTCTTTCTCAGTAAATCACAACATAGTTCTACATCAGATGGACGTGAAGAGTGCCTTCCTAAATGGTTATATTTCAGAGGAAGTCTATGTTCATCAACCCCCAGGTTTTGAAGATGAGAAGAAACCAGACCATGTGTTCAAATTGAAGAAATCACTCTATGGTCTGAAGCAAGCTCCCAGAGCATGGTATGAGAGACTTAGCTCATTCCTTCTGGAGAATGAGTTTGTAAGGGGTAAAGTAGATACAACTCTTTTTTGCAAGACTTATAAAGATGGTATCTTAATTGTGCAAATTTATGTTGATGATATTATATTTGGTTCTGCTAATCAATCTCTATGCAAAGAATTTTCTGAGATGATGCAGGCTGAATTTGAGATGAGTATGATGGGAGAATTAAAGTACTTTCTGGGAATACAAGTTGATCAAACACCAGAAGGAACATATATCCATCAGAGCAAGTACACTAAAGAACTTCTGAAAAAGTTCAACATGCTGGAATCTACAGTGGCCAAGACTCCAATGCATCCTACATGCATTCTGGAGAAAGAAGATAAAAGTGGTAAAGTATGTCAGAAGCTCTATCGTGGCATGATAGGTTCACTTCTATACTTAACTGCATCTAGGCCAGACATACTGTTTAGTGTTCATTTATGTGCTCGTTTCCAATCAGATCCAAGGGAAACCCACTTAACTGCTGTTAAGAGGATCCTAAGGTATCTGAAAGGCACCACTAACCTTGGCTTGATGTATAAGAAAACATCAGAGTATAAGCTTTCAGGTTACTGTGATGCTGATTATGCTGGAGATAGAACAGAGAGAAAAAGTACTTCTGGAAATTGTCAATTTCTGGGAAGCAATCTAGTCTCATGGGCAAGCAAGAGGCAATCAACCATTGCACTATCAACTGCAGAGGCAGAATATATCTCAGCAGCAATATGCAGCACTCAGATGCTCTGGATGAAACATCAGCTGGAGGATTATCAGATCCTTGAGAGCAATATCCCAATCTATTGTGATAACACTGCTGCAATCTCATTGAGTAAGAATCCTATCTTGCATTCAAGGGCAAAGCACATTGAGGTAAAGTATCACTTTATTAGAGATTATGTACAGAAGGGCGTACTTCTTCTGAAGTTTGTTGATACTGACCATCAATGGGCAGATATCTTTACAAAGCCCTTAGCAGAGGATAGATTTAATTTTATTCTGAAAAATCTAAACATGGACTTTTGTCCAGAGTGATGATGGATCAGAACCTCTGACTATGATACTTCTTGATCAGAAGATGTCTAGTCCAGAAGGTAACTCAATCAGAGTGTGTGTACCCACTGGTACTGACTCTGAAGCTGAGACAACAACACGTGTGTCAGTATTTCTGATGCATAGTTCCTTGTGCCCGTGTGACAGTCTGTTATGATTGCGTGTAGATGTGCTTCTCTCCTGTGTGTGATTTGTGTATTTACTATCTATCTTTAATTTTCAACCGTTGATCTTAAAGTGCTTTTTGAATCAACAACGGTTATTTGTCAAAACCCACTATACACACACGATCTCGTTCACTTCCGGTTTTTACTCTCTCTCTCTCTGCTTTTCACAACCGCTTATCCTCGATTTCTCTCTCGATCTCTCTTCATCCTTCAACCTTCATCTTCTACCTCAAACCTTCAACCGCTTCAAAAATGGTGAGTCAAACCAGAAGAACTACTGCAGATGCAACCCAGTTCCCTCACATGGTAGTTGGTCTAGCAACGGGTCAAAGGGGCCCTGAGAATCCGACACCAGATCAAGGTCAAGCTCAAGAGCAGATTCTTCCAATTGCAGAACGGGGTTGTGCCGTTCACTGCGTATTTGCTCCTGAGGAACTTCAAGTCCTGGCAGAATGGAGATTCGACCTCGACAACCTGGCTGCAAATGGGTATGATCTTCGTCCTGAAGTCCAAGTTCAAGGTTGGGGAAATTACTTCAACAGACTTCGAGGACCGGTGTATGATAAACTGATCAAGGAATTCTGGAAGCACGCCGACTGCGATGATACTCAGGTGGTATCTTACATTCTTGGAAGAAAGATCATCATCACAGAGAAGTCCTTCGTGAACTTGCTGGGTGCAGACACTGCTTTTGGGTATCGTTTCCAACTCACGGAATCGAAGCTGAAACCCAGCACCAAGGATACAATCAACCAGGCCCTGTACACCACTTACAAACCGGGCAAGACGAATTACAAGGTGATGGACCTTCATCCCAAGCTCAGGATCTGGCACAAAATTTTGCTCCACTGCATAAACCAGAGACCAAAGGGCAGTTCTCCTGACTACATCAACTTCAACCAGAAGGTGATGTTGTTCTTCATCCAAGACCAGAAGAAGATCTGCCTTCCCTACTTCCTGTTCTCCTACTTGAAGGAATGTATCCGGAAGTCTCGTACCACTGCCTCCATCAAGTCAGCGATCAAGTACATTCCCTTCGGGAGACTCTTGTCTGATCTCTTCATTGAGAGTGGCCTCGTTCAAGATCTGATAAATGCTGGATGCACAGAGGATCTGACCACCATTGTCAGTGATGTCTTCACGGCAAACTCTCTCAAGAAGATGGGCCTAATCAAGAAGAAGATTGCTCCTGCCCATGAAGACACATCTTCTGAGATCAGAAGTAGAAGGATGCCTCTGAATGACTACCCTCTGTGGACACAGGCAGACAATCCTGACGCCATTAGGTGCTATGTTGAAGACCTAAGGGCTCAAGGATTCGAAATTGATCTTGACGACTTCTTCAGCAGACTGCCGCCAGCTCCAGAGTTTCCTTCTCCTCCCAAGAAGAAAGTTCAGAGGAAGATGGTCCTAGAAGAATCCTCTGAGGAATCAGATGTCCCTCTGATCAAAAAGAAGAAGGCTGGTCAACTCAAGAGAAAGCAAGATGAAACCAGCAAGCCTGATGATGGTGATGATGGTGATAATGAGGATGGTCCTCCTAAGAAGAAGAAGAAGCAGGTCAGAATCGTGGTGAAGCCTACTCGGGTGGAACCAGCTGCTGAAGTGGTCAGAAGGACTGAACTGTAAGATCAAGTTTTGATCTAGTAGTACAACTCTATGTTTTGATGATTACAAGTTAACCTTTTGATATGAACAATTGTGGTACTCTAACGTGTTTTTCTGAGTGTGCTATTTACAGGCTCTGACCTCAACTCAATCTCACACAAATCAGAAGCACTGTGTATAAAGAGCAACCCAAGCAACGCTTTCGCATTCACCATGTTCAGTATGAACAGTGGAAAAGCTTCAGAAGTTCTGAAGTTATACAAACTCTGATGAGGACTCAGTCACTAGAAGCTCTGAAGATCCAGAAAGTCTGATAACCAAGAAACACTGAAGGCTCAGATATTCTGATGGTGTAGAAGACTCTGAAGATCCAGAAGCTGATTAGTGGAAACCCTGATGTCCAGAAGCAAGATACTCTGAAGACCATGTTCTTCCCTTTGAGTTCAGAATCAGAAGAAACAATGGTCAGAGGATCTGGGCTTTCCCTCTGACTCTGATCAACCGGCTTCACAAGTTCCAATATGAAGCATCCCCTGATCAGAAGTCTCCTAGGTTTAAAGGTCAAGTCGCTATCCAAGTACAAAAGCTACTGTACCTTCCTGACGACCTACCTAACGTTCTCAGCCACAGCAGAAGCTGGATTTTCCAGAACTGCCCTCCAACGGTAGCATTTCCCATGCATCGCTCAACCCTAATCCTTGGAGTATATAAAGAGGCTGAAGACTGAAAGAAACGGCTAGAAGCATTCACATACGCAAGACATATTCAAAATCTTCTAAGTTTTCTTTCATCTGAATTTCATTGAGTTTACTATTAGCTTTTTAGAAGCAAATCTCTTGTAAACAATTCTTTGATAAACAGTTTGTTTAGTTTCTTTAGGAGATCAAGGTTGATCGGATCCTAGAGAAGACTAAGAGAGTGAATCTTAGTGTGAGCTAAGTCAGTGTAATTGTTAGTCACTTGTAGGTTTCAAGTGCAGTTGTAACTCTTACCTGATTAGTGGATTGCCTTCATTCTAAGAAGGAAGAAATCACCTTAACGGGTGGACTGGAGTAGCTTGAGTGATTTATCAAGTGAACCAGGATAAAATCCTTGTGTGCTTTTCTATCTCTTATTTTTAGCACTTAAGTTCTCGAAAGATTTGTCAAAATCTTTAAGGTGGAAGTTTTATACTGAAAACGTTATTCAAACCCCCCTTTCTACCGTTTTTCATACCTTCAATTGGTATCAGAGCGCAAGTTCTGATTACCACACCTAACAGTGTTCAGTGATCCGGGCCGGTGTGAAAAACAATGGCTGCCACCACCAGTGAAACTCAAAGAGATGGTTACAATGCAAAGCCTCCTATGTTCGACGGTCAAAGGTTCGAATATTGGAAAGATAGACTGGAAAGTTTCTTTCTGGGTTTCGATGCAGATCTCTGGGATATTATTGTGGATGGCTACGAGCGTCCAGTTGATGCAGATGGCAAGAAGATCCCAAGGTCAGAGATGACTGCAGATCAAAAGAAGCTGTACTCACAACATCACAAAGCAAGAGCAATTCTTCTAAGTGCTATTTCCTATGAAGAGTACCAGAAGATTACAGATCGTGAGTTTGCAAAAGGCATTTTCGAATCTCTGAAGATGTCTCATGAAGGAAACAAGAAAGTCAAAGAATCAAAGGCATTGTCTTTGATCCAAAAGTATGAGTCCTTCATCATGGAGCCAAATGAGTCCATTGAAGAAATGTTCTCCAGATTTCAGTTGCTTGTAGCTAGCATACGACCTCTCAACAAGAGCTACACAACAAAAGATCATGTCATAAGGGTCATCAGGTGTCTTCCTGAAAGTTGGATGCCTTTGGTGACTTCAATAGAGCTCACGAGAGACGTTGAGAATATGAGTTTAGAAGAACTCATCAGCATTTTGAAATGCCATGAGCTGAAGCGCTCAGAGATGCAAGATCTGAGGAAAAAGTCCATAGCCTTGAAATCCAAATCTGAAAAGGCTAAGGTTGAGAAGTCAAAAGCTCTTCAAGCTGAAGAAGAGGAATCTGAAGAAGCATCAGAAGATTCTGATGAAGATGAGCTGACTCTGATCTCCAAGAGACTCAATCGCATCTGGAAGCACAGGCAGAGCAAATACAAAGGCTCTGGAAAGGCAAGAGGAAAGTCTGAATCCTCAGGTCAGAAGAAGTCCTCACTTAAGGAAGTCACATGCTTTGAGTGCAAAGAATCAGGGCACTACAAAAGTGACTGTCCAAAATTGAAGAAGGACAAGAAGCCAAAGAAGCACTTCAAGACAAAGAAGAGTCTGATGGTGACATTTGATGAATCAGAGTCAGAGGATGTTGACTCTGATGGTGAAGTCCAAGGACTCATGGCTATTGTCAAAGACAAGGAAGCAGAGTCAAAGGAAGTTGTTGACTCTGACTCAGAATCAGAAGGAAATCCTAACTCAGACGATGAAAATGAGGTATTCGCTTCTTTCTCTACCTCTGAACTGAAACATGCATTGTCTGATATTATGGATAAGTATAACTCCTTATTGTCTAAGCATAAGAAGCTTAAAAAGAACTTATCTGCTGTTTCCAAGACTCCTTCTGAACATGAGAAAATTATCTCTGATTTGAAAAATGATAATCATGCCTTGATCAATTCTAATTCTGTGCTTAAGAACCAGATTGCTAAGTTAGAAGAAATTGTTGCCTGTGATGCCTCTGATTGTAGAAATGAATCTAAGTATGAAAAGTCTTTTCAAAGATTCCTAGCTAAAAGCGTGGATAGAAGCTTAATGGCTTCAATGATCTATGGCGTAAGCAGAAATGGAATGCATGGCATTGGCTATTCTAAACCAATTAGAAATGAGCCCTCTGTGTCTAAAGCTAAATCCTTGTATGAATGCTTTGTTCCCTCTGGTACCATATTGCCTGATCCTGTACCTGCTAAAGTTGCTAAACATCCTCTTAAAAAGGGATCCTTCTCTATGACTAAATATCATGCAAATATTCCTTTAAAATATCATGTTGAGACACCCAAGGTGATCAGAACCTCTGGGGTAACTAACAAGAGAGGACCCAGAAAGTGGGTACCTAAGGACAAGATTATCTATGTTGCAGATATCCTTGATAGCTCCACTGAAACACCAATCATGGTATCTGGACAGTGGATGCTCGCGTCACATGACGGGAGAAAGGCGTATGTTCCGAGAGCTGAAACTTAAGCCTGGAGGCGAAGTTGGCTTTGGAGGAAATGAAAAGGGTAAAATTGTTGGTACTGGTACTATTTGTGTAGATAGTAGTCCATGCATTAATAATGTGTTATTGGTAGACGGCTTAACACATAACTTATTGTCTATAAGTCAATTAGCTGACAAGGGTTATGATGTTATATTCAATCAAAAGTCCTGCCGGGCTGTAAGTCAGATCGATGGCTCTGTTCTGTTTAACAGCAAGAGGAAGAACAACATCTATAAGATCAGATTATCTGAGTTGGAGGCTCAGAATGTGAAGTGCCTTCTGTCTGTTAATGAAGAGCAGTGGGTATGGCATAGACGGTTAGGGCATGCCAGTATGAGAAAGATTTCTCAGCTGAGCAAGCTAAACCTTGTCAGGGGCTTACCCAGTCTGAAGTTCGCTTCAGACGCTCTTTGTGAAGCATGTCAGAAAGGCAAATTCACAAAAGTCCCTTTCAAGGCAAAGAATGTTGTCTCAACCTCAAGGCCGTTGGAACTTCTGCATATCGACCTTTTTGGACCAGTGAAAACTGAGTCTATAGGTTGCAAGAGATATGGGATGGTTATCGTTGATGACTATAGCCGCTGGACATGGGTAAAGTTTCTAACCCGCAAGGATGAGTCTCATGCTGTGTTCTCTACCTTCATTGCTCAAGTGCAAAACGAGAAGGCTTGTAGGATTGTGCGTGTCAGAAGTGACCATGGTGGAGAGTTTGAGAATGACAAGTTTGAGAGTCTGTTTGATTCCTATGGAATTGCACATGATTTCTCTTGTCCCAGAACTCCTCAACAAAATGGTGTTGTTGAGAGGAAGAACAGAACTCTTCAGGAGATGGCTAGAACCATGCTCCAAGAAACTGGCATGGCTAAGCACTTTTGGGCAGAGGCAGTAAATACAGCATGTTACATTCAGAACAGAATCTCTGTGAGACCAATTCTGAATAAGACTCCTTATGAATTGTGGAAGAACATAAAACCCAACATTTCTTACTTTCATCTTTTTGACTGTGTTTGTTATGTTCTCAATACTAAGGATAGATTGCATAAATTTGATGCTAAGTCTTCTAAGTGTCTATTACTCGGTTACTCTGAGAGATCTAAAGGTTTTAGATTTTATAATACTGATGCTAAGACTATTGAAGAATCTATTCATGTTAGATTTGATGATAAGCTTGACTCTGACCAGTCAAAGCTAGTTGAAAAGTTTGCAGATTTAAGCATTAATGTTTCTGACAAAGGCAAAGCTCCAGAGGAAGATGAGCCAGAGGAAGATGAACCAGAGGAAGAAGCTGGTCCCTCTAACTCACAAACTCTGAAGAAGAGCAGAATCACTGCAGCTCACCCTAAGGAATTGATTCTGGGCAACAAAGACGAACCAGTCAGAACCAGATCTGCCTTCAGACCCTCTGAAGAGACCTTGCTCAGTCTGAAAGGATTGGTGTCCTTAATTGAACCCAAGTCCATCGATGAAGCTCTTCAAGACAAGGATTGGATTCTGGCCATGGAAGAAGAATTGAATCAATTCTCCAAGAACGATGTTTGGAGCTTAGTGAAGAAGCCTGAGAGTGTCCATGTTATTGGAACGAAATGGGTATTCAGAAACAAGCTGAATGAGAAAGGAGATGTAGTCAGAAACAAGGCAAGGCTAGTTGCTCAAGGCTACAGCCAGCAGGAAGGAATAGACTACACTGAAATATTTGCTCCAGTAGCAAGACTGGAGGCAATCAGACTGTTGATCTCTTTCTCAGTAAATCACAACATAGTTCTACATCAGATGGACGTGAAGAGTGCCTTCCTAAATGGTTATATCTCAGAGGAAGTCTATGTTCATCAACCCCCAGGTTTTGAAGATGAGAAGAAACCAGACCATGTGTTCAAATTGAAGAAATCACTCTACGGTCTGAAGCAAGCTCCCAGAGCATGGTATGAGAGACTTAGCTCATTCCTTCTGGAGAATGAGTTTGTAAGGGGTAAAGTAGATACAACTCTTTTTTGCAAGACTTATAAAGATGATATCTTAATTGTGCAAATTTATGTTGATGATATTATATTTGGTTCTGCTAATCAATCTCTATGCAAAGAATTTTCTGAGATGATGCAGGCTGAATTTGAGATGAGTATGATGGGAGAATTAAAGTACTTTCTGGGAATACAAGTTGATCAAACACCAGAAGGAACATATATCCATCAGAGCAAGTACACTAAAGAACTTCTGAAGAAGTTCAATATGCTGGAATCTACAGTGGCCAAGACTCCAATGCATCCTACATGCATTCTGGAGAAAGAAGATAAAAGTGGTAAAGTATGTCAGAAGCTCTATCGTGGCATGATAGGTTCACTTCTATACTTAACTACATCTAGGCCAGACATACTATTTAGTGTTCATTTATGTGCTCGTTTCCAATCAGATCCAAGGGAAACCCACTTAACTGCTGTTAAGAGGATCCTAAGGTATCTGAAAGGCACCACTAACCTTGGCTTGATGTATAAGAAAACATCAGAGTATAAGCTTTCAGGTTATTGTGATGCTGATTATGCTGGAGATAGAACAGAGAGAAAAAGTACTTCTGGAAATTGTCAATTTCTGGGAAGCAATCTAGTCTCATGGGCAAGCAAGAGGCAATCAACCATTGCTCTATCAACTGCAGAGGCAGAATATATCTCAGCAGCAATATGCAGCACTCAGATGCTCTGGATGAAACATCAGCTGGAGGATTATCAGATCCTTGAGAGCAATATCCCAATCTATTGTGATAACACTGCTGCAATCTCATTAAGTAAGAATCCTATCTTGCATTCAAGGGCAAAGCACATTGAGGTAAAGTATCACTTTATTAGAGATTATGTACAGAAGGGCGTACTTCTTCTGAAGTTTGTTGATACTGACCATCAATGGGCAGATATCTTTACAAAGCCCTTAGCAGAGGATAGATTTAATTTTATTCTGAAAAATCTAAACATGGACTTTTGTCCAGAGTGAAGATGGATCAGAACCTCTGACTATGATACTGCTTGATCAGAAGATGTCTAGTCCAGAAGGTAACTCAATCAGAGTGTGTGTACCCACTGGTACTGACTCTGAAGCTGAGACAGCAACACGTGCGTCAGTATTTCTGATGCATAGTTCCTTGTGCCCGTGTGACAGTTGAAGGTATGAAAAACGGTAGAAAGGGGGGGTTTGAATAACGTTTTCAGTACAAAACTTCCACCTTAAAGATTTTGGCAAATCTTTCGAGAACTTAAGTGCTAAAGATAAGAGATAGAAAAGCACACAAGGATTTTATCCTGGTTCACTTGATAAATCACTCAAGCTACTCCAGTCCACCCGTTAAGGTGATTTCTTCCTTCTTAGAATGAAGGCAATCCACTAATCAGGTAAGAGTTACAACTGCACTTGAAACCTACAAGTGACTAACAATTACACTGACTTAGCTCACACTAAGATTCACTCTCTTAGTCTTCTCTAGGATCCGATCAACCTTGATCTCCTAAAGGAACTAAACAAACTGTTTATCAAAGAAATGTTTACAAGAGATTTGCTTCTAAAAAGCTAATAGTAAACACAATGAATTTCAGATGAAAGAAAGCTTAGAATATTTTGAATATGTCTTGCGCGTATGTATTGCTTCTAGCCGCTTCTTTCAATCTTCAGCCTCTATATATACTCCAAGGATTAGGGTTGAGCGTTGCATGGGAAATGCTACCGTTGGAGGGCAGTTCTGGAAAATCCAGCTTCTGCTGTGGCTGAGAACGTTAGGTAGGTCGTCAGGAAGGTACACTTGCTTTTGTACTTGGATAGCGACTTGACCTTTTAACCTAGGAGACTTCTGATCAGGGGAATACTTCATATTGGAACTTGTGAAATCGGTTGATCAGAGTCAGAGGGAAAGCACAGATCCTCTGACCATTGTATCTTCTGATTCTGAACTCAGAGGGAAGAACATGGCCTTCAGAGTTTCTTGCTTCTGGACTTCAGAGTTTCCACTATTCAGCTTCTGGATCTTCAGAGTCTTCTACACCATCAGAACATCTGAACCTTCAGTGTTTCTTGGTTATCAGAACTTCTGGATCTTCAGAGCTTCTAGCGACTGAGTCCACATCAGAGTTTGTATAGCTTCAGAACTTCTGAAGCTTTTCCACTGTTCATACTGAACATGGTGAATGCGAAAGCGTTGCTTGGGTTACCCTTTATACACAGTGCTTCTGATTTGTGTGAGATTGAGTTGAGGTCAGAGCCTGTAAATAGCACACTCAGAAAAACACGTTAGAGTACCACAATTGTTCATATCAAAAGGTTAACTTGTAATCATCAAAACATAGAGTTGTACTACTAGATCAAAACTTGATCTTACAATCTCCCCCTTTTTGATGATGACAAAACTAATATTTTTGATGAACAATTCTTAAACATTAAACTGAATTCACTCAGAGTTTAGAGATATAGAATAAGACTTATCCTGATGTGAATAGTTTATCTTGCTCATTCTGAATTCAAGTCACTGCTTGATTCTGAGCTTAGCTCCCCCTGAATCTAATACTTGATGAAAACGTTAGTAAAGTCTAGATTCTGAGCTAAATGATGTAAGAGTTCAGAGTGAAAAACTTATGACATAGATGAAAAACGAATAATCAGAGCGCATAAGTGATCAGAGTCATGGACAAGGTATCAGAGTCTTGGGTATCAGAGTCAACTTAGAATCACTTCAGAAGAAGTGAAATGTATTCCTTGTATTTGCCCAGTGACACATCTATGGTCATGAAGGTGGAACTCTTAAATTCTCCAAAAGAAAAATAAATCACACTAACACATCTTACACATCAAAAACTGGGTTTACTCCCCCTTTTTGTCATAAGCAAAAAGCTTGGGGTGTGAAAAACTTAGCTTGAAGTACAAGGTACTCCCCCTTAGAGAAGGTCTAAGTTTAAAGAAAATGAAAATGATGCAAGAATCAGAGTTAGGCGAAATAAATAGAAGAGTTAATGCAAGAGAAGAACGTTTACCACCGGTCAAGTGAGTAAAGAGAAGGGTCAGTTACCAAGAACTTAACCTCGAGAAACCGTAGGAGCATTAACTTTCAGAGAGAAAGTGAAGCCTATATAAAGCGTTGGAGAGAAAGGTAAGCTTCACACCTCGAACAAATTTCAGTAAGGAAAAAATGGCATCATACAACGTAGCACTAGAAGAGCTGAGGAAGAAGGCCTTTGAAGAGGACTTGTACCTGAACATCAGGCATCCAGAGGGTGCAACAACCATCGCGGAGCTGACACGGACACTGCTGGAAGAGGACCTGCGTCCTGAGTTGGAGAGAGACCTGAAGGAATTTCTTGCCTTCGTGGAGGAGGTGCAAGAACTCAGCCGGCTTGAACTCAAGCTGCTGGAAGAGAAAGAGAGTTTGGAAGAGAAGCTCAAGACTTCAGAAGAGATTCTGGAGAGGGATGAGCTAAAGATCAGGCTCAGCAACATCCAGCATGTACTGGATCGTCTGGAAAAGGATAGGTCAGAGCAGCGCCAGGAGCGCAGAAGAATGAGGAGGGATCCTCCATTCTAGATTATATGATGTAAAGAAATATAATGTAAACATAGAATTATGAATAAAAAAGACTTTTGCAAACATATGTGACATAAGTATGTAGATATATATGCATATATAATCACAAACGAACAAAAGAGAATAAATAAATAAAAAGAAACAGAGTTTAAATGAAACAACGTTAGATAAAAAGAAAGAAAAAGAAGAGATCCTAAAACTAAGGTTTGTCAGTGCGTCTCAGAAGTTCCATCATCATTTGCTTCATCTCAATCAGCATGGATTCATGAGTGTCAAGACGTTGTTCCATGATGTCGAGTCTGGAAGAGCTTGGCTGAGAAGAACTGGAAGGAACATTCTGAGCAGCTTGAGGATCTGGAATGGAAGCAGAAGCAGCAGGAGTAAACACAACCGGTGCAAGTCGCTCTGCCTCAGCCTCAGCTTCAAGACGCTCTGCCTCAAGTCTGGCTTGTTCAGCCTGAGCTGCTGCTTGACGTGCAGCTTCTTCTGCTTGTTCTTTCTTTCTCTTGGCTTCTTCAATAGCTTCAAGAAGCTTATTTCTCTGTTCTAGTTCATGAAGAGCCACCCTCCTAGCAAGCCTTTGCTTTGCAGCCTCAATGCTCTGACTGCCCTCTGCATGCAGGAGCTGCATCATAATCGGAACTTAAGCCACTAGCCAAGTGCTCAGATTGTTCCACTCATCAGCCACATTTTCAGCATTCTCACTGAGATCAGTCTGACCGTGAGTTCAGAGGTAGAGAAGGAAGCGAATACCTCATTTTCATCGTCTGAGTTAGGATCTCCTTCTGATTCTGAGTCAGAGTCAACAGCTTCCTTTGACTCTGCTCCTTTGTCTTTGACAATGGCCATGAGTCCTTGGACTTCACCATCAGAGTCAACATCCTCTGACTCTGATTCATCGAATGTCACCATCAGACTCTTCTTGGTCTTGAAGTGCTTCTTTGGCTTCTTGTCTTTCTTCAACTTTGGACAATCACTTTTGTAGTGCCCAGATTCTTTGCACTCAAAGCATGTGACTTCCTTGATTGAAGACTTCTTCTGGCCTGAGGACTCATACTTTCCTTTTGCCTTTCCAGAGCCTTTGAACTTGCTCTGCCTGTGCTTCCGGATGCGGTTGAGTCTCTTGGAGATCAGAGTCAGCTCATCTTCATCAGAATCTTCTGATGCTTCTTCAGATTCTTCTTCTTCAGCTTGAAGAGCCTTTGACTTCTCAACCTTAGCCTTTTCAGATTTGGATTTCAAGGCTATGGACTTTTTCCTCAGATCTTGCATCTCTGAGCGTTTCAGCTCATGGCATTTCAAAATGCTGATGAGTTCTTCTAAACTCATATTCTCAACGTCTCTCGTGAGCTCTATTGAAGTCACCAAAGGCATCTAACTTTCAGGAAGACACCTGATGACCCTTATGACATGATCTTTTGTTGTGTAGCTCTTGTTGAGAGGTCGTATGCCAGCTACAAGCAATTGAAATCTGGAGAACATTTCTTCAACGGACTCATTTGGCTCCATGATGAAGGATTCATACTTTTGGATCAAAGACAATGCCTTTGATTCTTTGACTTTCTTGTTTCCTTCATGAGACATCTTCAGAGAATCAAAAATGCCTTTAGCAAACTCACGATCTGTAATCTTCTGGTACTCCTCATAGGAAATAGCACTTAGAAGAATTGCTCTTGCTTTGTGATGTTGTGAGTACAGCTTCTTTTGATCTGCAGTCATCTCTGACCTTGGGATCTTCTTGCCATCTGCATCAACTGGACGCTCATAGCCATCCACAATAATATCCCAGAGATCTGCATCGAAACCCAGAAAGAAACTTTCCAGTCTATCTTTCCAATATTCGAACCTTTGACCATCGAACATAGGAGGCTTTGCGTTGTAACCATCTCTTTGAGTTTCATTGGTGGTGGCAGCCATTGTTTTTCACACCGGCCCGGATCACTGAACACTGTTAGGTGTGGTAATCAGAACTTGCGCTCTGATACCAATTGAAGGTATGAAAAACGGTAGAAAGGGGGGGTTTGAATAACGTTTTCAGTACAAAACTTCCACCTTAAAGATTTTGGCAAATCTTTCGAGAACTTAAGTGCTAAAGATAAGAGATAGAAAAGCACACAAGGATTTTATCCTGGTTCACTTGATAAATCACTCAAGCTACTCCAGTCCACCCGTTAAGGTGATTTCTTCCTTCTTAGAATGAAGGCAATCCACTAATCAGGTAAGAGTTACAACTGCACTTGAAACCTACAAGTGACTAACAATTACACTGACTTAGCTCACACTAAGATTCACTCTCTTAGTCTTCTCTAGGATCCGATCAACCTTGATCTCCTAAAGGAACTAAACAAACTGTTTATCAAAGAAATGTTTACAAGAGATTTGCTTCTAAAAAGCTAATAGTAAACACAATGAATTTCAGATGAAAGAAAGCTTAGAATATTTTGAATATGTCTTGCGCGTATGTATTGCTTCTAGCCGCTTCTTTCAATCTTCAGCCTCTATATATACTCCAAGGATTAGGGTTGAGCGTTGCATGGGAAATGCTACCGTTGGAGGGCAGTTCTGGAAAATCCAGCTTCTGCTGTGGCTGAGAACGTTAGGTAGGTCGTCAGGAAGGTACACTTGCTTTTGTACTTGGATAGCGACTTGACCTTTTAACCTAGGAGACTTCTGATCAGGGGAATACTTCATATTGGAACTTGTGAAGTCGGTTGATCAGAGTCAGAGGGAAAGCACAGATCCTCTGACCATTGTATCTTCTGATTCTGAACTCAGAGGGAAGAACATGGCCTTCAGAGTTTCTTGCTTCTGGACTTCAGAGTTTCCACTATTCAGCTTCTGGATCTTCAGAGTCTTCTACACCATCAGAACATCTGAACCTTCAGTGTTTCTTGGTTATCAGAACTTCTGGATCTTCAGAGCTTCTAGCGACTGAGTCCACATCAGAGTTTGTATAGCTTCAGAACTTCTGAAGCTTTTCCACTGTTCATACTGAACATGGTGAATGCGAAAGCGTTGCTTGGGTTACCCTTTATACACAGTGCTTCTGATTTGTGTGAGATTGAGTTGAGGTCAGAGCCTGTAAATAGCACACTCAGAAAAACACGTTAGAGTACCACAATTGTTCATATCAAAAGGTTAACTTGTAATCATCAAAACATAGAGTTGTACTACTAGATCAAAACTTGATCTTACAACAGTCTGTTATGATTGCGTGTAGATGTGCTTCTCTCCTGTGTGTGATTTGTGTATTTACTGTTACTATCTATCTTTAATTTTCAACCGTTGATCTTAAAGTGCTTTTTGAATCAACAACGGTTATTTGTTAAAACCCACTATACACACACGATCTCGTTCACTTCCGGTTTTTACTCTCGCTCTCTCTGCTTTTCAAAACCGCTTATTCTCGATTTCTCTCTCGATCTCTCTTCATCTTTCAACCTTCATCTTCTACCTCAAACCTTCAACCGCTTCAAAAATGGTGAGTCAAACCAGAAGATCTACTGTAGATGCACCCCAAGTCCCTCACATGGTAGTTGGTCTAGCAACGGGTCAAAGGGGCCCTGAGAATCCGTCATCAGATCAAGGTCAAGCTCAAGAGCAGATTCTTCCAATTGCAGAACGGGGTTGTGCCGTTCACTGCGTATTTGCTCCTGAGGAACTTCAAGTCCTGGCAGAATGGAGATTCGACCTCGACAACCTGGCTACAAATGGGTATGATCTTCGTCCTGAAGTCCAAGTTCAAGGTTGGGGAAATTACTTCAACAGACTTCGAGGACCGGTGTATGAGAAACTGGTAAAGGAATTCTGGAAGCACGCCGACTGCGATGATACTCAGGTGGTATCTCACATTCTTGGAAGAAAGATCATCATCACTGAGAAGTCTTTCGTGAATTTGCTGGGTGCAGACACTGCTTTTGGGTATCGTTTCCAACTCACGGAATCGAAGCTGAAACCCAGCACCAAGGATACAATCAACCAGGCCCTGTACACCACTTACAAACCGGGCAAGACGAATTACAAGGTGATGGACCTTCATCCTAAGCTCAGAATCTGGCACAAGATCCTGCTCCACTGCATAAACCAGAGACCAAAGGGCAGTTCTCCAGACTACATCAACTTCAACCAGAAGGTGATGTTGTTCTTCATCCAAGACCAGAAGAAGATCTGCCTTCCCTACTTCCTGTTCTCCTACTTGAAGGAATGCATCCGGAAGTCTCGTACCACTGCCTCCATCAAGTCAGCGATCAAGTATATTCCCTTCGGGAGACTCTTGTCTGATCTCTTCATTGAGAGTGGCCTCGTTCAAGATCTGATAAATGCTGGATGCACAGAGGATCTGAGAACCATTGTCAGTGATGTCTTCACGGAAAACTCTCTAAAGAAGATGGGCCTAATCAAGAAGAAGATTGCTCCTGCCCATGAAGACACATCTTCTGAGATCAGAAGCAGAAGGATGCCTCTGAATGACTACCCTCTGTGGACGCAGGCAGACAATCCTGACGCCATTAGGTGCTATGTTAAAGACCTAAGGGCTCAAGGATTCGAAATTGATCTTGATGACTTCTTCAGCAGACTGCCGCCAGCTCCAGAGTTTCCTTCTCCTCCCAAGAAGAAAGTTCAGAGGAAGATGCTCCTAGAAGAATCTTCTGAGGAATCAGATGTCCCTCTGATCAAAAAGAAGAAGAGAAAGCCTGATGATGGTGATGATAGTGATAATGAGGATGGTCCTCCTAAGAAGAAGAAGAAGCAGGTCAGAATCGTGGTGAAGCCTACTCGGGTGGAACCAGCTGCTGAAGTGCTCAGAAGGACTGAACGTCCTGCCAGAGTGACTAGATCATCAGCACATTCAAGTACGTCTGCACTTGCTTCTGATGATGATTTGAATTTATTTGATGCACTCCCCATATCTGCCATGCTCAAACACTCCTCAAATCCCCTCACTCCTATTCCTGAATCCCAACCAGCTGCACAAACCACCACTCCACCACATTCCCCAAGGTCTTCATTTTTTCAACCTTCTCCTACTGAAGCACCTCTCTGGAATTTGCTTCAGAACCAACCCTCTAGGTCAGAAGAACCTACCTCTCCCATTACCATTCCATACAACCCACTTGAACAACCAGAGCCTACCCACACACAACCTGGACCCAGAACCTCTGATCACTCTGTCCCAAGAGCATCAGAACGTCTGGCTCCCAGAACTACTGATACAGACTCTTCCACAGCTTATACACCTGTATCCTTCCCAACCAATGTTGCTGATTCTTCTCCCTCCAATAACTCTGAATCCATTAGAAAATTCATGGAGGTCAGAAAAGAAAAGGTGTCTACTTTAGAAGAATATTACCTCACTTGTCCAAGCCCTAGGAGATATCCTGGCCCTAGACCTGAACGTCTAGTTGACCCAGATGAACCTATCTTGGCCAATCCTTTACAAGAGGCAGACCCTTTGGCTCATAAGCTCACCCTGCCCCAGACCAACAAGAGCCTATTCAACCAGAACCTGAACCCGAACAATCAGTGTCTAACCAATCCTCGGTTAGATCACCCCATCCTCTGGTTGAAACCTCAGAACCTCACCTTGGAACCTCTGAACCCAATGCTCAAATGTTTAACATTGGTTCTCCACAAGGTGCCTCTGAAGCTCACAGCAGCAATCACCCAGCCTCTCCTGAAACCAACCTCTCCATAATTCCTTATACTCCCCTCCGACCCACATCTCTCTCTGAGTGCATCAATATTTTCTATCATGAAGCCTCCTTGAGGTTACGCAATGTGCACGGTCAGACTGACCTCAGTGAGAATGCTGAACGTGTGGCTGATGAGTGGAACAATCTGGGCACTTGGCTAGTGGCTCAAGTTCCAATTATGATGCAGCTCCTGCATGCAGAGGGAAGTCAGAGGATTGAGGCTGCCAAGCAAAGGTTTGCTCGAAGGGTGGCTCTTCATGAACAAGGACAGAGAAATAAGCTTCTTGAAGCTATTGAAGAAGCCAAGAGACAGAAAGCTCAAGCAGAAGAAGCTGCACGTCAAGCAGCAGCTCAAGCTGAACAAGCCAGACTAGAGGCAGAACGACTTGAAGCTGAGGCTGAAGCTCTTAGATGCCAAGCACTTGCACCAGTAGTGTTTACTCCTGCTGCTTCTGCTTCCATTCCAGATCCTCAAGCTGCTCAGAATGTTCCTTCCAGTTCTACTCCGTCAAGCTCGTCCAGACTCGACATCATGGAACAGCGTCTTGACATTCATGAATCCATGCTAATTGAAATGAAGCACATGATGATGGAACTTCTGCGTCGCACTGATAAACCTTAGTTTTAGGATCTCTTCGTTTTTCTTTTTCTTTAACGTTGTTTTATTTTTTTGTAAACTCTGTTTCTTTTTATTTACTTATTCTACTTTGTTCGTTTGTGATTATCTATGCATATCTATATATATTTGTGTCACATATGTTTGCAAAAAAACTTTTTATTCATAATATCTTTATGTTTACATCATACATTTTTTTTCCCTAAAGTCTAGAATGGAGGATCTCTCCTCATTCTTCTGCACTCCTGGCGCTGCTCTGACCTATCCTTCTCCAGACGCTCCAGTGCATACTGGATGTTGCTGAGCCTGTCCTTTAGCTCATCCCTCTCCAGAATCTCTTCTGCGGTCTTGAGCTTCTCTTCCAAACTCTCTTTTTCTTCCAGCAGCTTGAGTTCAAGCCGGCTGAGTTCTTGCACCTCCTCAACGAAGGCAAGAAACTCCCTCAGGTCTCTCTCCAACTCTGGACGCAGGTCCTCCTCCAGCAGTGTCCGTGTTAGCTCCGAGATGGTCGTTGTACCCTCTGGATGCCTGATGTTAAGGAACAAGTCCTCCTCAAAGGCCTTCTTCCTCAGCTCTTCTAGTGCTCCGATGTATGATGCCATTTTTTTTCCTTACTGAAATTTGTTCGAGGTGTGAAGCTTACCTTTCTCTCCAACGCTTTATATAGGCTTCACTTTCTCTCTGAAAGTTAATGCTCCTACGGTTTCTCGAGGTTAAGTTCTTGGTAACTGACCCTTCTCTTTACTCACTTGACCGGTGGTAAACGTTCTTCTCTTGCATTAACTCTTCTATTTATTTCGCCTAACTCTGATTCTTGCATCATTTTCATTTTCTTTAAACTTAGACCTTCTCTAAGGGGGAGTACCTTGTACTTCAAGCTAAGTTTTTCACACCCCAAGCTTTTTGCTTATGACAAAAAGGGGGAGTAAACCCAGTTTTTGATGTGTAAGATGTGTTAGTGTGATTTATTTTTCTTTTGGAGAATTTAAGAGTTCCACCTTCATGACCATAGATGTGTCACTGGGCAAATACAAGGAATACATTTCACTTCTTCTGAAGTGATTCTAGTTGACTCTGATACCCAAGACTCTGATACCTTGTCCGTGACTCTGATTACTTATGCGCTCTGATTACTCGATTTTCATCTATGTCATAAGTTTTTCACTCTGAACTCTTATATCATTTAGCTCAGAATCTAGACTTTACTAACGTTTTCATCAAGTATTAGATTCAGGGGGAGCTAAGCTCAGAATCAAGTAGTGACTTGAATTCAGAATGAGCAAGATAAACTATTCACATCAGGATAAGTCTTATTCTATATCTCTAAACTCTTAGTGAATTCAGTTTAATGTTTAAGAATTGTTCATCAAAAATCTTAGTTTTGTCATCATCAAAAAGGGGGAGATTGTAAGATCAAGTTTTGATCTAGTAGTACAACTCTATGTTTTGATGATTACAAGTTAACCTTTTGATATGAACAATTGTGGTACTCTAACGTGTTTTTCTGAGTGTGCTATTTACAGGCTCTGACCTCAACTCAATCTCACACAAATCAGAAGCACTGTGTATAAAGAGCAACCCAAGCAACGCTTTCGCATTCACCATGTTCAGTATGAACAGTGGAAAAGCTTTAGAAGTTCTGAAGTTATACAAACTCTGATGAGGACTCAGTCACTAGAAGCTCTGAAGATCCAGAAAGTCTGATAACCAAGAAACACTGAAGGCTCAGATATTCTGATGGTGTAGAAGACTCTGAAGATCCAGAAGCTGATTAGTGGAAACTCTGATGTCCAGAAGCAAGATACTCTGAAGACCATGTTCTTCCCTCTGAGTTCAGAATCAGAAGAAACAATGGTCAGAGGATCTGGGCTTTCCCTCTGACTCTGATCAACCGGCTTCACAAGTTCCAATATGAAGCATCCCCTGATCAGAAGTCTCCTAGGTTTAAAGGTCAAGTCGCTATCCAAGTACAAAAGCTACTGTACCTTCCTGACGACCTACCTAACGTTCTCAGCCACAGCAGAAGCTGGATTTTCCAGAACTGCCCTCCAATGGTAGCATTTCCCATGCATCGCTCAACCCTAATCCTTGGAGTATATAAAGAGGCTGAAGACTGAAAGAAACGGCTAGAAGCATTCACATACGCAAAACATATTCAAAATCTTCTAAGTTTTCTTTCATCTGAAATTCATTGAGTTTACTATTAGCTTTTTAGAAGCAAATCTCTTGTAAACAATTCTTTGATAAACAGTTTGTTTAGTTCCTTTAGGAGATCAAGGTTGATCGGATCCTAGAGAAGACTAAGAGAGTGAATCTTAGTGTGAGCTAATTCAGTGTAATTGTTAGTCACTTGTAGGTTTCAAGTGCAGTTGTAACTCTTACCTGATTAGTGGATTGCCTTCATTCTAAGAAGGAAGAAATCACCTTAACGGGTGGACTGGAGTAGCTTGAGTGATTTATCAAGTGAACCAGGATAAAATCCTTGTGTGCTTTTCTATCTCTTATCTTTAGCACTTAAGTTCTCGAAAGATTTGTCAAAATCTTTAAGGTGGAAGTTTTATACTGAAAACGTTATTCAAACCCCCCCTTTCTACCGTTTTTCATACCTTCATGAACCTCCTGCCAGAGTGACAAGATCATCAGCACTTACAAGCAAGTCTGCAATTGCTTCTGATGATGATTTGAATTTATTTGATGCACTCCCCATATCTGCCATGCTCAAACACTCTTCAAATCCCCTCACTCCTATTCCTGAATCCCAACCAGCTGCACACACCACCTCTCCACCACATTCCCCAAGGTCTTCATTTTTTCAACCTTCCCCTACTGAAGCACCTCTCTGGAATTTGCTCCAGAACCAACCCTCTAGGTCAGAAGAACCAACCTCTCCCATTACCATTCCATACAACCCATTAACTTCTGAACCCCTCATTCATGAACAACCAGAGCCTACCCAAACAGAACCTGGACCCAGAACCTCTGATCACTCTGTCCCAAGAGCATCAGAACGTCTGGCTCCCAGAACTACTGATACAGACTCTTCCACAGCCTATACACCTGTATCCTTCCCAACCAATGTTGCTGACTCTTCTCCCTCCAATAACTCTGAATCCATTAGAAAATTCATGGAGGTCAGAAAAGAAAAGGTGTCTACCTTAGAAGAGTATTATCTCACTTGTCCAAGCCCTAGGAGATATCCTGGCCCTAGACCTGAACGTCTAGTTGACCCAGATGAACCTATCTTGGCCAATCCTTTACATGAGGCAGACCCTTTGGCTCAACAAGCTCACCCTGCCCCTGACCAACAAGAGCCTATTCAACCAGAACCTGAACCAGAACAATCTGTGTCTAACCAATCCTCGGTTCGATCCCCTCATCCTCTGGTTGAAACTTCAGAACCTCACCTTGGAACCTCTGAACCCAATGCTCAAATGTTTAACAATGGTTCTCCACAAGGTGCCTCTGAAGCCCACAGCAGCAATCCCCCAGCCTCTCCTGAAACCAACCTCTCCATAATTCCTTATACTCCCCTCCGACCCACATCTCTCTCTGAGTGCATCAATATTTTCTATCATGAAGCCTCCTTGAGGCTACGCAATGTGCACGGTCAGACTGACCTCAGTGAGAATGCTGAACGTGTGGCTGATGAGTGGAACACTCTGGGCACTTGGCTGGTGGCTCAAGTTCCAATTATGATGCAGCTCCTGCATGCAGAGGGAAGTCAGAGGATTGAGGCTGCAAAGCAAAGGTTTGCTCGAAGGGTGGCTCTTCATGAACAAGAACAGAGAAATAAGCTTCTTGAAGCTATTGAAGAAGCCAAGAGAAAGAAAGCTCAAGCAGAAGAAGCTGCACGTCAAGCAGCAGCTCAAGCTGAACAAGCCAGACTAGAGGCAGAACGACTTGAAGCTGAGGCTGAAGCCCTTAGATGCCAAGCACTTGCACCAGTAGTGTTTACTCCTGCTGCTTCTGCTTCCATTCCAGATCCTCAAGCTGCTCAGAATGTTCCTTCCGGTTCTACTCAGTCAAGCTCATCCAGACTCGACATCATGGAACAGCGTCTTGACATTCATGAATCCATGCTAATTGAAATGAAGCACATGATGATGGAACTTCTGCGTCGAACTGATAAACCTTAGTTTTTAGGATCTCTTCGTTTTTCTTTTTCTTTAACGTTGTTTTATTTTTGTTAAACTCTGTTTCTTTTTATTTATTTATTCTACTTTGTTCGTTTGTGATTATCTATGCATATCTATATATATTTGTGTCACAAATGTTTGCAAAAATCTTTTTATTCATAATATCTTTATGTTTACATCATACATTCTTTCCCTAAAGTCTAGAATGGAGGATCTCTCCTCATTCTTCTGCACTCCTAGCGCTGCTCTGACCTATCCTTCTCCAGACGCTCCAGTGCACGCTGGATGTTGTTGAGCCTGTTTTTTAGCTCATCCCTCTCCAGAATCTCTTCTGAAGTCTTGAGCTTCTCTTCCAAACTCTCTTTTTCTTCCAGCAGCTTGAGTTCAAGCCGGCTGAGTTCTTGCACCTCCTCAACGAAGGCAAGAAATTCCCTCAGGTCTCTCTCCAACTCTGGACGCAGGTCCTCCTCCAGCAGTGTCCGTGTTAGCTCCGAGATGGTCGTTGTACCCTCTGGATGCCTGATGTTAAGGAACAAGTCCTCCTTGAAGGCCTTCTTCCTCAGCTCTTCTAGTGCTACAATGTATGATGCCATTTTTTCCTTACTGAAAATTGTTCGAGGTGTGAAGCTTACCTTTCTCTCCAACGCTTTTTATAGGCTTCACTTTCTCTCTGAAAGTTAATGCTCCTACAGTTTCTCGAGGTTAAGTTCTTGGTAACTGACCCTTCTCTTTACTCCCTTGACCGGTAGTAAATGTTCCTCTCTTGCATTAACTCTTCTATTTATTTCGCCTAACTCTGATTCTTGCATCGTTTTCATTTTCTTTAAACTTAGACCTTCTCTAAGGGGGAGTACCTTGTACTTCAAGCTAAGTTTTTCACACCCCAAGCTTTTTGCTTATGACAAAAAGGGGGAGTAAACCCAGTTTTTGATGTGTAAGATGTGTTAGTGTGATTTATTTTTCTTTTGGAGAATTTAAGAGTTCCACCTTCATGACCATAGATGTGTCACTGGGCAAATACAAGGAATACATTTCACTTCTTCTGAAGTGATTCTAGTTGACTCTGATACCCAAGACTCTGATACCTTGTCCGTGACTCTGATTACTTATGCGCTCTGATTACTCGATTTTCATCTATGTCATAAGTTTTTCACTCTGAACTCTTATATCATTTAGCTCAGAATCTAGACTCTACTAACGTTTTCATCAAGTATTTGATTCAGGGGGAGCTAAGCTCAGAATCAAGCAGTGACTTGAATTCAGAATGACAAGATAAACTATTCACATCAGGATAAGTCTTATTCTATATCTCTAAACTCTGAGTGAATTCAGTTTAATGTTTAAGAATTGTTCATCAAAAATCTTAGTTTTGTCATCATCAAAAAGGGGGAGATTGTAAGATCAAGTTTTGATCTAGTAGTACAACTCTATGTTTTGATGATTACAAGTTAACCTTTTGATATGAACAAT
Source organism: Lotus japonicus (assembly GCF_012489685.1). Lineage (NCBI taxonomy): Eukaryota > Viridiplantae > Streptophyta > Magnoliopsida > Fabales > Fabaceae > Lotus > Lotus japonicus. The sequence goes on from NC_080045.1 coordinate 19,039,082, forward strand.
TGTGGTACTCTAACGTGTTTTTCTGAGTGTGCTATTTACAGGCTCTGACCTCAACTCAATCTCACACAAATCAGAAGCACTGTGTATAAAGAGCAACCCAAGCAACGCTTTCGCATTCACCATGTTCAGTATGAACAGTGGAAAAGCTTCAGAAGTTCTGAAGTTATACAAACTCTGATGTGGACTCAGTCACTAGAAGCTCTGAAGATCCAGAAAGTCTGATAACCAAGAAACACTGAAGGCTCAGATATTCTGATGGTGTAGAAGACTCTGAAGATCCAGAAGCTGAATAGTGGAAACTCTGATGTCCAGAAGCAAGATACTCTGAAGACCATGTTCTTCCCTCTGAGTTCAGAATCAGAAGAAACAATGGTCAGAGGATCTGGGCTTTCCCTCTGACTCTGATCAACCGGCTTCACAAGTTCCAATATGAAGCATTCCCCTGATCAGAAGTCTCCTAGGTTTAAAGGTCAAGTCGCTATCCAAGTACAAAAGCAATTGTACCTTCCTGACGACCTACCTAACAGTCTCAGACACAGCAGAAGCTGGATTTTCCAGAACTGCCCTCCACCGGTAGCATTTCCCATGCAACGCTCAACCCTAATCCTTGGAGTATATAAAGAGGCTGAAGACTGAAAGAAGCGGCTAGAAGCATTCACATACGCGCAAGACAAACTTAAATTCTTCTAAGCTTTCTTTCATCTGAAATTCATTGAGTTTACTATTAGCTTTTTAGAAGCAAATCTCTTGTAAACAATTCTTTGATAAACAGTTTGTTTAGTTCCTTTAGGAGATCAAGGTTGATCGGATCCTAGAGAAGACTAAGAGAGTGAATCTTAGTGTGAGCTAAGTCAGTGTAATTGTTAGTCACTTGTAGGTTTCAAGTGCAGTTGTAACTCTTACCTGATTAGTGGATTGCCTTCATTCTAAGAAGGAAGAAATCACCTTAACGGGTGGACTGGAGTAGCTTGAGTGATTTATCAAGTGAACCAGGATAAAATCCTTGTGTGCTTTTCTATCTCTTATCTTTAGCACTTAAGTTCTCGAAAGATTTGTCAAAATCTTTAAGGTGGAAGTTTTATACTGAAAACGTTATTCAAACCCCCCCTTTCTACCGTTTTTCATACCTTCAACCTCACTCGACACGTCGCCACGTGTTCTAATTAACTTAATGTCTTTAAAAAGAGTACCCTAAGGTAAATGTCGATTCTGCGACAAAATCAATTAATCATAAGAAGAAAGAATGTAATTATTCATGATAACTTCTTGAGTTATCCGACTCATCTCCATCCGATGGTCAAAAACTGCTCAGCGAGCAAAGAGTACCAAAGTACTTGGAACTTAAAGTTCCCGGCTAAATTTAGATAGCCAAACAATAAACTGCTCATCGAGCGAAAGAGTACGATTGTACTTGGAAACTTAAAGTTTCCGGCTAAACTTTAGATAGCCAAACAATAAACTGCTCATCGAGCGAAAGAGTATCAACATACTCGGAAACTTGTAAGTTTCCTCAAAACTTGGACTCGACGACACTTCTCGTATTTTCAAAAACAAATCTACAAGCTCTAAGCTCTTATCTAAGGTTGTTGTCATTGTTCAAGGGTGTTCGAGATTGATTAATGTCTTATGAATTTTTCTTGAGAAAATAGGTTTCTTTTAGTCTTATAACATTCCTATGAGTTTCAGGGATCCCATAATCCCAAATAATTTCTGAGAAGGTCTCGATCCATTAAAACATAACAAGGCCCGAACTCCGTTCGTCCTTTCAATATCTCTCAAAAATCTCATAAAAATTCGGCATGACCTGCCCGTTATCCTCACTCCTCAGTATCACAGATATAAGTGGAATCACATAAATAAACCAGCTCAATCAATAAGCATAAACAGCATATTCCAACACATCCTAGATTAACCATTTAGCACATAACATGTGAATCATTTAGCACACAATATCATGGCATCAAGTACTCAACAAGATCGGCCGAAGCCTCAGAAATCATTTCAGACATTTAGCAATTAAGTGCATAACACATAAATCAAGTCGAATTCGTCGACACCTAAAGCATTATCTAGTAATTCAGAGAGTAGCCCTCACCTGTAGTTCTTCCAGCTTCCTCCTCACGAGTTCCTTCACGCTCCTCTCCTTGATCTCCAGGAAACTCCTCAAATGAACCTTAAGCAAAAGTCACAGAAATCAACACAATGAGTCAGAAACTCAGCAAACAATAAGTCCTAGGGTTACACGGAACACTACGAACTCCGTGGTACGACAATCTAACGCGTTAAGACAAGTTTTCGAAAAAGTCGGATTTCCTCCCCCCTTGGTATAGCTCTCGGCCACTTTTCCTAATTGGGAGGGTCGATTTTCTTCGATCAAACTTGGTTCCTAGGTTATCATTAGCTGTAACTAAGACGGTTCTAAGCTCGGAAAAAATTTCGGATCGAAAACTGATATAGGGGTAGTTTGGTCATTATTTTCAGATCAGAATTTCAAAACTGGATTTTTGAAAAACAAATTGGATGGGGACGTCAACAACGACGTTTATGACGACTAATCCTACTAGCACTAAGCCAAGTCGATAGTTTTCAGCTTAAAGGTTGCGACTTTGCTTAAAAATGGGTATTTGATGCAAAAATTGATTCCGGCGGAATTTCGGCGACATTACGGAAAAACTAATCCGACAGAAGTGCTCTTGGGCACGTAGGGAAGATGTTTAGACAGAGAAATCAAGCTATTTGGACAATTTTCCAAAAACCTCAAAATTTTGAGCTCAGAAAAGTCTAGAGAAAATTGACGGAAATGACGATCGGAAGCGAGGGATAGTAACTATACCTCGAGGTCTTCGATTAGCAACGATCGGTGAAGCAAACGGGAAAGAATCCGCGAAGATCAACTTCCTCCTCTTCTCCTCTCTTGCTCGCGGCCCCTTGGGAAGAAATGGGTGAGTTTTGACAAAATATCTCATTTTTCTAGCTATTTATAGGTTTTGGAAAATGCGGAAAAATGATTTTTTTGCGATTCCGATTTTTCCTGCGCGTTCCTCTGCGAATTCTAAGATAGGTTCTGGCGACAGAATTCCAGAACTCAAAACAGGATTCTTGGAATTAAACCAAACGATCCAAAGTCGGTGTGAGTCGGTTTATCCCGAAAAACTACTTTTTGCAGTGATCGTCGGAAAAGAAAACTTCCTTCTGAAGAAAGATTAGAATTAACGAGAGAAATAGGCGAACGCGGGTGGAATCTTCATTTGAAGTTTCGAATGGAAAAAGTCTTCATCGTCCGTTGATTTCAGGTTTCTTGAACTATCAGGGATTCCGTTTCGGCAAATTTCCGAGAATTGGAATTTGGCGTTCGTACATTCCAGACTTTCGCATCGAAACACTGGTTTATAGACGAAAAAGAGAAGTTCTAACATTTCTCTGAAGATTTTTGGAATTAGTTTCCATTGTGTCCTAATGTGTAAATTAACTATTCACTAAAGCCTTTGACCTAGGATTAGGCGAATGTTAGTCGTGCTATAACTCTTATCGGTTTTTGATACAATGCATGGACTTTTCCCTGAACCTTTTCCTTCATAAATTTATTTAATCAAATGAACTCTTATATTTTATTCACTTATCCAAAGCTTAAAAACTCGGGCCTTACATTTACCCACAAGCTTCCCTTCTCTTTCAAGAAATGCCACCGCCATTTACCAAGAAGGGCAAGGTTGAAATGACACCCTAATCTCTTAAGCCTAGCCCTCCATGTCCCTTTGCACTACAAACTTGTTCCCAATTGACCCAAGCAATCTTCGAAGTATCCTCCGAGCCACCCCATAAGAAATTTCTCGTGATGCGATGACATGCCTTGACGACCCCCACCGGTGCCTTGTAGAAAGATAGGAAGTAAAGAGGGATGGAAGTTAGAATGCTCTTAATGAGACAAATCCTCCCCCCAAAGGAAATGCATTTATTCTTCAAAGCCGCTAGCCTTTTCTTCACTCGGGTTATAACCGGTTCCCAAAAATAAATTCGACGAGGATTCCCTCCAACGGTCAAGCCCAAATACTTAAACGGCACGACACCCGTTTTACAATGGAGGGAGGAGGCGAGGTTACGTAGAATGCGATCCTCCACCGCTACACCAATCAACTTGCTTTTGAAGAAATTGACCTTGAGCCCCGAGGCCAATTCAAAGCTTCGGAGAACACACTTCAAAGTCGCAACATTTTGTTGGGTAGCTTCTCCAAAGAAGAGAGTGTCATCCGCAAATTGAACCATTGAGACGGCCAAACCACTATTCACTCCCATGATAAAACCCCTAAACTTATCAATCTTAACCGCCCTCTTGAGGACACCATTGAGGCCCTCCGCCACGATGAGGAAGAGAAAAGGTGCCATCGGATCCCCTTGTCCTAGACCTTTACACATTTTAAATTCTTGACATGGCCACCATTGACCAAGACGGAAACAGAATTAGATTCCAAGCAACCCTTAATCCACTTGTCGCAAAATTTAAATCTTCGGAGCATCTACAAGAGAAAGTCCTATCTCACCGAATCATACGCCTTCTCATAGTCCACCTTGAAAATAAGGGTTCGTTTCTTCTTGTTCTTTTCCTCCGCTATTATCTCATTTGTAAGGCCCGAGTTTTTAAGTTTATGCTAAGTGAATAAACTTCTTATTCACGATTAGGGTTGATGTAATGTGAAGGGAAACCTGAACGAAAGTTTATTAAATGAAATATATTTATGAAGGAGAAAGTTCAGGAAAAGTTCAAGGATTGCATTATGATCGATAAAAGTTATAGCACGATCGTTACACGCTTAAACCTAGGTCAGAAACCCTAGTATATAGCTAATTTTCACTTTTAGGCACGATGGCAGTTAATTCCAAAAATCTTCAGAGAAATGTTAGAACTACTCTTTTTCCATATATCACAATCGTTTCGAGGCGAAACTCTAGGATCTACGAACGTCCGATTCCAATCATCGGAAGTTTGCCGAAACCGAATCCCTGGTATTTCAAAACCCTAGAATCACCCGACTATGGGGACTTTATCTATTCAGAGCTTCAAATGAATATTCTACACGCGTACACCCATTTCTCTTGATGATTTCAATCTTTCTTCCGAAGGAAGTTTTCTATTCCGACATTCGATGCAAAAAGCAACTTATCGGGTAAAATAGTTTTATACCGACTATGCATTAGTTGCCAAAAATACAAGGAGACCTCTTTATAGTTTTGGAATTCTTTTGCCAAAACATATCTATTAATTCACGGAGAATGACGCCGGAAAAATCAGATTCGCGAAACTTTCATTTTCCCGCGAATTTCCAACCTTTATATATAGCAAAGAAAGGAAGAAAAACTCAAATTCTCCTCCATTTTCTCTCTTCAAACCCGCGGCCAAGAACAAGGAAGAAGGAAGAAGAGTTTTTGTTCAAACCTTGCTTGATCGTCGATCAATCAGTTGCTGCTTCAAGGCTTCGAGGTATAGTCGCTAATCCTTACCTCTGATCGCTTTTTCCATAGCTTTTCTGTAGAGTTTTCTGAGCGGATAGTTTATGGGTTTTTGCAAAACTATCATGAATCTTTCATTTCTGATTCTAAACCTCTTCCTTATGTGCCCAAGATCACTTCTGCCGGGTTAGATTTTCCGTTATGTCGCCGGAATTCCGCCGGAATCAATTTTAGCCTTAAATACCCATTTTTGGAGTTTTTGGTGTAAAGCTTCAACCTTTAGGCTGAAAACTATCGCCTTAGCTTAGTGCTAGTAGGATTAGTTGTCATAAACGTCGTTGGTGACGTCCCTGCAAAATTTTATTTTTGGGATTTCAGTTTTGAAAATCCTAAGTTAAAAATCATGACCAAAATACCCCTGCGACAGTTTTTGATCCGATAATTTTTCCGAGTTCAGAATACCCTTAGTTACGGCTTATGAAAGCATAGGAACCAAGTTTGATCGAAGAAAAATCGAACCCCACAATTAACCAAAGTGGCCGAGCCCTATTAGGGGGAGGAGGAAAATTTCCTTTTCCGAAAACTTGTCCTTTCGCGCTAGATTATCGTACCTCGAAGTATGTATTGCTTCGTGTAACCTTAGTAAGTATTGATAGTTTAGTTTCCGATAGATTCTGATAGTATTTCTGTGGTTTTGCTCTAAAGGTGATTTTGAGGAATTCCCTGAGGAACAAGGCTTTGTTGGTGAGGAAGCGTTAGACGATCATTCTGGAGAACCTTCAGGTGAGGGCTTCTCACTGAATCTCTAGTTAATGCTTAGGGTCGATGTTTCGACATTGTTTACTGTTTATGCACTGGATTGTGTGTGATTGGAAAATGTTTTCTGAGGCTTCGGCTGACAATGTAGATGATTCATCTACTGAATGTTTTTGAGATTGACTTACATGCTATGTGCTATGTGGGTAATCTAGGATGTGTGGTGCATGCTTTATATGCTAAGTGCTAAGTGTTAATGTTGAGATTTCTTGATATATGACATGTTGTTGATTGTGATGATTTAAATATGCTTTACACTGGAAATCTGAGAATCTGAATGGTGAGAATAGCGGGCAGGTCATGCCGATTTTATTTTGAGAGTTTTGAGAAAGTTTGATAGGACGAATGAGATTCGGGCCTTGTATAGGGTTTATGGATCGAGACATTCTCTGGAGTCATTTGGGGATTCGAAGATCCCGAGAACTTATAGGATTCGCGATAAGACTAAAGGGATAATTATTTTGTAAAGAAAACTCATAAGACATTAAACAACCTCTAAATCTTTAAGTAATGGTATAAATCTCGAAAGGAGGCTTTGGATGCAAATCATAGTTTTGGAAAACGAGAAGTGTCGTCGGATCCAAGTGTTGAGTCTGTTGTCGATGTGCTGTTGGAGCAGCGTTTGTTGTTGTGCTGTTGGAGCAGCGTTGGTTGTTGTGCTGTTGGAGCAGCGATGTTGTTGGGCTATCCTGGGGATAAGTCCGGGAAACCGTTAGTTTCCGAGAGTATGATACTCTGTGCTCGCTGAGCAGTTGTGACCATCGGATTGAGATGAGTCGGATGATTTGGAGATCATCGTGGGTTATGTGTTGGCGTGAAGTGTGTCTTTTGTCGCAGAATCGACTTTACCTTAGGGTAAGCTTTTAGAAACTTTAATTTACCTAGAACACGTGGCGACGTGTCGAGTGAGATCGGAGACGTTGGTTGACTAATCATCCTGCATTCATGCAACATTAATGGGGTATTAACACAGGACGTACTCTGGACCTCGTCGGATTCCAAAATGGTCATAAGACCCGGATTTCCGTGAAAGAGCGTTTGTAAACGTCTCTTGTAGCAGACCGAAATGGCAGACCAACGGGTTACGGCTGATCTGACTACCGCTGTCGTTGGAGTAAGAGGCACGCGGGCCGAAATGGTCCCACCGTGGCTGGTGCTAGGGCTGATCCGTTGATGTCCATCCGTTCCGGATTGCATATTGGTTGACTGGGTTAACCTGCATACATATCATGCAACATGCATACTAATTTAGTTGTTGAGTGTGATTGGTAATTGTTAAACCTATTTGGAACATGCTAATTGCTATTATTGCGTTTATGTTATTGTGGAACATGCAACCCTAGGAATGACATCTCTAGCTATAAGCCTATGTGGCTATCTATTACTTGTACCTATTGGGTTTATTATCTACATAGTTCTTTAGAGTTGACCCTCGCGTCTTCTGTGTGTGTTTTGGCGGACAACGCCTTTTGTCAGATGAGTATTGCGGATTGGTTCACCATGGTCCACCCTTCGGGGGGGATCAGATATGAGATGATCAATCAGGACGACCCCGGGTCGTGGGTGGTTGACCCCGCGAGCCACCGAGCGACGTATTCGGGGCGTATCATGGAGGACCACGTGGATAGTGGAGGACTCTTGAGGTCAGGAGTGTTGAGGCGATGCTCTATCAGCTTCAACTTGCCACCGGGCGTTCACTGCGGTCCAGGATTCGGAGGAGCACCGCCGCCACCGTCATCTTCAGAGGAGGAGGATCCCTCAGAGGAGATTCCAGTGGGAGTGCCTTCGGCAGGGTCTAGTGCACCCTCCGTTGCGATCATTGATGATCAGGGTTTGGGCCCTAAGCCCGTGAGTCCAGCATCGGAGCGCACTGCGGTTGCGAGGGGAGGACGGATAGGGCTGGTAGACTTGGTCGTTCTGGATTCTGATTCAGACGACGATCATGCTAGCACATAGTTTTGAGTGTTGGTATGAGCTCCTCGAGTTAGGATTAGTGTAGGAGTAGAGTTTTAGCTCTGACAGTCTTGCTTCATTTGTTACTTAGGGGACAGGGTAGATCCGCCTATAGCTTTTTGTGTGGTTTCCTTACGGGAATCACAGAGAGTTGGTTGGACTTAGGAGGTCTTATTTTCAGGCCATTGGGTCAGCTGATTCTCAGTTTTGAGGGATGGTGTTGCGGGCACTTCACCCTTTTCATTTGGTTTGTATATACTGCCTACGGGCGTTGCACTTTTCTTTCCATCACTGGAGGTTACTCGTGACGAGGTTGGTACTACAGCGGGGGCTGTTTATATATTGTATATTAGTTCTATTGCTTTTCGCTTTTGGGTTTTATTTAATTCAGTCTTGTCTTAGTTATTATCGAAAAAAAAAATATTTCACGTTTTTCCGCATTAAGTTTATTTTGGTTACTAAAGTGACGCCACCGAAATCGGGGTGTTACATTGTGGTATCAGAGCACGGTCGAGTCTTTCGGGAGTTGTTGGGGAATAGGTCTTCTGTGCTAGGTTGTGTGACTCTGCAAAGAGTGAAAATTGATTGTCTGCAAGCTATTTTTCGCTTAAAAATTGATTGAAGTTATTGCTTACTCATATTGTATAGTGATGCTAGATGCTATCTTATGATAAGTACTGACTGTTTGCTTCCTTTAACAGAATATGGTGAATACTAACCAGCTAGCTGAGATGATGGCCACTATGGCCCAAGCGGTAACGGCGCAGGCCCAAGCGGTAACAGCGCAGGCAAACGATAATGCCATGAGGCGTGCTACTGAAGAAGCACGTGAACAGCATCAGCGCCAGAGGGAAGTCACTCTGGACCAGAACAAAGGCCTCAATGACTTCAGGAGGCAAAACCCACCAAAGTTCTCTGGTGGTACTGATCCAGACGCAGCGGATCTCTGGATCCAGGAAATCGAGAAGATTTTCGGTGTTCTGCAAACTGTTGAGGGTGCCAAGGTGGGCATGGCGACTTATCTTCTGCTAGGAGATGCTGAATACTGGTGGAAGGGCACCAGGGGAATCATGGAAGCCAACCATGAAGAAATTAACTGGAACTCGTTCCGGACCGCATTCTTGGAAAAGTATTTTCCGACAAGTTCCCGGGATGAGAGGGAGGCGCAGTTTCTGACACTCCGTCAGGGAGGTATGTCTGTACCGGAATTTGCTTCGAAGCTGGAGTCTTTGGCGAAGCATTTCCAATTCTTTAATGATCATGTTGACGAGCGCTACATGTGCAAGCGCTTCGTGAATGGACTGAGGCCGGATATTGAGGACTCAGTGAGGCCACTGGGAATCATGCGATTCCAATCATTGGTGGAGAAAGCCACTGAAGTGGAGCTGATGAAGAACCGGAGGTTGAACCGGGCTGGAACTGGAGGGCCGATGAGGTCGGGCTCTCAGAATAATCAGAACAGGGGAAGGTTTCAGAATACGAGGTCGTATCAGCGTCCTGCTGGTAGAGGGTTTGCATCAAGATCTTACAGGCCCATGGTGGGTGCTGCTGGTGGTTCAGGAGGTCAGACTCAGAACCGGGAACTGATTTGCTTCAAGTGTGGGAAGTCAGGGCATTATGCTCGTGATTGTCCCGACACGAGGCCTCAATGTTACAACTGTAATAAACTGGGGCATACTGCGGCACAGTGTAAGGTACCAAAGGCGGAACCAACCGTCAACACAGCTCGAGGGAAGCGTCCTGCTGCGAAGGCGAGAGTCTACACCATGGATGGTGAGGATGCTGAGGGAGTCGATGGACTGATTAGAGGCGACTGCGGGATTGACGGTAATCTTCTATCCGTACTTTTTGATTCCGGTGCAACGCATTCTTTTATCTCTAGAGAGTGTGCGATCAGATTAAGACTTCCTATTACTGCTTTGAGCTTCGATCTGATAGTTGCTACTCCTGCCAAGACTCTACTTGCTAATTCAGCATGCATGTATTGTCCGATAACATACAACAATAGGATCTACCATGCTAACCTAGTATGCCTAACTCTTAAGAACCTAGATGTTATCCTAGGAATGGATTGGTTGTCCCGCTATCATTGTCTTTTGGACTGCAACCGAAAGAGAGTGGTATTCCCTGATTCGGATCTTTCCGAGTATCTATCTGCCAATCACATCAGCGTCGCTTTGAACGAGGGATCTCAGGAGTATTCTGTTTTGCTAAGCTTGGAGAGCAAAGGGAACCCAGAAGTTGGCAGTATTCCAGTGGTGAAAGAATTCACGGATGTTTTTCCTGGCGATGTACCTGGATTGCCGCCTGTGCGCGACATTGAGTTTGCTATAGACATCGTACCGGGAACAGGGCTGATTCCGATTGCACCATATCATATGGCACCTGCGGAGCTAGTGGAATTGAAGTCCCAACTCGAAGATCTTCTGTCGAAGGGATTCATACGACCAAGCGTTTCACCTTGGGGAGCGCCAGTCTTATTGGTGAAGAAGAAGGACGGGAAGTCGAGATTATGTGTCGACTACCGACAATTGAACAAGGTAACCGTCAAGAATAGGTATCCGTTACCTAGAATTGATGATTTGATGGATCAACTGCGAGGAGCTACAATATTCTCGAAGATCGACCTGAAGTCGGGTTATCATCAAATCAGAGTCAAGACCGAGGATATTCAGAAGACGGCATTCAGAACCCGTTATGGACACTATGAGTACTTAGTGATGCCATTTGGGGTGACAAATGCACCGGCAATATTCATGGCTTACATGAATATGACTTTCCATACATTCCTGGATCGATTCGTCGTGGTGTTTATCGACGACATTCTGATCTATTCAAAGAATGCTGAAGACCATGAGGAGCACTTGCGACAAGTTTTACAAGTGCTGAGGGAGAAGGAGTTGTATGCCAATCCTTCTAAGTGCGAATTTTGGCTCAAAGAGGTAAAATTCTTAGGCCATGTGATCTCTAAGGAGGGGATAGCTGTGGATCCAGCAAAGGTAGAGACCGTATTGTCGTGGGAACGGCCGAAGACAGTGACGGAGATCAGAAGTTTTGTCGGTTTGGCGGGATACTATCGTCGCTTTATCGAGAATTTCGCGAAGATTGTTGGACCGTTGACTCAACTGACGAGGAAGGACCAACCTTTTGCATGGACTGAAGCGTGCGAGACTAGCTTTCAGACGATGAAGGAACGGTTGACGACGTCACCTGTACTCGTCTTACCGCAACCGGAGGAACCTTATGAGGTATACTGTGATGCTTCACATCAAGGTTTGGGATGTGTGCTGATGCAACATCGGAAGGTGGTTGCTTATGCTTCAAGACAACTGAAGGTGCATGAGAAGAATTATCCGACTCATGACTTGGAACTAGCTGCAATCGTATTTGCGCTGAAGATTTGGAGACATCACTTATATGGATGCAATTTCACCATATTTAGTGATCATAAGAGCTTGAAGTATTTGTTTGAGCAGAAGGAGCTGAACATGAGACAGCGTCGGTGGATGGAATTTCTCAAAGATTACGAGTTCACTCTGCAATATCATCCTGGAAAGGCGAATGTTGTTGCTGATGCCTTGAGCAGGAAGATGCACATCTCGTCGATGATGGTGAAGGAGCTGCAACTGCTGGAACAATTTCGAGATATGAGCTTGGATGTGAAATTATCCGAGGGAGAACTGAAGTTTGGGATGATCAGAATTACCAATGGATTGATGGAAGAAATCCGAGACCAACAGTTACAAGATGAGTTTCTGCTCGGGAAAAGGAATTTGGTAAGTCAAGGTAAAGACCCAGAATTCAAGGTAGGAAGTGACAATATCCTACGGTGCAAGGATAGGGTTTGTGTACCTAACAACCCTGACTTGAGAAGATTGATTATGGATGAAGGTCACAAGAGCAAGTTAAGCATTCATCCTGGAATGAAGAAGATGTACCAGGACTTGAAGGTGAATTTTTGGTGGCCAGGAATGAAAAGACAAGTGGCGGAGTATGTAGCTTCATGTTTGACATGTCAGAAGGCAAAGGTGGAGCATCAGAAGTCTTCAGGTATGCTACAAAGCTTGGATGTGCCAGAATGGAAATGGGATAGCATATCGATGGATTTCGTCGTGGCTTTGCCAAGAACTCAGAAGGGATACGATTCTATTTGGGTAATCGTGGATCGACTGACTAAGTCGGCTCATTTTGTACCGGTGAGGACTACGTACAACGTGGAGAAACTATCAGAGTTATATATAGCGGAGATTGTACGACTTCACGGAGTACCGACAAGTATTGTATCCAATCGAGACCCGAAGTTTACATCACATTTTTGGGGAGCTCTTCAGGAAGCTTTGGGAACGAGGCTGAGACTAAGTTCTGCTTATCATCCGCAGACCGATGGACAGACTGAGAGGACAATTCAGTCGTTGGAGGATTTGCTACGCGCTTGCGTGTTAGACAACAAGGGCAGTTGGGATACCTTATTGCCATTGATTGAGTTCACATACAACAACAGTTTTCATACGAGCATTGGTATGGCACCGTATGAGGCTTTGTATGGCCGCAAGTGTAGAACACCTTTGTGTTGGTACCAAAACGGAGAAAATCTGTTGGTAGGACCGGAACTTCTGCAACAGACCACTGAGAAGATCAAGCAGATCAGAGAGAAGATGAGGACTTCTCAGAGTAGACAGAAGAGTTATGCAGATCAGAGGCGCAGAACTCTGGAGTTCGAAGAAGGAGATCATGTATTTCTGAGAGTTACTCAGACGACGGGTGTTGGTCGAGCAATCAAGTCAAAGAAGCTTACGCCCAAGTTCATTGGACCGTATCAGATCACTCGTCGAATTGGACCAGTCGCATATCAGATTGCACTACCCCCATTTCTATCAAATATTCATGATGTATTCCACGTGTCACAACTGAGGAAATATATTGCGGATCCGACACATGTTATCGAGCTGGATGATATTGAGTTGAAGGATGATCTGTCTTTCGAGACACCGCCAATTAGCATTGGTGACACCAGGATAAAACAGTTGAGAGGGAAAGAGATCGAGTTAGTGAAGGTCATTTGGAATAAAGACACTGGTGATGCGACATGGGAGCTGAAGGAGAAGATTCAAGAACAGTATCCAGAACTTTTTACTAACCCTTAAGTTTCGAGGTCGAAACTTTCTTTTTGGAGGGTAGTAATGTAAGGCCCGAGTTTTTAAGTTTATGCTAAGTGAATAAACTTCTTATTCACGATTAGGGTTGATGTAATGTGAAGGGAAACCTGAACGAAAGTTTATTAAATGAAATATATTTATGAAGGAGAAAGTTCAGGAAAAGTTCAAGGATTGCATTATGATCGATAAAAGTTATAGCACGATCGTTACACGCTTAAACCTAGGTCAGAAACCCTAGTATATAGCTAATTTTCACTTTTAGGCACGATGGCAGTTAATTCCAAAAATCTTCAGAGAAATGTTAGAACTTCTCTTTTTCCATATATCACAATCGTTTCGAGGCGAAACTCTAGGATCTACGAACGTCCGATTCCAATCATCGGAAGTTTGCCGAAACCAAATCCCTGGTATTTCAAAACCCTAGAATCACCCGACTATGGGGACTTTATCTATTCAGAGCTTCAAATGAATATTCTACACGCGTACACCCATTTCTCTTGATGATTTCAATCTTTCTTCCGAAGGAAGTTTTCTATTCCGACATTCGATGCAAAAAGCAACTTATCGGGTAAAATAGTTTTATACCGACTATGCATTAGTTGCCAAAAATACAAGGAGACCTCTTTATAGTGTTGGAATTCTTTTTCCAAAACATATCTATTAATTCACGGAGAATGACGCCGGAAAAATCAGATTCGCGAAACTTTCATTTTCCCGCGAATTTCCAACCTTTATATATAGCAAAGAAAGGAAGAAAAACTCAAATTCTCCTCCATTTTCTCTCTTCAAACCCGCGGCCAAGAACAAGGAAGAAGGAAGAAGAGTTTTTGTTCAAACCTTGCTTGATCGTCGATCAATCAGTTGCTGCTTCAAGGCTTCGAGGTATAGTCGCTAATCCTTACCTCTGATCGCTTTTTCCATAGCTTTTCTGTAGAGTTTTCTGAGCGGATAGTTTATGGGTTTTTGCAAAACTATCCTGAATCTTTCATTTCTGATTCTAAACCTCTTCCTTATGTGCCCAAGATCACTTCTGCCGGGTTAGATTTTCCGTTATGTCGCCGGAATTCCGCCGGAATCAATTTTAGCCTTAAATACCCATTTTTGGAGTTTTTGGTGTAAAGCTTCAACCTTTAGGCTGAAAACTATCGCCTTAGCTTAGTGCTAGTAGGATTAGTTGTCATAAACGTCGTTGGTGACGTCCCTGCAAAATTTTATTTTTGGGATTTCAGTTTTGAAAATCCTAAGTTAAAAATCATGACCAAAATACCCCTGCGACAGTTTTTGATCCGATAATTTTTCCGAGTTCAGAATACCCTTAGTTACGGCTTATGAAAGCATAGGAACCAAGTTTGATCGAAGAAAAATCGAACCCCACAATTAACCAAAGTGGCCGAGCCCTATTAGGGGGAGGAGGAAAATTTCCTTTTCCGAAAACTTGTCCTTTCGCGCTAGATTATCGTACCTCGAAGTATGTATTGCTTCGTGTAACCTTAGTAAGTATTGATAGTTTAGTTTCCGATAGATTCTGATAGTATTTCTGTGGTTTTGCTCTAAAGGTGATTTTGAGGAATTCCCTGAGGAACAAGGCTTTGTTGGTGAGGAAGCGTTAGACGATCATTCTGGAGAACCTTCAGGTGAGGGCTTCTCACTGAATCTCTAGTTAATGCTTAGGGTCGATGTTTCGACATTGTTTACTGTTTATGCACTGGATTGTGTGTGATTGGAAAATGTTTTCTGAGGCTTCGGCTGACAATGTAGATGATTCATCTACTGAATGTTTTTGAGATTGACTTACATGCTATGTGCTATGTGGGTAATCTAGGATGTGTGGTGCATGCTTTATATGCTAAGTGCTAAGTGTTAATGTTGAGATTTCTTGATATATGACATGTTGTTGATTGTGATGATTTAAATATGCTTTACACTGGAAATCTGAGATTCTGAATGGTGAGAATAGCGGGCAGGTCATGCCGATTTTATTTTGAGAGTTTTGAGAAAGTTTGATAGGACGAATGAGATTCGGGCCTTGTATAGGGTTTATGGATCGAGACATTCTCTGGAGTCATTTGGGGATTCGAAGATCCCGAGAACTTATAGGATTCGCGATAAGACTAAAGGGATAATTATTTTGTAAAGAAAACTCATAAGACATTAAACAACCTCTAAATCTTTAAGTAATGGTATAAATCTCGAAAGGAGGCTTTGGATGCAAATCATAGTTTTGGAAAACGAGAAGTGTCGTCGGATCCAAGTGTTGAGTCTGTTGTCGATGTGTTGTTGGAGCAGCGTTTGTTGTTGTGCTGTTGGAGCAGCGTTGGTTGTTGTGCTGTTGGAGCAGCGATGTTGTTGGGCTATCCTGGGGATAAGTCCGGGAAACCGTTAGTTTCCGAGAGTATGATACTCTGTGCTCGCTGAGCAGTTGTGACCATCGGATTGAGATGAGTCGGATGATTTGGAGATCATCGTGGGTTATGTGTTGGCGTGAAGTGTGTCTTTTGTCGCAGAATCGACTTTACCTTAGGGTAAGCTTTTAGAAACTTTAATTTACCTAGAACACGTGGCGACGTGTCGAGTGAGATCGGAGACGTTGGTTGACTAATCATCCTGCATTCATGCAACATTAATGGGGTATTAACACAGGACGTACTCTGGACCTCGTCGGATTCCAAAATGGTCATAAGACCCGGATTTCCGTGAAAGAGTGTTTGTAAACGTCTCTTGTAGCAGACCGAAATGGCAGACCTACGGGTTACGGCTGATCTGACTACCGCTGTCGTTGGAGTAAGAGGCACGCGGGCCGAAATGGTCCCACCGTGGCTGGTGCTAGGGCTGATCCGTTGATGTCCATCCGTTCCGGATTGCATATTGGTTGACTGGGTTAACCTGCATACATATCATGCAACATGCATACTAATTTAGTTGTTGAGTGTGATTGGTAATTGTTAAACCTATTTGGAACATGCTAATTGCTATTATTGCGTTTATGTTATTGTGGAACATGCAACCCTAGGAATGACATCTCTAGCTATAAGCCTAAGTGGCTATCTATTACTTGTACCTATTGGGTTTATTATCTACATAGTTCTTTAGAGTTGACCCTCGCGTCTTCTGTGTGTGTTTTGGCGGACAACGCCTTTTGTCAGATGAGTATTGCGGATTGGTTCACCATGGTCCACCCTTCGGGGGGGATCAGATATGAGATGATCGATCAGGACGACCCCGGGTCGTGGGTGGTTGACCCCGCGAGCCACCGAGCGACGTATTCGGGGCGTATCATGGAGGACCACGTGGATAGTGGAGGACTCTTGAGGTCAGGAGTGTTGAGGCGATGCTCTATCAGCTTCAACTTGCCACCGGGCGTTCACTGCGGACCAGGATTCGGAGGAGCACCGCCGCCACCGTCATCTTCAGAGGAGGAGGATCCCTCAGAGGAGATTCCAGTGGGAGTGCCTTCGGCAGGGTCTAGTGCACCCTCCGTTGCGATCATTGATGATCAGGGTTCGGGCCCTAAGCCCGTGAGTCCAGCATCGGAGCGCACTGCGGTTGCGAGGGGAGGACGGATAGGGCTGGTAGACTTGGTCGTTCTGGATTCTGATTCAGACGACGATCATGCTAGCACATAGTTTTGAGTGTTGGTATGAGCTCCTCGAGTTAGGATTAGTGTAGGAGTAGAGTTTTAGCTCTGACAGTCTTGCTTCATTTGTTACTTAGGGGACAGGGTAGATCCGCCTATAGCTTTTTGTGTGGTTTCCTTACGGGAATCACAGAGAGTTGGTTGGACTTAGGAGGTCTTATTTTCAGGCCATTGGGTCAGCTGATTCTCAGTTTTGAGGGATGGTGTTGCGGGCACTTCACCCTTTTCATTTGGTTTGTATATACTGCCTACGGGCGTTGCACTTTTCTTTCCATCACTGGAGGTTACTCGTGACGAGGTTGGTACTACAGCGGGGGCTGTTTATATATTGTATATTAGTTCTATTGCTTTTCGCTTTTGGGTTTTATTTAATTCAGTCTTGTCTTAGTTATTATCGAAAAAAAAAATATTTCACGTTTTTCCGCATTAAGTTTATTTTGGTTACTAAAGTGACGCCACCGAAATCGGGGTGTTACATCATTTACAATGAGGACACTATCAAGCATGTTCCTCTCTCCTAAAAAAGCAAATTGGTTATCGCCGATCAACTTTGGAAGTACCTCCTTTAATCGTTTTGCCAACACTTTAGACACCACCTTATAAATTCATCCCACAAGAGAGATCGGCCTAAAATCATTCAAGCCCAATGGAGTATCCACCTTAGGAATCAACGCCATAAATGAGGCATTACTCCCTCTAGGCCAAGCACCATTTGCGTAAAAATCATCCATCACCTTCTTGATGTCATGTTGGAATAGGTGCCAAAACTCCTTAATGAACTTAAAATTATACCCATCCGGCCCAGGACTCTTATCCCCACCACAATCCCATACCTCTTCCTTTATTTCATCCAACTCAAAGCTAGCAGTAAGGGCATTATTATCGGCTTGAGAAAGTTGGTTGAAAGTGATGCCATCAAGTCGGGGAGTCGCTCTAAGATCAATTTCAAACTTCTTCTCAAAGAAAGCTTTGATATTTTGTTTCACCAAAAAGGATTCATCAGTCCACACACCATTCACATTGAGTTCAATTTCCCTTCTTTTCCAATTGATGACTCTTGAAAATCGAGGCGTTACATCACACAAACTAAAATCCTAAGCAAAGATTGATAAATAAAAAGAAACCAACACCATAACAAACACACATTAAAACAACAAAGAAACCCCCCCAAGAGAAAAAAGAGCCACCTAAACAAACGCACCCTGAAGCATCCCCCAACCAAACAGCCACAATATAATGCATATATGTAATATAAAATAGAATTTTAAAGACAACAATACTCAACAAGAAATTTAAATTTGAAATTGAAAATTAATATTCATATTCTCTCCAACAATTTTGAAAATTATAAAGTGTTTCTAAATTCATTAAAATTCATTTATTATATTTCTAAATAATTTGAATTTTGAATTCAAAATTAATATTTCAGTTTTTCTCCCGTTATTTCAAAAAATCAAATGTGAAACACTAAATTAATGGTAAAAATATTAAGTTATTTTGTTTACAGTGAATAAGAAATTTCATTGAACCTTTTTACTTGATTTTAAAATTATAAAATAAATTCAGCAATTCAAATTTAGAATTAATTTTTTTGAATTTTTTTTAGATTTTAAAATTATCAAAATTAGAACCAAGTCATTTTTTAAAGCATTGAAATATTTAAATTTTAAATACAAATTTAATATTCCGAATTTTTCCTATAAGTAATTTTTTTTTCCTGAAGCAACTATAAGTAAAAAATTATATAATATTTTTAAATCAATTTAAAAACTATAAATGAATTTTATAAATTAATTCAAATTAGAAGTTAGTATTAGGTTAAATATTTTTGTAAATATATCAAATATGAAAATTATTACCTAATTCCTATTTTAAGAAATTTAAATATTTAATCTGAAAATTAGCTGGATTATGAAATATTATAAAATAAATTTAAAAAATAAAAGTTATGTTAAAAATTTGAATCTTTTAATTTAACTTTGGATCCTTTTAATCAATAACTTCCAATTTTTATTTATTTATATACATATCAAATTAAATTTTAACCATCGTCATCAGTGTTTGCTAAGTAATTAATTTTAAAATAATTGAGGATATTTTATTTGGAATCCTTATTTAAATATTTTGAATATTAATACCTAGAATTCTCCGAAATTCAATTTTAAAATTAATTTGATCATAATATTGTTTAATTGTCCTTATAAACATTATTTTCCTTATAAAATTTATATAGATAAATAACGTCGAATATTTTTTCTTATTTACCCATATAATTAGATAAACTTCCTTTTATATAGCTTTTAATTTTAATGGGTAACTTAAAAAAGTGTTCTCAATTTTTCTGTTGATAAAAAAACATTGTTAACAATAATAATCAAATATAAATTTAGTAAAAAATTAGGATTATTTTCATAAATTAAATTTATAAAGAAATTGAATTTATGAAAAAATATTAATTCAATTTAATAATCATTATAAGTAAAAAAATTAAGCATATACATTTTTTTGAAATAAAATATGAATGATTAATGGAGCATTCATAATTTAGCTTTCAAATTTCAAAAACTTATTTATTAGTTTAATTAAAAAGTGTAACGCTAAAAATAGGTAACTACTAGAAATAATACCCGTGCAACGCACGGGTTTATTTACACTAGGTTTTTAATATAGTATACAAATTATTATAGTGTAAAATAGTAAAAATACTTTTTTGTTATAAATATAATAAAAAACCGTGTTGAAACATTAAAATAATAGTTTTAGTGTATTAAATTGTTCGTACTAAAGTTCTCTTTGTGTAAATATATAATTAAAATCACTCAAAATTAGTAATTGATATTTAATAATCAGCATTGTATTAATTTAAAAAACTTTGTTGTTAACATATTTTATTGATTTGGGTTCTCTGTTTTTGAGTTTATTATTATGGTTTCAATTGCAGAGAGTTGATTTATCATATATCCGGTTGTAAACATTGATACTCAGTAAGGGGGGATATTGTCCCCAAATGTTATTCTATTATTTAATGATAACTAATCCTTAAAAACCAATATAATAATTCAAAAAATTCTTAAGTAAATTTGAAATATTTTAAATCAAGTAATAAGGTTTTAGTATAAGTTATAATAGCATATTTTTTTATACTTTTTTATCAACAGTGAAATAATTTGAATTTTAAAAATTATTATAAGTTATCATTTTAATATCATAAAATATTATTTATTAAACTTAAATTTGTTCAAATTTTATTATAATTTTTTTTCTCTGTCGTGCTTCCTTAGTTATTTTTACTTTTATATAATAGATCAAAAATCATATTTGAAGAATCTTTTTCAAATAATACATACATTCGATATAGTAATAATAAATACCTTATAGTGTCTTTGTTTTTCAACTATTATCATCCTTAATGTAAAGTAGAAAATTTCAATTATTATTATTTTTTAAAAATTCACCTCATGTTGTAATGAATAATTAAAATTTAAATAATTTAAATATTTAATTTTAAATAAGTGAAATTGAAATTTTTTAAATTTTAATAAATTTTAATATTTACTTTTAAATATGAGAAATTGAAAAGTTTAAAAATTAATAATTAATAATTTGGATGTAGTTTTTATTTTAGTTTTCATTTTTTCTATTTAATGTATTTAATACAAAATAAATCTATTATTTCTTTATGTGTTTGATGCTATTTTTTCAAGTTTGCTTTACATGTATATACATATTTATATAGGTAGATATATATAGATAGAAATTTTTATTTTAAAATTATTTATCTAATTTATTTATTAATAAATATTATTTTATTATTAACTTTAATTTTTATACTTGTCAAATGAAAAGCTCAAGTCAATTTTAAGTTTATGAATGTTGTTATTTAATATAAATAGTTGAATAGTTTTTTATTATATAATTTTTTCAGTTTTTAATATATTTAATATTTTTTTTATATTTTTAAAGTATTTAATATAAAGGTATGGAAGCTTTATGGTTTAATGCATTTAATACAGGCAAAAAATCAAGTCTCCTTTACATATATACTAGAAATTAAACCTGTGCGTTGCACGGGTTCGTTTTTAATTTGTATTTTTTAAATTGTAATATTTAAATTTGCAGAAAGGTAAGAAAGCTATTATTTAGAAGAAGATTTAGAATATATGTATAATTCAATATAATTGAGCTATGATATTCTCACACTTTCTTTCTCTAATAAGGGAAAAAAAGATCAAACGGGTAGATTTTTTTTTTTTTGCTTCATCGGAAGAAAAAATAGGTAGATTTCTATTGAGATTGAAATGAGAGTAGTTTTTTTTTTGATATAAAAAAAATTTAATTACTTAATTAGATTAGTATTGAAATGAACGTGGTAGTCTATTATTTTTTTTTCTAATATTGATTTAATCGTTGCAGTGATGTTATCAGTTGTGATAATTTTTTTTTATCAAGATTGATGTGGTTGTTTACCATTGCTGGTGGCATAGAAGTTCTTTTAAAATCACTTTCACGAACATAAAAATAGATTCTATCTAACTGCAGGATGGACATCATTTGTTCCATTTGAATGATTAAGTTGCTATTTTTTTTCCATAATATGACAATATTGAGGAGTGAAAGATTCATATTTCTTATTAAGAATATAGTGAGTACTACATTTTACACTTATCTTTCTAGTGCAGTATATAAATTTATGTGGCTCACACTTTGTTACTGTTTTGTGTCATATAAATATAGAAATGATGATATATTTGTATGATTTCAATTGAATGAGAAGAATTGTTTAGTAAATTACCATATATGTGAAACTCACAGTTTTATTTTTCAATCATCTGCAACGGGGATATATCACTAAGTAATGTGTGTTTCTTGTTGTTGTTGATGATCTTTCTCCTGCAATAAAGAAATAAGAATGAGTAATTTAAAAAAGCAATTTTGAAATTAACTAAAATAATTAAAAATGACAAACTTGTTGAAGAAGTTAGAGACAATTGTCATTTTTTTCTCACCAGCAGCTGAAGTCTAAGAAATATGAATAATTTGAGTTTGTGAGTGATTTCACTGGTTTGTTTATATAGAGATATAATAGATGCATGGTTCAATATAATACATATCATTTTTTATTTATTTAATGCAGATAGTTGAATAACCTCCTGAAATTAACAATTTTATTCAGTTTTTGACACTGGTATTGCCATCATGCCACTATTTTTAATTTAATATTAGTTTTTCTTTGGAGTTATTATGTTAAGGAATTCTGGGAGTTTGTGAGTTTAAGAAAAATAGACATATATTCCTACAGAAAATTGGACAGCAAACTAAGAACATTGCATATCAAGATTAATTTTGGCGGAAGTATGCTTTATTGTTAATAGTCTTTTTTCCTTGGACTAAATTGATATTAGTTTAAAATTAACATTAAATTTGATTTTAATTTAAGGTACTGTGCTAAAACCATTTGCAAATATAACTTTGTGGTCTGTTACACTTTTGGCATGGATGTTACTCTTTTGCTTATACATTTGATATTTATTAAGTTTAAAACTGAAATCATTAGTGCATAAGTTTCCACAACTCGTTTATTCACTCACTAAGCTATCTCATTAAAACACCAATTTTTTTACTAATGTATGTAGGTTCTCATGTGTATTTATACTTAATACTTAGCTCAAGTGAGCTTTACTAATATATATAGATATAGATAGATAGATAGATTTTTTTTTTGGAAAAACCAAATATATATATATATATATAATTACTTTGGGAAATAAGAGCCCCAACTACAATATAGATAGATATATATATTGATAGAATTTTTTTTGTTTTAAAATTGTTTTATCTAAATTATTTATTAATAAATATTATTTTGTTTTTTATTTTGATTTTTTAAATTTGTCAAATGCAAAACTCAAGTCAATTTTAAGTCTATGAATGTTGTTATTTAATATAAGTAGTTGAATAGGTTTTTATAACACAATTTTTTTCAGTTTTTAGTTTATTAAACTTTTTTTTTAATGTATTTAATATAAAGGTATGTGAGCTTTTATGGTTTAATACATATGTGTATTTGTACTTAATACTTAGCTCAAGTGAGCTTTACTAATATATATAGATATAGATGATAATCAGCTACCCAATTATAGTCATATTTCACCATATCTTTATAATTAATATTTTCAACAAATTTGAAAATTGAAATTATTGCTTGAAATAAGTATAGATGTTGTGTTTCATCTTTATCATTGTCAATATATATGTCGTGTTTCTCAACATAAGAAATCACATTGATGACGAGTCAACATGATTGCGGATAACATCGAAAAAAAACATATATAACTCACAACCTCAATTAGTTTCTCAATGTTCACATTAAGATGAAGCCAAAATCTTCATTCAAGTTATTTGGTATGGTTCATAACAAAATAAGTTAGTTTTTTAATTTCGTTCATCTTCATCAGCGTCTCATTTTTTTGTCATCATCGTGGTTCTCGATGATTCTCAAACAGAACGTATGACGAAGGTACTGTCAATATGCTTGCCAGAAGAACAACCGGCAAAGGTACTATCAACCAAATCAGGGAGCATCACCGATTGTGACAATGAAGCAAACTGAGGGTAAGAGTGAGTTCTGATTGGAAACGGGAGGAGAGGGAGGCAACATAACCCTAATCACAACCACAAGATCACTTTGCAACTTTCTAGAAACACTAAAATGACCTGATCAGCCAATCAAAGGTCCATTGTAAATTTATTAAATCACTGGCTGCATTTAATGGTCATCCGTGGACAAACTTTAATTTGGTTCACCCTAGTCAAACCCTATTAACTACTATCATGCATATATTTACATCAATAGATAAAATCACTTTAAATATATATATTTTTTTGTTATAACTTTAAGTACCTTAAATGACCCTAGGATAAAAAAAATTATCCACCATCAATTATTTCATCAAATTAATGTTATACTTACCTTCACTAGTAGTATCTTTACTATATCTTATAAATAATAATTATAACTTTTCAACAATGTTCTAGAAGCCACCTTTAGACTATGTCCAATTTTGTAATGAAGATAAGATCATATAAATTTGTAATGAACAATATTAGGTAGGGTAGTAACTAGTAATTATTAAAATCACTTGAAATATATATATTTTTTTGGTTATAACTTTAAATACATTAAATGACCCTAGGATAAAAAAAATTATACACCATCAATTATTTCATCAAATTAATTTTATACTTGCCTTCACTAGTAGTATCTTTACTATATCTTATAAATAATAATTATAACTTTTCAACAATGTTCTAGAAGCCACCTTTAGACTATGTCCTATTTTGTAATGAAGATAAGATCATATAAATTTGTAATTGTAACGCCCCGACTTTCAGGGGTTACGGTAACAACCTACTAAAATAAATATGCAATGTTTTCCCAAAAGGATTTATAAAAGCTAATATATTTTTTTCTTCTCGAAGTATTTCCAAAACATGTCATGCATACTCCAAACTGCAAATCAAATTACATCGAGCCTTGAACAAGCCAAGTACCCGAGGGTAAAACGTCAACACACAACCTACAAAACCTAACAAGAATCAGATTCAACAAAGAATCCATTATGCATAGACACCACAAATCCGACATACTCCCTACGATTTCCACATCGGAAAAACGTAGGAAAGCAACGTATCGGAACCTACCCAAGACCTCAAATATAAATTCCTAAAATTATTATGCGAGTTTAAACCAATAACGACAAGCTCTCTAACCTAAGGCTCTAGCCTTAAACCCGACTCTACTCTTCGAGTACTCTACTGTCCTTCAAGTCTTCATCTCTGACTCGCTCCAAGGTCAAGCTTCATCAAAAGTCCTCCATCGCCTAATAGCGTTAAGCGCCCAAACAACAAGTAGCAAGTAGAAAGGGTTAACTCCATGCAATTACCACATATAAAAGGGAAAAGCATGTTATTCAAGTTTATGTGCATAACATGGCACATAAGCTAGCAACTTAATTTTAAGATAGATGACAACATATATCCAACAACATGATATCAAATCATAAATCAACAAAATCAATGATATGAATTTAACTCAGATATCAACAACTTAGCAACATAGATTAATTCAGATATCAACAACTTAACAACATAGATACCACAAATAGATAAGCTAACAATATAATCCAAGATAGATATCAATAGAAATAGCAACATAGAATTAGACCAGATATAAACAACCTCAACAATATAGAATCAAATCATATAAAAATAACCTCAACAATATAGATCAACTCAGATATCAACAACTTAACAATATAGATTAACTCAGATATCAACCAAATCAACAGAAGCAAATATTATTGCCCTATAATGCAACTATATGCTGCCACCAAAATGGATCGATCAATAGTGTCTCGCAAGACGAGACAGACGGAAAACAATAACTCCTGAATGCCACTTAATAACGCCCCTGATAGACGGGACAAATGGAGCACGATAACTCCTGAATGCCACTTAATAACGCCTATGATAGACAGGACAATCCCGTGGGACAAACCCACCTCATCGCCACTTTAGCGTCTCAAAAGACTGGACAATCGCGTGAGACAAATCCACCTCATTGCCACTTTATAACGTCTCAAAAAGACGGGACAATCCCGTGGGACAAATCCACCTCATTGTCACTTTATAACGCCTCAAAAGACGAGACAATCTCGTGGGACAAACCCACCTCATCGCCACTTCAAGCAAGTAAAAACATCTCATACAACTCAGTAGTCACTCAAACAACAATCTCAAATCTAATAATCAAATCAAGATAATCACATGTTATTCATATTATCAACAAGCATAAATCAATCCAATGCATACCAGCTCAGTTCAATGACAGAGACCAGTAAACGGCCGAAGCCTCTCAGAAAACGGAGACACACGTCTCAATAAGTTCACTCGGCCGAAGCCTCCATAAAATATTTTCCCTGTTCAGTACAACAGTTGTAATCAAAGGCCAATCAAATTTAAACATCTTCATCTCAAACGCATGTAGTGCGATAAAAGCATGCAAGACTCAAAGACGCGCTAAAACCGAGTTACCCTTACCTTAGCCAATTTCCTTCCTAAACTGCAACTCAATCCAATCACATCCTTGTTTTCCCGTGTCGGCACGCTTTCTTTTTTGTTATTTGGTTTCGTCGCCAAGCGTTCCCATTGTCCGTACCCTTCATAAGTACATATGCTAAACCTTAGCCTCTAAGGTCATATCTAAAGTTCCAAAATAAGTTTAGCTAATCATTCTAACTCACTTAGGTTAATGCATACGCTTTATGTTTCAAGGACTAAAGTCCAAAGAGAAGATATTTGCGAGTTAAAGAAAGATCCTTCAAAAGCCCATTAGGAAAACAAATCCTCAACTTTTAAGTGATTCAACCCTAGGCCCTTGACAAACACATAATCACGCAAAGGTCCACATCTAAGCGTAAGTTCTTTTTCAACCCTCAATCTTTAATAAATTTATCAAACAAACCCCAAGACTTTTAAAACTCAAGTTTAACCCAAAACTCTTCAACCACTTGTGTCTTAAGTCCAAAGTTTTCCCACAATAAACTTTTAGTCCTCAAACTTAACTTAGGATTTTCATTAGAGAAAAACAAGTTCAGAAGTAATTTTCCAAACCCAAAGCACGTACCATAGTCTCGGCCACACCTACATAACCATGTACAAATTTTCCTTTTTCGCCAAATCTATTTCAAAGCTATTTTTAGCACTTAAAACAACTAATTAAGGCTTAAAACAAAATCCTTAAAACCCCGAAACCACTTAACTCAAAGAAAACAACTTTTTAGAAAACTTAATACATTAAAATGAAACTCTACTCAACCACAACAACCTTTCTAAAGAGATTAGTAAAACATATTACATTATAAATATATATTTTCTTCAGCCAATCAGCAGTAGAAAGAGTTTAAAATATATTTTATATTAAAGTAGACTCTTGGGGCTTTCTAAAAAGTGGTCATATACCTAAAACAGATAAAAGATGAGAGAGTTATGCAATTTTCAAGTCGGAGAACCGAAACAGGAAATTGTCCCCTGCAGGTTCTGTTAGTGACGGAAAAACTGATCTTTGTGATGGAAAAACTGATGCTTGTGACGGAATTCATAACAGAACGTGGTTTTGAAATTTCCAACATGTTCTCAGAACCATAACACTATCTCAAACCATTTTGATTCATCTAAACCCCAGATAAATTTAGAAATCAAATATACAGACATACTAATCAAGAAATTAAGGCTTTTACCAAGGAAAATGAGAAGATGATGGTGAAGGAGCTTAAATCCCTATTTCATGAAATGATCAGATCTTGTTCTAAGAATTTTGAAGCATGTAAATGAAGTTTATCAATCAGAGATAGCAAAGAAAAAGGTTTTACCTCAAGAGAAAGTAAAGTGGCATGGTGATGGTGTCTCCTTGTCATGATATGGATGATGAAGCTTGTTAGAATATGATGCAACATTCTAGAACTTTATAGAAAGTGTGAAAACTAATACTTGTATCTATCAAGAAAATTCTAGAACTTTAGAGAAAAGATTACTAACCATGTATACTAGAGAATTATCCAGAACATGCAAACCAACTACTCATGCCTATAAATAGGCATGTAGTGCATCATTTGTAGTGTGTGGAGGAACACTAAATCCTCTCCACCCAATGTACTCTGCTATGCACCATGAGTAAAAGTCACACGACTTATATTTATTCCAATGGATTTCCCATTCCAATCTATTGCAACTATTTCAAATTGTATCAGTGGTATCAGAGCTACGTTCGGTCATATACTGGGCGTAGTGATACTACTCACCTACAATTTTAAAAATTATCCTTGCACTCTTAACCCACCTCTATACTATTTTAAAGCTATGGCTATATAATATCACTCGACCTTCATCTATCACCATTTGTATTGTTGGTGAAATCTATTATTTAAAAAAATAGCTATAGGCCTCTGAGACTCAAGTTCATCTAGAAGGAGCACACACCTGACTATGACGACGGGTTGGAGGCAAGAAGAATGATTTCTAAGTGAAGCAAGCTACAGTTGCACAATCAACAGCGGAAGCAAAGACAACTAAAAGATCAAATTCGACAACTGCAAGATGAAGAGAACCTAGCAGCTATATTCATAGAGCATTGCTAGGAGCAAGATTCGAAGAGCTCCATGCTATGCGTGGAGTTAGAGAATATTTGGCCTTTGAGGTTCCGCTTGAGTACATGCCCAGGCAATCCAGGTCCAACAAAATGACTCTAGTTGGATTTGATGAGAGGGATAAAATAGCCAACAACAACAAGTCTCATGTCGATGGGTTGGAGGCAAGAAGAATGATCTCTAAGTAAAGCAAGCTACAGTTGCACAATCAACAGCGGAAGCAAAGACAACTATAAGATCAAATTCGACAACTGCAAGATGAAGAGCAGCTAGCAGCTATATTCATAGAGCATTGCTAGGAGCAAGATTCGAAGAGCTCCATGCTATGCGTGGAGTTAGAGAATATTTGGCCTTTGAGGTTCCGCTTGAGTACATGCCCAGGCAATCCAGGTCCAACAAAATGACTCTAGTTGGATTTGATGAGAGGGATAAAATAGCCAACAACAACAAGTCTCATGTCGATGGGTTGGAGGCAAGAAGAATGATCTCTAAGTAAAGCAAGCTACAGTTGCACAATCAACAGCGGAAGCAAAGACAACTATAAGATCAAATTCGACAACTGCAAGATGAAGAGCAGCTAGCAGCTATATTCATAGAGCATTGCTAGGAGCAAGATTCGAAGAGCTCCATGCTATGCGTGGAGTTAGAGAATATTGCATCAAGGAGGAGTGTTAGAATATGATGCAACATTCTAGAACTTTATAGAAAGTGTGAAAACTAATACTTGTATCTATCAAGAAAATTCTAGAACTTTAGAGAAAAGATTACTAACCATGTATACTAGAGAATTATCCAGAACATGCAAACCGACTACTCATGCCTATAGATAGGCATGTAGTGCATCATTTGTAGTGTGTGGAGGAACACTAAATCCTCTCCACCCAATGTACTCTGCTTTGCACCATGAGTAAAAGTCACACGGCTTATATCTATTTCAATGGATTTCCCATTCCAATCTATTGCAACTATTTCAAATTGTATCAAAGCTTGAACAATACCATATGATGAATGGGGCTGTACGTGTTCCTTGTGGTGCTGGCCTCCTCGTGGTGGCCAAGGAGAGAAAGAAGAGGAACGTGATTGTGGTGGCCTCTTGGCTGGACATAACAGCCATGGTGAGGAGGAGGGGCGGTGGTGATGGTGAGGTGCTGCCATGGAGAGGAAGAAAACGTGAAGGTGGTGGCTCATATGGTGCGTGTGGGTGCTGCAACGTGATGGGAAGAAGGAGAAAAAGAGGAAGATGGTGCTGCAACTAAGGAAGAGGAAGAAGTGGGTTTTAGTCAGGGGAAAGTAAGAAGAAAGTGATGTTGAGAAGAACGTGAGGATGTTGCAGAAAATGAAAAAGTGAAGGGTGCTACCATACCACAACATTTAGTTTGGGTATGATACATGAAATGATATGTACCAATTAAAATCAAGTAGGTGGCATTAATTATTCATTTTCTCCTTTTATTTTTTCTATGAAATAAAGATTATTTTTAATTTCATTATTTACTGAATAGTCATCAGTTAATGTATCAATTGAGAATGACCCTCTCCTCCTTCTCCTCCTCTCCTTCCTCAAGCTCATCTTCTTAAAAAAATTCCAGAAATCAAACTTCTTCAAATCCCAAAAAAATTTGAAGAATCAAGCTCTGCGCCAACACCTCCTCCCTAGGCCTCGCATCACCAAATGGACTCGCGTTTTCCAGTGCCAGAACCATCACCCCTCTGTGGATCCCGCACCAACCTCGGCCTTTTCCGCCTAGGCTCCATTTCACGCCTCGACCACCGATCAGGTTCGAAGCCAGAACCGCGATAACCAGAAGATCTGGTAGGAGGAGGAGCAGTAGAAGGAAGAGGTTTCTTACCAGACATCCACTCAATCAACCCTAAACATGCCGCCGAATCCACCACCCTCACCACCTGCGCTGAATCCACCACCACCACCACCTGCGCCGAAACCACCACCTGCATAAGCACCCCTCTAAGTGCTTTTTTAATCTAATTTTGATTTTGGCTGTTCAAAAAAATTTCCTCTTTTTCTCTTTTCCAGATCTGTATTGTGGCTGGGTTTTGGTGTTCATGTTTTCTGTCTTTCTTTTTTCCAGATCTGGATTATGGAAGGTTAAATGAGGTTTTGACTTTGGTAAGAGAGATGTGGATGAAGAAGATGATGATGAAGGATGAATTTCTAGGTTAAGAGGAAGCTTAATCTCTTTTCCTGAATTTGAAAACCCTAAAACAAACAAAAAAGAAATTTCATGAAATTGGGTTACCACTTAACGAAATTACAAAAATGTTAGGACCATAACATAATTAATACAAATATTTTTTTTTTGTTTTTCGATAATTTTTAAAAAGAAAAATAAAGAACCACATTTTTAAGCAATGCATTACTGGAAATTGAAATAAGATAAACATAACAATGACAGCAACATGAACCCTTATTCGAAATTGTAGTCCATGATTAATGATAAACCCTTCATAACCGAGCTTGTTGTCAATTAAGCATATTTGTGCTATAGAACCTAGAAAGGAAGAAAAAATTATTAGTGTAATAATCAGTAACTAATACAAATATAAACTGTGTATAATTTGAAAGTGTAAACTAACCTTATAGAAACGTCATTACACCTTCAAATTAGATGATCAATAACTTGCTTGATATCTTTTTATGCTGTAAAACAATAAAGAGAATACCCATATCAGTTTTTCTATTTCTACCATTTAAATTGAAATTAATTGTAAGATAAATAAACACTTACATGTCAAATATTATCGAAGACTTATTGATACCCTACGTTGCGTGTAGTGTTAGATACAACTCCTTCGTCATCTATGATGAGCATCTTCAACCCTTTTCTAGATTTAACTCTAGAAAGTGCAACATATAGCTGCCCGTGAGTAAAGACAGGCCTTGGCAAATACAGTCCAACATGAGATAAAGATTGCCCCTGACTTTTATTTATAGTCATTGCAAAACATAAAGAAACAGGGAATTGTCTGCGCTGGAATTTGAATGGAATGTCAGAATTAGATGGTGTTAAACTCATCCTTGGAATAAATGTTGTTTCACCCATATTGTTTCCATTTAAAACAGTAGCGACAATTATATATTTAGTCAAAGCATTGACTATCATTCGAGTTCCATTACACAACCTTGTAGCTTGGTCTATGTTTCGAATGAGCATGATAGAGACACCAGCTTTCAGTTTAATTGCATGGTTTGGAATTCCAGAGTATTTGAAATCATTTAAGAATTCAGATGTAAACCATTCTGCATTAACACCCGAATCTTCGTCTGACTTGCACGGAGTATCACAACTCAAATATTCCGTTTCATCACCAGGAATCATTGCTAACAGAAAGTTGTTGATTTCCTCTACACATTCAAGTGTTGGTGCAAGGATCGCTCTTTCTTGAAAGAATGAATTTTTTTTGCAAATTATGTGCAAGTTTTGGATATGCAAAATTAACTAATTCAAGCAACGGTTCCTTACACTGTTCAATAAGAAGATCTGGAGGAAGCTCAATAAGTGTTTCTTCCTCATCAATCGTTTTAACTGTACCATCTCCCACTTGAAGCAACCAATTTGCAAACTCTTTTATTTCTGCTGGTGAAGAAGTCGATGTAGCATTTTGCAATCTCATATTAATAGTCAGCTTCATTACCTTAAAATGCTTCCACAAATATGAAAAATTGATAGCTGAACCGACAATTTCAGAACGACTTCCTTTGGAAATAACTGGAAGTATTTGTCTAAAGTCGCCTCCTAGTACCACAACTTTACCTCCGAATGGAATGTCATAACTATGGGTAGACTGAGTCTTCATAATATCATTAAGAGATCTCTCTAAAGCTTCAAAGCAATGTTTGTTTAACATAGGTGTCTCATCCCAAATAATTAGGCTTGCTTTTCATTCCATAGCTCCATAAACATTTTGGAGACTTGTCTTACCTTTAAAATAAAAATTATGAATGTATGCTATAAATTTTTCACTGCACTTTAGTTATTTGACACCAGATGAAACTTTATAATACCTTTAAAGGGCTTTATTTTGACACAACTCACAGCAACAACAACATTGGTTGCATCAACAGATCCAAGATAACCAACGACCACATCAACATACATTCCAAAAAACGCGCATTCAACCCGAGCCCTATTAAAACGGATGTAAAATAGTAATTATTTTCTGCTTCCCATCATCTTTTTCGAATTCTTGTTCAGCACTTGCACCAGTGAGAATTCCAATCACATCTGCAAAATCATAGCAACATTAATTCAAATCCCAGAACAGTAATTTAAAACTCAAAAGGCCCAAAAAAAGTATATACCTATAAGAAAAGACGTATCAAGATCCTTGAACATTATATTAGATAATGGCACAAAATTGTACGGGCTTAAGTTGATGGCCTTGTTGGGAACCAAGCGCACATATGTATGAATATCAAAGTTGATCTTGAATGGATGCGAGGTTGGTCGGAAATCACGACCGCTTTCACCAACGCCAAAGAACGAAATCTGATATACATGACCCTCACTTAGCAAAGATTGGAATCGGTATATCAGAGTCTTCCTAACGGAAGCATGAATCTTACACCCCTGAAATTCAATGAAAGGAGAACATAAGGGATTTATAGTTTAAGCAAAAAAGGACATAAACCAGTTTTCTTTAGAGGCATCAATGGTGGCGAGATCGTCGATTGCCATTAGAACAAAGTATATTTCAAAGCTAATAGTTGGTGGGAATAAATGATGAAGTTGAAGAATACCAAGAAGTGATTTATATAGGAATTTGAGAATTAGAGTTACTGGTATATTCATCTTAAAAAAAGGAAAAAAAAAACTATTGCCCCTTGATTTGAATTATGCGGAATCAAAGCTTCATATTCATTCTTGACTTGTTTGTAACGAATAATAGCATGGCCATGCGTAATCAAAGCTTCATATTCATTCTTGACTTTTCTGTCACGAATAATAGCATGGCCCTTTAATTCAATTTAATTCATGGTGGAACGAATAATATCATCTATATACTTTAGAAAAGAGGAAGGATGTGAGCCCCACCTCTATGACTTGACACTCCAAGAATTACTCTCCACCACCCCCTCTTTACAGGACAAGTGTCACCTTCTGATTGTTTTGGACCAAAATAGTAGAAGCCCAATCCAATTTCAATTTTTCTATGGAGGTCCATTAATCAAAGAATGATGATTTTGTTTTTATGGTTTTATGACTCCTAATTAATTGCATTCAAAATAATTCCAGCTCTGTGTAAGCATGGAAAATTCGAATTACTTGACTTCTGTTGCAACCAATAAAAACTGAATAATTTTTCTAATATGTTTTAAATGAAATTGAATGCAAATTGTGTAAATGCATTGACCAAATCATTATTAAAATATAATAAAGTGGTGTAAAAT
This sequence comes from Lotus japonicus, assembly GCF_012489685.1. Lineage (NCBI taxonomy): Eukaryota > Viridiplantae > Streptophyta > Magnoliopsida > Fabales > Fabaceae > Lotus > Lotus japonicus. Next base: position 19,072,700 of record NC_080045.1, read on the forward strand.
TGTTATATAGTATTTGAATTGAAGGCATATTGTGTAAATCAGTAAATGCATTGACCAAAATAACGATTTGTTGTTTATATTTAAATCATTCCTTATTTAAAATATCGGACAATTCAGCGGTTATGGGTTTTGGGAAAAAATGGTGGAATTAATTCAGGTTGCATGGAATGTTCGAATTCTTTCAAATATACATTTAATGCTATTAAAATGAATATATTTTTGTTGAGAATTCAAGTGCGGAGTTGGAGTCCCACATTGGTTAAGTATGAGTGAGGAGAAGACTTTATAAGAGATGTGACCCATAAACCTAATGCCTTAAGGTTTTGTGTTAAGATGTGGTGTTCGAGATCTCTTGGTGCTTTTCTCCCCGGCTCATGGGCTCCCCTGTCTCCACTATTAAAAATATATATATTTTTACAGTTGTCAGCGCGTCCTTTATATTCTTGGATTAGGGATACGTATTAGTATGATAATGATAATAGTCTTATTATGGGACAATGATTAAAATTAATTATAAAAAATTAAAAGTTATTTAATTTTTTACTATTCATCTTCTTTTTATTATCTTTTGTTTTCTTTCCAATCCTATTTTAATTTTAATTCAAATTTAAAATAATTATGCTTTATATCCTTATCAATATTTGCTTACTCATTTCAAAAGTAAAAATAAATTGTGGTCAAGGATATTAATATATAATCAATTCTATTTTTTTTAAAGGAAACCAATTCTCATTTTACTTGAAGAACAACATGAATTCGAACAACATGATATTATTCGAACATTTTAATAGCATTAAATGTATATTTGAAAGAATTTGAACATTCCATGCAACCTGAATTAATTCCACCATTTTTTCCCAAAACCCATAACCGCTGAATTGTCCGATATTTTAAATAAGGAATGATTTAAATATGAACAACAAATCGTTATTTTGGTCAATGCATTTACTGATTTACACAATATGCCTTCAATTCAAATACTATATAACAATTTTACACCACTTAATTATATTTTAATAATGATTTGGTCAATGCATTTACACAATTTGCATTCAATTTCATTTAAAACATATTAGGAAAATTATTCAGTTTTTATTGGTTGCAACAGAAGTCAAGTAATTCGAATTTTCCATGCTTACACAGAGCTAGAATTATTTTGAATGCAATTAATTAGGAGTCATAAAACCATAAAAACAAAATCATCATTCTTTGATTAATGGACCTCCATAGAAAAATTGAAATTGGATTGAGCTTCTACTATTTTGGTCCAAAACAATCAGAATGTGACACTTGTCCTGTAAAGAGGGGGGGTGGTGGAGAGTAATTCTTGGAGTGCCAAGTCATAGAGGTGGGGCTCACATCCTTCCTCTTTTCTAACGTATATAGATTTTGGGGTCTTACAGTAATGAACAATACTAGTGTGATGACCCGTGCGTTGCATGGAGATTTTAAGTTGTTCATTTTTTTATATGTATTAATTAATTTAAATTGATTTAAATTGTGATAGTATGCATCTTGTTTTTAAGAAAACGTGATAGTATGTATCTTACGTGTTAGTTATGTTGTTTAATAGAAAAATTTCCAATACGTAAATTGAATAATTTACTCAGAAAAAAAATTAATACATGTTCGTTCAATACAACAAACGTTAATTTTCCTATGCACCAAAAAAATACAACAAACCTTAATTTTTACCCCTGCGTTGCACGGAAAAATACGATATTGTACTGAGTCATATTGAGATACTAATAATGAAAGTAATGAATGCACGATCATAATAAAAATTTAAATATTTCAAAAACATAAATTGAGACACTCAATTATTATGTTTTGTACTAATACACCCATTTAATAAACGTGGGGTTTCCTTCCGTGCTAGTGCTTAAGGTCCATTCAGCAAACATTAGGTCCTGTTTGAGAAAACAACTTAATTAAGCGCTAGTGCTTAAGGTCCATACAACACCCATTCAGGGAAGGGGCGACGCTGGCACGCAGAAGGAAACCCTAGCAGAGGAGTATAGCAAAGAAATCAATAACCAATGCTAAAATTAGCATTTGCTGTATGGGTGATGTATGAACCTTAAGCACTAACACAGAAGGAAACCCCACGTTTAAAATTAATGTTTGGACCTTAACATTAATTCCCAAAAAAATACAACAAACATTAATTTTAAAAGATAAGTTAGTGCTTAAGGTCCCACCACGTGACTAAATAATATGATTCTCTCTTTGTATTTAGGTCCTGTTTGGGAAAACAGCTTAATCAAGCGCTTATGGTCATAAGTGTTTATGACATAAGCGCTCATTTATAACCTATTTTAAAATATTTATTGAAATAAATTGAAAATAAGCTATATATAAGGATACGCTCTTTTTCATAAGCTCTTATTAGTAGCTTATGAAAATAAGTCATAAACTGACAAAAGCGTTTATGCTATCAGACAAGTTCAAATAAGTTCTTCCAAACGGGGCCTTAGGTGGGTGTTTGTCTAGCTTTTGACCTCTTCTAGAACTTTCAGTGTCCTTCTCTCTTTGGTTCCTCCCTTCGTGGGCTAGGGCCTTGGGCCTTTAGTCAATGAACCTATTACCTTTAACAAAAAAAAGTTAATGAAATGGGGTCTTATGTTTTGATTTTGCAAAATTAGCCCCTTTTTTCCAAGTTAAGTATATCAAACGTGATATTATTGAAACTTCCTAAAAAATTAATTGCAAAAGATAAAAGAGAGTCGCCATTTATGTGATTCTGTACCTGTAATCTAGGATTGGAGTTCAAAAATCCGTGTAGGAAATGTATATGTAGATACCTAAATAACAGCTTCTTATTGTAATATTTTGCTGCTATAATTCACAAACTACCAAATTTGTCCATTTCTAATACTAAATGGACAATGAGTTTTTCCTTCCACGTTGTGAGTCGGTGAGCACCAAGTATATATTCAAGCATGTATTCAAAGTTCATTGAGATAAAAACCTTGTTTTTATGAAACAAAATGTTATTCAAAATATTTATGATCCTTGAGAAACATCACTCTAAAGGAGGGTAAAAAGAAAACCAAAACAAAACTAACACCTCAAGTGTATCAACCATCTAAAGTGAAACAGACAACATATAAAAATAGAAGAATTAATAATTGATAGCCAAGCTACTGCAAAACCCAAATAGCATTGAATCAGATTTTAAGAATTCACTTCCAACTCCATCTTGAAGATGAAGTTCTCTAAAGAAAACACTCAACCTTAACAAAGCCTTTAATTCATCAAATTGACCCTTGATATCAATAATATAGTATCAATTCTCTTAGGAAAATAATCATGTAACTTAATTTACAATATGATATATTTGGAAGAAACTGTTATTTTTTCCTCCCCTATCTAATAATTATATTAATGTGAGCTTGATACTTCATAAGGAGAGTGAGATTGTAAGACTCAACATACCTCCAATGTAGAACATGCCGCATGCAAATTACAATTGTAATAAATAACATAACCGGATAAATATAAAAAAAACTAAATATAAAGAAATGAATAGTGGATTGGATAATAAGGATATGTACCTATCAAAGAAGTCTGATCAGCAAACTTTTCTATCACTTCCGCAAACGGCACGAGCTTGAAAAATGTTTTGGAATCCCGAATTCTAATCATGATAGCTTTGTATTGCCGATGAAATTTAATCTGTACTTATTCATAAAGACCTTAAACCGACCATCAAAATTAACAACCAAAATAACTTGAAACATGCGCATGAGATCACTTCTAATCGTAGCATGCATTGTCCCGCACTACGTATAAGATAATAACTTGATTAGTTTGTAACCATTTAGAAAAAAACATTATATAAACTGTATAAACTGAACGAAAGATACCTTCTCATCAAGTAGTATCATCTCAGTGGTTGTAGCTTTGGCGCAGTCTTTGAAATCTAAACAATTTCACTTCCTGAAAACTCTGGCTCTGACTCTCCAGTCCAACTTCCCAGGCTTAATTTCAGATAAAAGAGTAAACTTATTAGACATTGTAACAAAAGGTGTAAGGTATAGAGAAGAAACATATTCAGTGTTTGATAAAGGATGATGGAGAAACAAAGAAACCAACTATTATATAGAATGTAGTATGATTTAAGGAAGAAATAAGGAGTGATTTAGATAAATTAATTCAATTAACGTTGACATGATTTAAGGAAGAATTAAGGTGGACAAAAATACGGTTCAAATAGAAAAAAGGAATTTGTCAAAACATTGTCATTGGTGAAAATAGATAAAACAGATTTTGTTCACCAACAAAACACAATAGGAAATTAATTAATACTAATTATTTCCAAAAAAAATACTAATCATTACGAATTGACTGATAAAATTTAAATGATGATTTATATTTTGGTTGTCTATTTATAAGAGCAATTAAAATTAATGCCATGTGGTTTCATGAGAAAAAAAGTTTGACTCACCTTCATGTAAAAAGATATTGACTACATTTAATACTCTCTATATCAATATTCACTCTTTAAAAAAATGATTGTATTTTTTTTGAACGAATAAGTGATTGTAGTTGTACTTTTTTTTGGGTCAAATAGTAGTTGTACTTTGGTACTTGCACTTTTTAAGTCAACATCAAGATATACGCGCACACTTTAATTAGTTTTCCTTACTTTCAAAAATAAAATTTATGCTATGTTTGGAATACGTATATTTGTAATTATTTTAACCCAAAAAGTTACTTTAAAAAAAAAACCCAAAAAGTTAACATATTCCTCTTCTTTTAGATTGAAAACAAAAATAATTTTAGTTTCTATTATCTTTATAATATGATTATGAGTTGATTTATATATTCCTTACAATTTGAATTCTATCAATTTGATTCTTATAAATTTAAACTGACAATACAAATTAAATAATTATCAACTTCAATCTTGGTATTTAAAGTTTTCAAAATTGTCTAATTATATATCTTGCAATATTTTTTACTAATATTTTATAGATTTTTTAAAATTTATTTCTAAAAGTTATCCAATTTTTTAAAACTGGAGCGAAAAAAAAAACAGTTATTCCTATCAATTGTGGGTATCTAAAATAGGAATCTTTTATTTGTTTATTATTAAATTCTTATAATACTCTAAAGATTTCTTTTTTAAATTTCCATTAATATCATTTATAATTTATTAATATGTTTCCCTAAAAAAATTATTAATATGCATTGATTAAATTATTAAAAAATAATTAATCATAGACATTAACAATAGGAAATTCATTAATACTAATTATTTCCAAAAAAAATACTAATCATTACGAATTGACTGATAAAATTTAAATGATGATTTATATTTTGGTTGTCTATTTATAAGAGCAATTAAAATTAATGCCATGTGGTTTCATGAGAAAAAAAGTTTGACTCACCTTCATGTGAAAAGATATTGACTACATTTAATACTCTCTATATCAATATTCACTCTTAAAATAAATGATTGTATTTTTTTTGAACGAATAAGTGATTGTAGTTGTACTTTTTTTTGGGTCAAATAGTAGTTGTACTTTGATACTTGCACTTTTTAAGTCAACATCGAGATATACGCGCACACTTTAATTAGTTTTCCTTACTTTCAAAAATAAAATTTATGCTATGTTTGGAATACGTATATTTGTAGTTATTTTAACCCAAAAAGTTACTTAAAAAAAAACCCAAAAAGTTAACATATTCCTCTTCTTTTAGATTGAAAACAAAAATACTTTTAGTTTCTATTATCTTTATAATATGATTATGAGTTGATTTATATATTCCTTACAATTTGAATTCTATCAATTTGATTCTTATAAATTTAAACTGACAATACAAATTAAATAATTATCAACTTCAATCTTGGTATTTAAAGTTTTCAAAATTGTCTAATTATATATCTTGCAATATTTTTTACTAATATTTTAGAGATTTTTTAAACTTTATTTCTAAAAGTTATCCAATTTTTTAAAACTGGAGCGGAAAAAAAAAACAGTTATTCCCATCAATTGTGGGTATCTAAAATAGGAATTTTTTATTTGTTTATTATTAAATTCTTATAATACTCTAAAGATTTCTTTTTTAAATTTCCATTAATATCATTTATAATTTATTAATATGTTTCCCTAAAAAAATTATTAATATGCATTGATTAAATTATTAAAAAATAATTAATCATAGACATTAACAATAGGAAATTCATTAATACTAATAATTTCCAAAAAAAAATACTAATCATTACGAATTGACTGATAAAATTTAAATGATGATTTATATTTTGGTTGTCTATTTATAAGAGCAATTAAAATTAATGCCATGTGGTTTCATGAGAAAAAAAGTTTGACTCACCTTCATGTGAAAAGATATTGACTACATTTAATACTCTCTATATCAATATTCACTCTTAAAATAAATGATTGTATTTTTTTTTTGAACGAATAAGTGATTGTAGTTGTACTTTTTTTGGGTCAAATAGTAGTTGTACTTTGATACTTGCACTTTTTAAGTCAACATCGAGATATACGCGCACACTTTAATTAGTTTTCCTTACTTTCAAAAATAAAATTTATGCTATGTTTGGAATACGTATATTTGTAGTTATTTTAACCCAAAAAGTTACTTAAAAAAAAACCCAAAAAGTTAACATATTCCTCTTCTTTTATATTGAAAACAAAAATACTTTTAGTTTCTATTATCTTTATAATATGATTATGAGTTGATTTATATATTCCTTACAATTTGAATTCTATCAATTTGATTCTTATAAATTTAAACTGACAATACAAATTAAATAATTATCAACTTCAATCTTGGTATTTAAAGTTTTCAAAATTGTCTAATTATATATCTTGCAATATTTTTTACTAATATTTTAGAGATTTTTTAAACTTTATTTCTAAAAGTTATCCAATTTTTTAAAACTGGAGCGGAAAAAAAAAACAGTTATTCCCATCAATTGTGGGTATCTAAAATAGGAATTTTTTATTTGTTTATTATTAAATTCTTATAATACTCTAAAGATTTCTTTTTTAAATTTCCATTAATATCATTTATAATTTATTAATATGTTTCCCTAAAAAAATTATTAATATGCATTGATTAAATTATTAAAAAATAATTAATCATAGACATTAACAATAGGAAATTCATTAATACTAATAATTTCCAAAAAAAAATACTAATCATTACGAATTGACTGATAAAATTTAAATGATGATTTATATTTTGGTTGTCTATTTATAAGAGCAATTAAAATTAATGCCATGTGGTTTCATGAGAAAAAAAGTTTGACTCACCTTCATGTGAAAAGATATTGACTACATTTAATACTCTCTATATCAATATTCACTCTTAAAATAAATGATTGTATTTTTTTTTTGAACGAATAAGTGATTGTAGTTGTACTTTTTTTGGGTCAAATAGTAGTTGTACTTTGATACTTGCACTTTTTAAGTCAACATCGAGATATACGCGCACACTTTAATTAGTTTTCCTTACTTTCAAAAATAAAATTTATGCTATGTTTGGAATACGTATATTTGTAGTTATTTTAACCCAAAAAGTTACTTAAAAAAAAACCCAAAAAGTTAACATATTCCTCTTCTTTTATATTGAAAACAAAAATACTTTTAGTTTCTATTATCTTTATAATATGATTATGAGTTGATTTATATATTCCTTACAATTTGAATTCTATCAATTTGATTCTTATAAATTTAAACTGACAATACAAATTAAATAATTATCAACTTCAATCTTGGTATTTAAAGTTTTCAAAATTGTCTAATTATATATCTTGCAATATTTTTTACTAATATTTTAGAGATTTTTTAAAATTTATTTCTAAAAGTTATCCAATTTTTTAAAATTGGAGCGAAAAAAAAAAAACAGTTATTCCCATCAATTGTGGGTATCTAAAATAGGAATTTTTTATTTGTTTATTATTAAATTCTTATAATACTCTAAAAATTTCTTTTTTAAATTTCCATTAATATCATTTATAATTTATTAATATGTTTCCCTAAAAAAATTATTAATATGCATTGATTAAATTATTAAAAAATAATTAATCATAGACATTAATTAATTTTAATTGCATTGACTTTAGTTATGGATTGAAGTCATTAAGTTGAACGACTATATTGAAGGAAATTCGAATTTCAAATATAAATTGAATATGGTCTTTTATCTCTAATATGTTTTAAGAAAAGAATTTTTTTTTTTAAAAGAATGTTAACTATAAACTTAAACATGAATAAAAATTAATGAACGAAATATATTTTAAATTTGTAATGGTATTAATTATATTCACCAATTATAGGTTTTTATTGGAGTCATTATTTCAATTATAAGGGATTTAATGTTTGATTGATTGATTGATTGATTGATTTATGGACTAATTAATTTCGACCAATCAAAATTAAAAGACTTAGACCAATCAACAATAGCCATGTGAAAATTCAATGAAAACAACCAATAAAATGCTGACATTTGGAAATTATAAAGCAATATGGCCCACTTTGGTGGATGAGCCTTATATATTATTAAGATTAGGTAGGGTAGTAACTAGTAATTATTGGTGTCAAAAAGTAAAAATCTTTAGAAAGAAATAAATGAAGAGAAAAATGTAAGGTAGTATTGACTATTGACTAGTATTGAGTAAGAAAGGTTCACATGAAACAGCACACACCGTATCAGTCCTAAAAACTCAAAATCGCTCTTTTTTTGAAAACCCAGTTGTTTTCACTTCACTAGTTCCTAGGTTTGTGTTTGGTTGTTTGCCTATATAAGCACACCACCAAACACGGTACCAAACACCCTCTTCTGTTTCTGATCTTTCAATTTCTTTCAGTCTTCTGTGTTCTTTCACTCTTCTTCTGTTTGTCGAAAATCTTTTCCTTAAGGTACGTTTATCTTTTTTATTTTATTTTTTATTTTCCCTTCATTCATTTCTTTGTTTCTCACTCTCTCATTACCGGATTGAGGTTTCCTCCCATTGATCATAGGTTTCTACTCTGATTTCCTTTAAACCTTCGAGGTTTTTATTGCAATGCATCTTCTCACTACAATATTTGTTTTTAGTGTTGTATTGGCTCGCATCTCACAATTTCTTCTTTTCTCTTGATGTATATTGTGTTCACGAAGGTGGCTCTTTAATTAAAAACAAATTGGTGGTGTAATGTAGTCCCTAATGTATTTTTGTTTCCTTTGTCTATATATATATTACATGATATCCGAAATTATTTTTTTTATTTATTGAAAAAAATATACTGTTTTTGTGATTAAATTTGATGGTTTTATATTGGTTCATCCTATTGATCATAGATTAAGATGAGATATTGTATTTGAGGATGCAAATTCAGGAGTTCCTAACTGAGTTGATGTAGGTGTTGCGTATAGTTCCGTGGAACATTGAAATGCAAGCAATGAGATTATCAAAAGCTTCCGTTCCAGATGAAGTTTGTGGATGGGATAATCCAGTATACCAAAGAGTCAAAAGCCTAAAACGTGGAAAATCAGTGAAAAGGTTTATCATTTTTTTTCCTCTCAACTGGAAAGTTCTCTCTCTTTATCCGTAGTCGTTAGTTATTTTATTTTTATTAAGTGACTAAGCTACCTACAACAAGGTTTAGAAATGTAGACTATACCTTCATGTACAAAGAAAGGTTTCACTAATTTATTAGCATCATTGAATTTTTATATTAATTTAAAAAATTAATATAAAACACAATTACAATTGAATTTATTTATTTAAACTAAAATTTTCAATTACATAGATTTAAAACAATTAAGATAAATTACCGCATTACCTAGTTTTTGCAATTCCAATACCATGATTGATTTCATATGATTAATTAAGAAAAATTAAATATTATGTAAAATAAATCTAAATCGATTAAATTTTTTTTTATAGAAATTAATATAATTTATAAATTATTTTTATTTCATATTTATTTAGGATAAAATAAATGAAAATATATGGCAAATCACTTTCACTCGAATTTTAAAAAACATATTTTAAAAATTATAAATATATTTTTAAATAAAAACATACCACTACATATTAATGAAAGTATATTAATGCATAATATTTTTATAGAAATTTCAGTAATATAATTAATTTTTTATATTAATTTAAACAAGAACTTATATACTAAAAAAATTCTACCTTACTAAAATTTCTACTTATGGAACTATAGAAAACTGCTTTTCAAAAAAAAAACAAAATACTATAGAAAATTAAATCAATTATACTATTTTTTTTGAAATTAAATCAATTATACCCATTTATTCAAATCAGTATTATCCAAGAATTTATTGTGAATACGTATCAGGGAATATATTGTTTTCCTAATTCAAATTATTAATCATTAAATACTAATCATCAATCATTAATCATTAATATATTAATCACTACTTTGAATCTTCTTATCTAATGTAGCTCTTGAAAAGGTAGACACTCCATACACACAAACATCAATAATGTTTGGTGGTATCTACTCCTTAATTTGAAGGAGGGGAAAGAAATAGTCTAAAGAGTATTAATATATGTGATATATAATATAATTTTATAGAAAGAGATGAAAAAAGAAAAAATGACATCACTATTGGGTATTTTGACTTATATTTTCTTCTGTAATTCATCAGGATGAAAATAAAGAATGGCTTAATTGCAACTTTGGTCCCTGACATTTACAAAAGCCACGATTTTGGTCCCTCACCTAATTTAATTACAAAAATCGTCCCTCACCTAACACTTCGTGAACAACGTTGGTCCAACCGTCAATTTTTTAACGGAAGAAGCTTACGTGGCGTCTGAAAGCTTATGTGGAAGTGCCACTGGCGTCAGAATCGATTTTTCCTCTCCTCTAGGCTGTTTTTTTTATCTCATAGTGAAGCTTTGCTGTTGGGAGGCCTAGTTGTTGGAACGCTGGGATTGAGGTTGTGTGCTATTCCTCTGAGTTTTTTTGTTGTTTTTTCCTCTGAGATGTAGAGGCATGTGCCTCCCTCTCTCCAGTGGCACTTCCACCTAAGTTTTCAAACACCACATAAGCTTCTTCCGTTAAAAAATTGACGGTCGGACCAACTTTGTTCACAGAGTGTTAGGTGAGGGACGATTTTTGTAATTAAATTATGTGAGGGACCAAAATCGTGGCTTTTATAAATGTCAGGGACCAAAGTTGCAATTAAGCCATAAAGAATTATAAAGAAGAAGTATTACAACTACAACCAGACTGGTCGACGATGCCCATAGAGATGTTGGAGCAGATTTGCAAGCTTCTAACTATTCCAAATCAGGCTCGATTCATTACCGTGTGCAAGAGTTGGCTTTCTGCTAACACCTCCAAGAAAGCCAACCATTGGATCCCTGACGCACCATGGCTTGTTAGTAACGATTACACCAACACTCAGTTTCAGGTAATGGGTCTTGATTTATAAACATCGAAGTTGTACATACACACCATATACATCACATTTTTCACTCTATACCTCTTTCCATCATATCATATCATACGTCACAAATCAAAATATTATATTCCTTACATGTATCTCATTTCTTTGTCTCCCCAATGAAATGAGGCCATATCAATTTAGTACCTACTACCTATGTCAGTTTATAATTGTCTAATCCATGCACATCAATTGTAACACCCCGATTTCGGTGGCGTCACTTTAGTAACCAAAAGAAATACTTAAGCGGAAAAAACGTGAATTATTTTTTTTCGACAATATAACTAAAGACAGAAAGCAATAAACTTCCCAACGAAAGATAAAAGAAACTACTATACAACTAGATATACATGCCTCGCTAAATACAACCACGTCACGAGTAACCTCCAGTGACGGGTGACAGAAAGAGAGTAACGCCCGAAGGCAATATGTACAGTCCAAGGTAAAAATACTGTGTCCGCAACACTAAACCTCAAAATCTGAGAACAAGTTGGCCCAGCGGCCTAAGAAAAGACCCCCTAAATCCAACCAGCTCTCTGTGATCTCCATAGGAAACCACACAAAAAGCTACCGGTAGGAAACTACCCTGTCCCCAAAACTGAAGCATGACGGTCAGAGCATCGACACTACTCCTACACTAATCCCTACCCGAGGAGCCCACACTAGCACTCGATCCTACATGCTAGCGCGGTCGTCATCCGAATCTGCATCCAGGACGACTAAGTCGACATACTCAACACTGCCCTCTCTGTCCACCCTAATGCGCTCCTGCACTGGCCTCTCGGGCTCGGGGCCCGGAACGAGATCCGCGACGACAGCAGCAGCAGTAGACGGACTAGACTCCGTCGAAGCCCCACCTACTGGCACCTCCTCAGAGGGGTCCTCATCATCCGAAGGGGATGGTGGCGGTGGAGGTCCTCCCAAGCCGGGTCCACAGTGTACACCTGGAGGCAGGTTGAAGCTCACTATGTGCCTCCTCATCACCCCCTCCGTCAAGCGTCCGAATCGGTCGACACGGTCCTCCATGACCCGACCGGTGTAGGTCGCACGGTGGCCCTCGGGATCGACCACCCATGCACCTGGGTCGTCTTGATCAAGCATCTCGTACCTGGTCCCCCCCGAGGGGCTGACCATGGTAAACCAATCCCCCATACTCATCTGACAAATGGCGTAGTCCGCCCAAACACACACAGCAGACGCGAGGGTCAACTCCAAAGAATTATATAATTAATAAAACCAGATATAATTATAGGATAATAAATACTTGCCTCTCAGGCTTATAAGTTTTGGGATAGCTTCCTAGGGTTGCATGTATCACAATGAATATAAAGAACCATAATAACAAGTAGCATGCCTCAAAAATAGGATAAACAGTTACCAATCACACTCAGCAACTAAGTCAGCATGTATGTTGCATGAAATGCAATGCTGGGTAACAAAATGCATTCCGGAAGAAGGATGGACACCATCGAGTCAGCCCTAACACCGGCCAAAGTGGGACCATTCCGCTCGGGCGTCTCTTACACCACACAAAAGTAGTCAGATCAGCAGTGAACCCGTAGGTCTGCCATTCCGTCTGCTACTGAGGACCACCGTAGTGTCCTAAATATGGAAATCCGGGTCTTATGACCATTTTGGAATCCACCGAGGTCCGGTATCACGCCGTGTATTAACCTCAAAATGAGTGCATGAATGCAAGTGATTAGCCAAACAACGTCTCCGACCTCACCCGACACGTCGCCACGTGTTCTAGATAACTTAAAGTCTCTAAAAGAATACCCTAAGGTAAATGTCGATTCTGCGACAAAATACAATTAATCATAAACAAAAGAGTGCAACCACTCACGACAACTCTTCGAGTCATCAATGCTCTCACGAAGTCTCACGCTTCTGTGGAGTCTCACACATTCACAAAGTCTCACGCTTCAGTGAAGTTTTATGCTTTCACAAGGTCTCACGCCTCAGTGAATTTACACACTTGCACGAAGTCTCACGCTTCAATGAAGTTTCATGCTGTTCACGAGGTCTCACGCCTCAGTGAAGATCCATGCTTTCCACAAGGTCTCACGCCTCAGTGGAGTATCACGCATTCACAAGGTCTCACACCTCCGTGAAGCTTCTCGGCTCATCCCTTGGATGGCTAAACAAACTGCTCCCAGAGCGAATGAGTATCAACATACCCAGAACTCGCAATCTTCTCAACACTTGGATCCGACGACACTTCTCGTTCTCCAAAACTAAACTTCAATCCAAAGCTTGCATCCGAGATTGTTATCTTTATTTAAAGGTTTAGAGGTTGTTTAATATCTTATGAATTTTCTTTGTAAAAATAGCTCCTTTTTAGTCTTATCGTATTCCCTATGAGTTTCAAAGTTCCCATAATCCCAAGTAATTCCCTGAGAAGGTCTCGATCCATTGGAGCATGACAAGGTCCGAACTCCGTTCGTCCTTTTAAAACTCTCTCAAAATCTCATAAAAATTTGGCATGACCTGCCCGTAAACCTCACTCTTCAGAATCTCAGGTACAAGTGGAATAGCATAAATAAAACAGCTCAGTCAAAAGCATAAACAGCATATTCCAACACATCCTAAGTTAACCATGTAGCACATAGCATGTGAATCACTTAGCACACAATATCATGGCATCAATTACTCAACAAGGTCGGCCGAAGCCTCAGAGAACAATTCAGACATTTAGCAATTAAGTGCATAACACATAAATCAAGTCGAACTTGTCGACACCTAAAGCATTATCTAGTAATTCAGAGAGTAGCCCTCACCAGTGGGTCTTCCAGCTTCTTCCTCAAAATGTTCTTCAAGCTCTTCTCCTTGATCTCTGGGAATCTCCTCAAACGAACCTTAAGCAAAAATCACAGAAATCCACACCAAGAGTCAGAAACTCAGCAATCAAAGAGTCCTAGGGTTACACGGTACACTACTACCTCCGTGGTACGACAATCTAACGCGTTAAGACAAGTTTTCGAAAAATCGGATTCTCCCCCCCCCCTTGATATAGCTCTCGGCCACTTCCTTTAATTGGGAGGGTCGATTTTTCTTCGATCAAACTTGGTTCCTAGGTTAACATAAGCCGTAACTAAGACGGTTCTAGGCTCGGAAAAATTTTCGGATCGAAAACTGATATAGGGGTAGTTTGGTCATTATTTTTAGCTCAAAATTTCAAAATTGGATTTTTGAAAAACAAATTGGATGGGGACGTCCACAACGACGTTTATGACGACAAATCCTACTAGCACTAAGCCAAGTCGATAGATTAGAGCGTAAAGGTTGCGACTTTGCCGAGAAATGGGTATTTAAGGTAGAAATTGATCCCGGCGGCATTTCGTCGACATTCGACAAAATCTAATCCGCAGAACACGCTCAGGAGCATGCAGGGAAGAAGTTTAGACACTGAAATCAGCGTATTTGAACAGTTTTTCAAAAACCTCAAAATTTTGAACTCAGAAAGTCGTAGGAGAAGTGGACAGAAACGACGATTCGAAGGAGAGTATAGTTTACCTACCTCGAGGTCTTCGATTAGTGACGATCGGTGAAGCAAACGGGCAAGAAACGACGAAGATCCGGCTCTCTCTCTCTCTCTCTAGGTGCTCGCGGGTTTGGGGAGGGGAAATGGGTATTTTTTTTGCAAAAAATCTAATTTTCAAGCTATTTATAGGTTTTGGAAAAAGCGGAAAAAAGATTTTTTTGCGATTCCGATTTTTCCTGCGCGTTCCTCTGCGCATTCTAAGATAGGTTCTGGCGACAGAATTCCAGAACTCAAAACAGGATTCTTGGAATTAAACCAAAAGATCCAAAATCGGCATAAGTCGGTGTAAGTCGGATTATCCCGAAAAACTACTTTTTGCAGTGATCGTCGGATGAGAAAACTTCCTTCTGAAGAAAGATTAGGAATGATGAGAGAAATAGGAGAATGCGGGTGGAATCTTCTTTTGCAGCTCCGAATAGAAAAAGTCTTCATCGTCTGTCGATCTTAGGTTTTCTCGAACTATCAGGGATTCCGTTTCGGCAAACTTCCGAGAATTGGAATTTGACGTTCGTACTTTCCAGGATTTCGCATCGAAATGATTGTTTAAGGAAGGAAAAGAGTGTAAGACCCAAGTTTTTAAGCTTAGGATCAGTGGAAGAGATTTCCATTTACGATTAGGGTTGATGTATTGTGAAGGGAAACCTGAACTAGAGTTTACCAAATGAAATAAATTTATGAAGGAGAAAGTTCAGGAAAAGTCAAAGGATTACATCATGATCGATAAAAGTTATAGCACGATCGTTATACGCTTAAACCTAGGTCAGAAACCCTAGTATATAGCTGATTTTCACTTTTAGGCACGACGGAAGTTAATTCCAAAAATCTTCAGAGAAATGTTAGAACTTCTCTTTTTCCATATATCACAATCATTTCGAGGCGAAACTCTAGGATCTACGAACGTCCGATTCCAATCATCGGAAGTTTGCCGAAACCGAATCCCTGGTATTTCAAAACCCTAGAATTTCTCGACAATAAAGACTTTATCTATTCAGAGCTTCAAATGGATATTCTACACGCGTACACCCATTTCTCTTGATGATTTCAATCTTTCTTCAGAAGGAAGTTTTCCATTCCGACATTCGATGCAAAAAGCAACTTATCGGGTAAAATAGTTTTACACCGACTTTGCACCGACTTTGCATTAGTTGCCAAAAATACAAGGAGACATCTTCTTAGCTTAGGAATTCCTTTGCCAAAACCTATCTTAGAATTCATGGAGAATGATGCCGGAAAAATCAGATTCGCGAAACTTTCATTTTCCCGCGAATTACCATTTTCTATATATAGCAAGCAAGTGAGAAAAAAACACAACTCCTCCATTTTCCCTCTCAAGGCCGCGAGTTCATCAAGGAAGAAGGAGAAGAAGATTTTGTTCAATCCTTGCTTGATCGTTGATTAATCAGTTGCTGCTTCAAGGTTTCGAGGTATAGTCGCTAATCCTTACCTCCGATCGCTTTTTCCATAGCTTTTCTGTAGAGTTTTCTGAGCTGATAGTTTATGAGTTTTTGCAAAACTATCCCGAATCTTTCATTTCTGATTCTAAACCTCTTCCTTATGCGCCCAAGATCACTTCTGCCGGGTTAGATTTTCCGTTATGTCGCCGGAATTCTGCCGGAATCAATTTGAGCCTAAAATACCCATTTTTGGAGTTTTTGAGGTAAAGCTTCAACCTTTAGGCTAAAAACTATCGCCTTAGCTTAGTGTTAGTAGGATTAGTTGTCATAAACGTCGTTGGTGACGTCCCTGCAAAATTTTATTTTTGGGATTTCAGTTTTGAAAATCCTAAGTTAAAAATCATGACCAAAATACCCCTGCGACAGTTTTTGATCCGATAATTTTTCCGAGTTCAGAATACCCTTAGTTACGGCTTATGAAAGCATAGGAACCAAGTTTGATCGAAGAAAAATCGAACCCCACAATTAACCAAAGTGGCCGAGCCCTATTAGGGGGAAGGAGGAAAATTTCCTTTTCCGAAAACTTGTCTTTTCGCGCTAGATTATCGTACCTCGGAGTATGTATTGCTTCGTGTAACCTTAGTAAGTATCGATAGCTTAGTTTTCGATAGATTCTGATAGTATTTCTGTGACTTTGCTTTAAAGGAACTTTTGAGGAATTTCCTGAGGAGCAACGCTTTGCTTGTGAGGAAGAGTTAGAAGATAATCCTGGAGAATCTGCAGGTGAGGGCTTCTCACTGAATCTCTAGTTAATGCTTAGGGTCGATGTTTCGACATTGTTTACTGTTTATGCACTGGAATTGTGTGTGATTGGAAAATGTTTTCTGAGGCTTCGGCTGACAATGTAGATGATTCATCTACTGAATGTTTTTGAGATTGTCTTACATGCTATGTGCTATGTGTGTAATCTAGGATGTGTGGTGCATGCTTTATATGCTAAGTGCTAAGTGTTTATGATGCGATTTATTGATATATGACATGTTGTTGATTGTGATGATTTAAATATGCTCTGTACTGGAATCTTAGATTCTGAATGGTGAGATTAGCGGGCAGGTCATGCCGATTTTATTTTGAGAGTTTGGAGAAAGTTTGATAGGACGAACGAGGTTCGGGCCTTAATTTTGTTTAGTGGATCGAGACCTCCTCTGGAAGCGACTTGGGATTGGGAGACCCTGCAAATGTATAAGACTTGCGATAAGACAAAAGGGAATCTATTTAATAAAGAAAATTCATAAGACCTTAAATAACCTCAAAATCTTTAAGTAATGATAACAACCTCGAAGGAAGGCATTGGAAGTCAAATCATAGTTTTGGAAAAGCGAGGAGTGTCGTCGGATCCAAGTGTTGAGGAGTTTGGTAAGTTCTGAGTATGTTGGTACTCCTTCGCTCGTTGAGCAGTTTGATAGCCATCCAAGGGATGAGCCGAGAAGCTTCACTGAGGCGTGAGACCTTGTGAATGCGGGATACTCCACTGAGGCGTGAGACCTTGTGGAAAGCATGGAACTCCACTGAGGCGTGAGACCTTGTGAGAGCATGAAACTTCACTGAAGCGTGAGACTTCGTGAGAGCATTGGTGACCCGAAGAGTCATCGTGAGTGGTTGCACCCATGCATATACGCGATGAAGTGCCAAGCAGAGTACTTCGGTATAGCAGGAAGTAACGATCAGCCATGCAGAGTTGGATCGGTCCTGACTATACCTGGCACAACAGGAGGTAACGATCATCCATGTAGAGTTGTATCGTGCCTGTTGATGTTCGGCATAGCAAGCAGAAATGGTCAAACCATGTAGAGTTTGTACCGTCTTGACTATAGCCAAAGGTGATAAGCGACGCCCGAGCAGAAATGGTTAAACACGAGGCTAGTGTTACGACCGTCTCGAGGTGCCCAGCCTATAAGTGCCAATACCTTTGGTTTGTCCCGTCGCCAAGCAGAGTGACGTTGTTGTTTTGTTCCGTCGCCAAGCAGAGTGACGTTGTTGTTTTGTTCCATCGCCAAGCAGAGTGACGTTGTTGTTTTGTTCCGTCGCCAAGCAGAGTGACGTTGTTGTTTTGTTCCGTCGCCAAGCAGAGTGACGTTGTCGGTTTGTTCCGTCGCCAAGCAGAGTGACGTTATTCGGGTTTTATGCTGATCTGACTACATGATGATGTTGGAGTAAGAGGCATCACGGGCCGAAATGGTCCCACCGTGGCTGGTGTTAGGACTGATCCGATGATGTCCATCTGTTCCGGATTGCATATTGGTTGACTGGGTTAACCTGCATATCATTTCATGCAACATGCATACTGACATAGTTGATGAGTGTGTTTGATACTTGTTAGTTCTACTTGATGCATGTTAACTGTGATTTACAATCGTTATATTCTTTGTGGAAATATGCAACCGTAGGATGTTATCCCTAGTTATAAGCCTAAGTGGCTACTATCTTATTTATATTTAATGGTGCTATTATTTACATAATTCTTTGGAGTTGACCCTCGCGTCTTCTGTGTGCTTTGGCGAACAAACGCCCTTTGTCAGATGTCTTTGGCGGGCTGATTCATGATGGTTCATCCTTTGGGAGGAACTAGGGTTGAGATGCGGGAACTGGAGCGTATCGCGGTAGCGAGAGGAGGACGGATGGTGTACATAGACTAGGTCGTTCTGGATTCAGATTCGGGCGACGATCATGCTAGCATGTAGGTTTTAGTGCTGGTGTGAGCTCCTCGAGATGGGATTAGTGTAGGAGTAGAGTCTTAGCTCTGAACATCATTTGTTTTCTTTGGGGACAGGGTAGTTTCCCACCTATAGCTTTTTGTGTGGTTCTTTACGAGAATCACAGAGAGTTGGTTGGACTTAGGAGGTCTTGCTTCAGGCCGATGGGCCAGCTTATTCTCAGTTTTGAGGGATGGTGTTGCGGACACTTGACCTTTCTTGTGGATTGTACCTTTTGCCTTCGGGCGTTACACTTTTCTTTCCGTCACTGGAGGTTTACCCGTGACGAGGTTACTACTACAGCGGGGGCTGTTTATATATTGTATATTGGTTCTGATTATTGTTATTGTTGGGTTTTATTTAATTCAGTCTTGTCTTAGTTATTATTAAAAAAAAAAAATATCTACGTTTTTCCGCATTAAGTTTATTTTTTTTACTAAAGTGACGCCACCGAAATCGGGGTGTTACAAAGAGAAGTTCTAACATTTCTCTGAGGATTTTTGGAATTAGTTTCCATCGTGTCCTAAAGCGTAAATTAACTATTCACTAATACCTTTGACCTAGGATCAAGCGTATGTTAGTCGTGCTATAACTCTTATCGGTTTTTCGATAAATTCTTGGACTTTTCCTGAACCTTTTTCCTTCCCAAATTTATCTTAATCAAATAACTCTTTTATTTTATTCACTTATCCAAAGCGTTAAAACTTGGGCCTTACATTACTACCCTCCAAAAAGAAAGTTTCGACCTCGAAACTTAAGGGTCAGTAAAAAGTTCTGGATACTGTTCCTTGATCTTTTCCTTCAGCTCCCACGTCGCATCGCCGGTGTCCTTGTTCCAAATAACCTTCACTAACTCGATCTCTTTTCCCCTCAACTGCTTTATCCTTGTGTCACCAATGCTGATTGGCGGTGTCTCGAAAGACAAGTTATCCTTCAACTCAATGTCATCCAGCTCGATGACGTGCGTCGGATCAGCAATGTACTTCCGCAGTTGTGACACATGGAATACATCGTGAACGTTTGATAGAAAAGGCGGTAGTGCGATCTGATAAGCTACCGGTCCTACACGACGAGTAATCTGATAAGGTCCAATGAACTTTGGCGTCAGCTTTCTTGACTTGATTGCTCGACCAACTCCTGTAGTCTGGGTAACTCGCAGAAACACATGATCTCCTTCTTCGAATTCCAGGGTTCTGCGCCTTTGATCTGCATAGCTCTTCTGTCTACTCTGAGAAGCCTTCATCTTCTCTCTGATCTGTTTAATCTTCTCAGTTGTCTGTTGCAGAAGTTCCGGTCCTACTAACAAATTCTCTCCATCTTGATACCAACATAAAGGTGTTCTACACTGGCGGCCATACAATGCCTCATACGGTGCCATACCTATGGTCGTATGAAAACTGTTGTTATATGTGAATTCAATCAGTGGCAATAGGGTATCCCAACTGCCCTTGTTGTCTAACACGCAAGCTCGTAGCAAATCCTCCAATGATTGGATAGTTCTCTCAGTTTGCCCATCAGTCTGTGGATGATAAGCAGAACTTAATCTCAGCCTCGTTCCCAAAGCCTCATGAAGAGCTCCCCACAAATGTGAAGTAAACTTCGGGTCTCTATCGGAAACGATACTTGTTGGCACTCCATGAAGTCGCACGATCTCAGCTATATAAATCTCTAATAGCTTATCCACGTTGTACGTAGTTCTCACAGGTATGAAATGAGCCGACTTAGTCAATCGATCCACGACTACCCAAATCGAATCATATCCTTTTTGAGTTCTTGGTAATGCCACGACAAAATCCATCGATATGCTATCCCATTTCCATTGAGGTACATCCAAGCTTTGTAGCATACCCGCAGATTTCTGATGTTCCACCTTCGCCTTTTGAAAGGTTAAACATGCAGCTACATATTCTGCCACTTGTCTTTTCATTCCTGGCCACCAAAAATTCACCTTCAAGTCCTGATGCATCTTTTTCATTCCAGGGTGAATGCTCAACTTACTTTTGTGACCTTCGTCCATTATCAACCTCCTTAAGTCAGGGTTGTTAGGTACGCAAACTCTACCCTTACACCGTAGGATATTGTCACTTCCTACCTTGAATTCCGGGTCCTTACCCTGAATTACCAAATTCCTTTTTCCGAGTAAAAATTCATCTTGTAACTGTTGGTCTCGGATTTCTTCCATCAATCCATTGGTAATCCTGATCATCCCGAACCTCAGTTCTCCCTCAGATACTCTTACGTCCAAACTCAAATCTCGGAATTGTTCCAGCAGTTGCAGCTCCTTCACCATCATTGACGAGATATGCATCTTCCTGCTCAATGCATCAGCAACAACATTAGCTTTTCCAGGATGGTAATTTAAGGTAAAATCGTAATCCTTGAGAAACTCCATCCAACGTCGTTGTCTCATGTTCAACTCCTTCTGGTCGAACAAGTACTTCAAGCTCTTGTGATCACTAAATATGGTGAAATTGCATCCATATAAGTGATGTCTCCAGATCTTCAACGAAAACACAATGGCAGCAAGTTCTAAGTCATGAGTCGGATAGTTCTTCTCATGAGTCTTCAGTTGTCGTGAAGCATAAGCCACCACCTTCCGATGCTGCATCAGCACACATCCCAAACCTTGATGCGAAGCATCACAGTACACTTCATACGGTTCCTCTGGTTGCGGTAAGACGAGTACAGGTGACGTCGTCAAACGTTCCTTCATTGTCTGAAAGCTAGTTTCGCACGCTTCGGTCCATGCAAAAGGTTGATCCTTTCTCGTAAGTTGAGTCAAGGGTCCAACGATCTTGGCGAAATTCTCAATGAAGCGACGATAGTATCCCGCCAAACCGACAAAACTCCTGATCTCAGTCACGGTCTTTGGCCGTTCCCATGACAACACCGTCTCTACCTTTGCTGGATCCACAGCTATACCTTCTTTAGAGATCACATGGCCCAAGAATTTTACCTCTTCGAGCCAAAATTCACACTTAGAAGGGTTGGCGTACAGCTTTGTCTCTCTCAACACTTGTAAAACCTGACGCAAGTGCCCTTCATGATCTTCAGCGTTCTTTGAGTAGATCAGAATGTCGTCGATAAACACCACGACGAATCGATCCAAGAACGGATGGAATGTCCTGTTCATGTAATCCATGAAGATAGCAGGTGCGTTTGTCACCCCAAATTGCATCACTAGATACTCATAGTGTCCATAACGAGTCCGGAATGCCGTCTTCTGGATATCCTCAGTCTTTACTCTGATCTGATGGTAACCCGACTTCAGGTCTATCTTTGAGAATATCGCAGCTCCTCGTAGTTGATCCATCAAATCATCAATTCTAGGTAGCGGATACCTATTCTTGACGGTCACTTTGTTCAGTTGTCGATAGTCGACACAAAGTCTAGATTTCCCATCCTTCTTTTTCACCAATAAGACGGGTGCTCCCCAAGGTGAAACGCTTGGTCGGATGAATCCCTTCGACAGAAGATCCTCAAGTTGAGACTTCAACTCCACCAATTCCGCAGGTGCCATCCGATATGGTGCAATCGAAATCGGTCCTGTTCCCGGTACGATGTCAATAGCAAATTCAATGTCGCGTACAGGCGGCAAACCAGGTACATCGCCAGGAAAAACATCCGCGAAGTCTCTCACAACTAGAATATTACTCACTTCCGGATTCCCTTTGCTCTCCAAATTTAACAAAACTGAATACTCTTGAGATCCTTCATTCAGAGAGACGCTGATCTGATTGGCGAATAAATACTCGGAAAGATCCGAGTCGGAAAATACCACTCTCTTTCGGCTGCAGTCCAGAAGACAATGATAGTGGGACAACCAGTCCATCCCTAGGATAACATCTAGGTTCTTGAGAGTTAGGCACACTAGGTTAGCATGGTAAACTTTATCCCTATAGGTTACTGGGCAATACATGCATGCAGTATTGGCAAGCAGAGTTTTGGCAGGTGTGGTAACTATAAGATCGAAACTCAAAGTAGTAACGGGAAGTTTTAATCTAGCAGCACATTCCCTAGAGATAAAAGAGTGCGTTGCTCCGGAATCGAAAAGTACAGCTAGGAGATTACCGTCAATCTCGCAGTCTCCCCTGATCAGACCATCAACCCCTTCAGCTTCTTCACCATCCATGGTGTAGACTCTTGCCTTGGCAGCAGGACGCTTCCCACGAGCAGTGTTAACAGCTGGTTCTGTCTTGGGTGCTCTGCATTGAGCAGCAGTATGCCCCAACTTGTTACAGTTAAAGCATTTGGGCCTCATGTCAGTACAAGCATTGGCATAGTGCCCAGGCTGCCCACATCTGTAACAGGTCATCTCCCTGTTCACAGTCTGACCTCCAGAACCTCCAGCAGTACCCACCATGGGCCTATAAGATCCTGAAGCAATTCCTCTACCTGCAGGACGTTGATACGGCCTCCTGCTCTGAAATCTCCCTCTGCCTTGAAAATTTTGAGAGCCCGACCTCATCGGCCCTCCTGTTCCAACACGGTTCAGTCTCCTGTTCTTCATTATCTCCACCTCAGTGGCTTTCTCAACCAAAGTCTGAAAACGAGTGATTCCCAACGGTTTCACCGAGTCTTCAATATCGGGCCTCAGCCCATTCACAAAGCGCTTGCACATGTAGGGTTCATCGACCCCATTGCGGAAGAATCGAAAGTGCTTGGCCAACGATTCCAGCTTGGCAGCATATTCCGGGATGGACATGCTACCCTGATGAAGTGTCAGGAATTGCGACTCACGCTCGTCCCGAGCACTATCTGGAAAATACTTCTCCAGAAAAGCAGCACGAAACGAAACCCAATTCACTTCCAAGTTGTTTGCTTCCATCATTCCTCTGGCGCCTCTCCACCAGTACTCAGCATCACCCAACAGTAGAAAGGTTGCCATTCCCACCTTGGCCCCCTCAGCAGTCTGTAATACACCGAAGATCTTTTCAATCTCCTGGATCCAGAGATCCGCTTTGTCCGGGTCAGTACCCCCCGAGAACTTAGGTGGATCATGTCTCCTGAAATCATTCAGGCCTCTGTTCTGGTCCATTGTCACTTCCCTCTGGCGTTGGTGCTGATCACGTGCCTCCTCAGCAGCACGCCTCATAGCATTATCGTTTGCCTGTGCAGTCACAGCTTGGGCCATAGTGGCCATCATCTCAGCTAGTTGGTTAGCGTTCACCATGTTCTGCTAAATTAACAAACAGTTAGTGCTCATCATAAGATAGCATCTAATATAACTATACAATATGATTAAGCAATAACTTCAAACAATTCTAAGTGAAAAATCGCTTGGCAGACAATCAATTTTTACTCTTTGCAGAGTCACACAACCTAGCACAGAAGACCTATTCCCCAAGACTCCCAAAAGACTCGACTAAGCTCTGATACCACAATGTAACACCCCGATTTCGGTGGCGTCACTTTAGTAACCAAAAGAAATACTTAAGCGGAAAAAACGTGAATTATTTTTTTTCGACAATATAACTAAAGACAGAAAGCAATAAACTTCCCAACAAAAGATAAAAGAAACTACTATACAACTAGATATACATGCCTCGCTAAATACAACCACGTCACGAGTAACCTCCAGTGACGGGTGACAGAAAGAGAGTAACGCCCGAAGGCAATATGTACAGTCCAAGGTAAAAATACTGTGTCCGCAACACTAAACCTCAAAATCTGAGAACAAGTTGGCCCAGCGGCCTAAGAAAAGACCCCCTAAATCCAACCAGCTCTCTGTGATCTCCATAGGAAACCACACAAAAAGCTACCGGTAGGAAACTACCCTGTCCCCAAAACTGAAGCATGACGGTCAGAGCATCGACACTACTCCTACACTAATACCTACCCGAGGAGCCCACACTAGCACTCGATCCTACATGCTAGCGCGGTCGTCATCCGAATCTGCATCCAGGACGACTAAGTCGACATACTCAACACTGCCCTCTCTGTCCACCCTAATGCGCTCCTGCACTGGCCTCTCGGGCTCGGGGCCCGGAACGAGATCCGCGACGACAGCAGCAGCAGTAGACGGACTAGACTCCGTCGAAGCCCCACCTACTGGCACCTCCTCAGAGGGGTCCTCATCATCCGAAGGGGATGGTGGCGGTGGAGGTCCTCCCAAGCCGGGTCCACAGTGTACACCTGGAGGCAGGTTGAAGCTCACTATGTGCCTCCTCATCACCCCCTCCGTCAAGCGTCCGAATCGGTCGACACGGTCCTCCATGACCCGACCGGTGTAGGTCGCACGGTGGCCCTCGGGATCGACCACCCATGCACCTGGGTCGTCTTGATCAAGCATCTCGTACCTGGTCCCCCCCGAGGGGCTGACCATGGTAAACCAATCCCCCATACTCATCTGACAAATGGCGTAGTCCGCCCAAACACACACAGCAGCCGCGAGGGTCAACTCCAGAGAATTATATAATTAATAAAACCAGATATAATTATAGGATAATAAATACTTGCCTCTCAGGCTTATAAGTTTTGGGATAGCTTCCTAGGGTTGCATGTATCACAATGAATATAAAGAACCATAAAAACAAGTAGCATGCCTCAAAAATAGGATAAACAGTTACCAATCACACTCAGCAACTAAGTCAGCATGTATGTTGCATGAAATGCAATGCTGGGTAACAAAATGCATTCCGGAAGAAGGATGGACACCATCGAGTCAGCCCTAACACCGGCCAAAGTGGGACCATTCCGCTCGGGCGTCTCTTACACCACACAAAAGTAGTCAGATCAGCAGTGAACCCGTAGGTCTGCCATTCCGTCTGCTACTGAGGACCACCGTAGTGTCCTAAATATGGAAATCCGGGTCTTATGACCATTTTGGAATCCACCGAGGTCCGGTATCACGCCGTGTATTAACCTCAAAATGAGTGCATGAATGCAAGTGATTAGCCAAACAACGTCTCCGACCTCACCCGACACGTCGCCACGTGTTCTAGATAACTTAAAGTCTCTAAAAGAATACCCTAAGGTAAATGTCGATTCTGCGACAAAATACAATTAATCATAAACAAAAGAGTGCAACCACTCACGACAACTCTTCGAGTCATCAATGCTCTCACGAAGTCTCACGCTTCTGTGGAGTCTCACACATTCACAAAGTCTCACGCTTCAGTGAAGTTTTATGCTTTCACAAGGTCTCACGCCTCAGTGAATTTACACACTTGCACGAAGTCTCACGCTTCAATGAAGTTTCATGCTGTTCACGAGGTCTCACGCCTCAGTGAAGATCCATGCTTTCCACAAGGTCTCACGCCTCAGTGGAGTATCACGCATTCACAAGGTCTCACACCTCCGTGAAGCTTCTCGGCTCATCCCTTGGATGGCTAAACAAACTGCTCCCAGAGCGAATGAGTATCAACATACCCAGAACTCGCAATCTTCTCAACACTTGGATCCGACGACACTTCTCGTTCTCCAAAACTAAACTTCAATCCAAAGCTTGCATCCGAGATTGTTATCTTTATTTAAAGGTTTAGAGGTTGTTTAATATCTTATGAATTTTCTTTGTAAAAATAGCTCCTTTTTAGTCTTATCGTATTCCCTATGAGTTTCAAAGTTCCCATAATCCCAAGTAATTCCCTGAGAAGGTCTCGATCCATTGGAGCATGACAAGGTCCGAACTCCGTTCGTCCTTTTAAAACTCTCTCAAAATCTCATAAAAATTTGGCATGACCTGCCCGTAAACCTCACTCTTCAGAATCTCAGGTACAAGTGGAATAGCATAAATAAAACAGCTCAGTCAAAAGCATAAACAGCATATTCCAACACATCCTAAGTTAACCATGTAGCACATAGCATGTGAATCACTTAGCACACAATATCATGGCATCAATTACTCAACAAGGTCGGCCGAAGCCTCAGAGAACAATTCAGACATTTAGCAATTAAGTGCATAACACATAAATCAAGTCGAACTTGTCGACACCTAAAGCATTATCTAGTAATTCAGAGAGTAGCCCTCACCAGTGGGTCTTCCAGCTTCTTCCTCAAAATGTTCTTCAAGCTCTTCTCCTTGATCTCTGGGAATCTCCTCAAACGAACCTTAAGCAAAAATCACAGAAATCCACACCAAGAGTCAGAAACTCAGCAATCAAAGAGTCCTAGGGTTACACGGTACACTACTACCTCCGTGGTACGACAATCTAACGCGTTAAGACAAGTTTTCGAAAAATCGGATTCTCCCCCCCCCCCCTTGATATAGCTCTCGGCCACTTCCTTTAATTGGGAGGGTCGATTTTTCTTCGATCAAACTTGGTTCCTAGGTTAACATAAGCCGTAACTAAGACGGTTCTAGGCTCGGAAAAATTTTCGGATCGAAAACTGATATAGGGGTAGTTTGGTCATTATTTTTAGCTCAAAATTTCAAAATTGGATTTTTGAAAAACAAATTGGATGGGGACGTCCACAACGACGTTTATGACGACAAATCCTACTAGCACTAAGCCAAGTCGATAGATTAGAGCGTAAAGGTTGCGACTTTGCCGAGAAATGGGTATTTAAGGTAGAAATTGATCCCGGCGGCATTTCGTCGACATTCGACAAAATCTAATCCGCAGAACACGCTCAGGAGCATGCAGGGAAGAAGTTTAGACACTGAAATCAGCGTATTTGAACAGTTTTTCAAAAACCTCAAAATTTTGAACTCAGAAAGTCGTAGGAGAAGTGGACAGAAACGACGATTCGAAGGAGAGTATAGTTTACCTACCTCGAGGTCTTCGATTAGTGACGATCGGTGAAGCAAACGGGCAAGAAACGACGAAGATCCGGATCTCTCTCTCTCTCTCTAGGTGCTCGCGGGCTTGGGGAGGGGAAATGGGTATTTTTTTTGCAAAAAATCTAATTTTCAAGCTATTTATAGGTTTTGGAAAAAGCGGAAAAAAGATTTTTTTGCGATTCCGATTTTTCCTGCGCGTTCCTCTGCGCATTCTAAGATAGGTTCTGGCGACAGAATTCCAGAACTCAAAACAGGATTCTTGGAATTAAACCAAAAGATCCAAAATCGGCATAAGTCGGTGTAAGTCGGATTATCCCGAAAAACTACTTTTTGCAGTGATCGTCGGATGAGAAAACTTCCTTCTGAAGAAAGATTAGGAATGATGAGAGAAATAGGAGGACAGCGGGTGGAATCTTCTTTTGCAGCTCCGAATAGAAAAAGTCTTCATCGTCTGTCGATCTTAGGTTTTCTCGAACTATCAGGGATTCCGTTTCGGCAAACTTCCGAGAATTGGAATTTGACGTTCGTACTTTCCAGGATTTCGCATCGAAATGATTGTTTAAGGACGGAAAAGAGAAGTTCTAACATTTCTCTGAGGATTTTTGGAATTAGTTTCCATCGTGTCCTAAAGCGTAAATTAACTATTCACTAATACCTTTGACCTAGGATCAAGCGTATGTTAGTCGTGCTATAACTCTTATCGGTTTTTCGATAAATTCTTGGACTTTTCCTGAACCTTTTTCCTTCCCAAATTTATCTTAATCAAATAACTCTTTTATTTTATTCACTTATCCAAAGCGTTAAAACTTGGGCCTTACATCAATTATATTATATATATGAATTGACATGCAATATTTAATTGGTGTGACGAGTGACACAGACGTATTATTTATATTCATCACTTCCTCTCTTCTCTTGTTTTTTCTATCATTTAATTTTGGTGAAGTTGGGTGTCTACTAAATATTTTTCATTTAGGTAATAAGCACCACAGACAAGCAAGCCTACAATATTTACAAACCCTTCAGCCATTTGCAAAACACCTCAATTGTAGGGTCCTCAAAAGGGTGGTTAATCCTCAGATCCGATCAAGATCTCTTCATCCTCAACCTTTTTTCGAAGCTTCGCCTTAACCTCCCTCCAATTAGAACGATGCCGTGTTTTCTCTGTTCAAAGGGTGATGAGTGCTTTGGCATGCACACACCCTTAGCTTTCACAATTTCCATGTGTCCCAATATGAACCCCACCTTGGTCGCAGTGGTCACTTACAAGGGAGACCTTGGGTGCTGCAAGGTGGGAGACACTACATGGAAAGGTTATCACACAAGTGACAAGTTCTACTCCAACGTGGCTTTTCATGATAACAAACTTTATGCTGTGGAGCGAGGTGGTTTGAAGGTGAACATGTTCAAGTATGATGCGGGAGTGCTTGTTCATGTTAGTTGAGAATTTTTCATATTTCATTTAAATATAGTATTAAGTAATAATATATGTGTGTTAAAAAGAAGTATCAGATTGAAATTATTGTATTTAAGAATAGTATCTTTAGCAATACCTTTCAATTAGGTATTAGTAATAAATTTATTTGATTAGAATTAAAATGTTTGATAAACAAGTTTATAGTTGGTAGCTTATAGCTTATCATATTTTATAATACTTTTAACGTTAAATAACTTAATACATCTTCTTCTACCCATTTTTTTCTGAACAACATATATTATATTTTACTATTGTATAATTTATGTTAACTATTACACTATTTATAATGATTTATTTTAAATTTAACGAATTAACTCAAATAAGAAATTAGTAATCATTTAAAAACAAATAAGTCATTTTATTTACAGTTATATCAAAGGTATATGTAAATATTGTATTCCCCATTTTTTTAATACATCTCCAATGACCTTTCTAGACTTCTTTAACGTATGATAATTGTTCACTCCCCTTACTATTTTTGTTGGTTCCTTCTTTGCAGGTTGGTAGTGTGGAATCCACTAACCCAATTGAACATATTCCTAATATGTCAAGACCCATTAGGTCCTATTGCATGACCATTTACTTGGTGGAGTGCGAAGGGAAGGTTTTTGTTGTGAAGAGATTCTCCGATGACACCAAATTTCATACACCAACTATAAACTTTCTTATTTTTGCGGTGGAAGAAAACTGCACCATCCCTCAGTTGGTGAAGGTGGATAATTTAAATGATCATGTTTTGTTTGTGGCTAACCTCAACATAGAATGTCTTGATGCGAAGTATTGTCCAAAGTTCCAGCGTGGCAGCGTGTACTTCACTTGCAACTCTGAAAATTCCTTCACTACTGAAGTAGGAGTGTTTTCAATTTCAGATAGAACTATAGATAAGATTCCTCTCACTAATCCTCCGATGCAATCTCCAACTTCAATTTGGATGATGCCTAGGTTTTCATTTGAATGTGATTGTGAAGTGTGCATCTCTGCACCGTGGTTTAAGCCTAGGGTGTTGAGGAAAAAACATATAAGTAAAACTAGTGTTGCATGAGTAGTGTTTGGATCTTCTGGTAGAGTGATCTTCACAAAGTTATAATACATTTTTACTTGCATGTTCTATTTTACTAGCAAATAATCTTACAATATTTTGCTCACTTATAAATTTGTTGAGTTCATTACATGGTTTAAAATACGAACGTGAATTCGTGATGGGAGCGAACAATTAGTAGTTCAAGATGCGAATAAAAGGTATAAAACTAGTCTTAGATACATTATAAGTAAGGATGTCAAATGGATCAATTAACTCAATATCCATCCAATCTATCCACAATGAATTACATCCAACTATAAAATGAAAATTAAATGGATAGATAATAACCCATCCACTAAGGTTATTGGATAGATAATGACTCGTCCATAATTTTTTGAAATTTATTTGACTCGTTAACATAAACAAATGGATTGTTGATCATAAATTATGGGTTAAACAAATTAAATAGGTAGTAAAATTTTAAAATAATTCCTCGTGAGTTTCTGCAATTTTTTTTAAAGTGTCTCTCTCTCTATTTCTCCTCTATCCTACAGTTGCATCTAGCACAGTGATTGCACGGAATATTTTGTTAGTCCGTAGAAGGAAAAATATCATGATCATTGGTTGGAAAAAAATTATAAAACATATTCAATCATTAATGAAATTGGAGTGTATTTTATATTTGTTATTATACGCAATGAAAAAAATTATTCTTATATCCTAAAAATAATATTTTTATTCTTATTATTAATCTCCTTTCAAATGTAATGGAATTGAAAAATCTGCACATTCCTTTCATTACTAAAATTTATACTATTTTTCAAGCACATACATATTCTTACTAAAGTCTACCAGAAAGTCATTTTCTTTAAAAAAATTCTACGTTGATTGAATGTACTTCCGTGAGTAAATTATTGTACATATATATATTCAATGGTATATTTTCCTGTGGATTTTGCGTTAACTTTTTACGTACCTAATTTTTGTAAATTTTCTTACAGGAAAATTTATAAGAAAATTTTGCACAAAAAACTCGTAGGAAAATCCGTAGGAAATAAGTATATACTTAGTAGTGTTTGTCTTGTCCAGCTCTTAACCGCACTTTCCTTTTTGGAGAACTTAGTTCTAGTTTTGATCTTTGAGTATAGAATTTTTTTAATACCTTATGCTACCTAGTTTTTTTAAAGCAATTTAATTTTACGCCTCAAATTTAAAATGTTAAGTAATTAATCTTTTTTTTTTAATAAGAAAAAAAACTAACAAATAGAGAATACACGCCTAACACATCGCTATAAAGTAAATACCCAATCTTATCAAAAGGGTTATCAAGGATGGTAAGTGGGATTGAAGACTAGTTCTCATTCCAGCAAGACAATTCACATGCTCATTAGCATATCTCGGAATATAATGAAGACGAACATCCTATCACGCGACATAAGAGAAAGAATATCCATAGCTTACTCAAATACACATGGTGTCTAAACCTGCCATCCTGGAGGGACTCAAAAAATTTTAAACAGCTTGTTTCACATAAAGCCTTATTAATGATCATGGTCTATAGAAATTGGAGGCCATGATTGAGAGCTTGAAATACCGCACTGAGAGAATCCTCCAAATGAGTCCTTACATCGAATCCACAATGCCAATTACTAGCGGAGTTCCGTATTAGTCCACTTATCCCCACAAGGTGAAGAGTGTTTATGAAAGAACTGTTGTAATAATTACTCAAGGAGTAATAATTATATAGTGTTCCAAAATGACAAATGTGTTGCATTTAATGGATTTGAATGAAGTCCCACATAGAAAGTGGAGTAACTATTCAAAGCATTTATATATCATTAAATGCCAACCATTCAACAAAGAGACAAAGAGAGGATATAGTGTCACATGTGCATGGTTTGGTGGTCCCAAGCTTTTATGTCACTTGTTCCATTCACAACCGGCAACACTGGCGTGGGCGTGGGCGTAGAGGAGCTAGTGGCAGCTTGTAGACGGCACGACACTTGAGGCACTTTAGCACGACGGCGACGCGGTTGCCGTAACGTCCGTTTGTTTTTTGCTCGTTTTGAATTTGAACTTTGCGACTGTTGGAACAGACATATCTGTTGGTAACAGACACAATATATGAAGGTCGCAACCTTCTATATTGTTCTATTTTTTTGCTTATAAATACAGTGCATGTTCAGAATTCCATACACAATCATATCCTCTGTTTTTTTCCAGAAAACACTTCGCTGCATTTCGAGTTTTCATTAGTCTTGTGCAAACTCGAAGCAAGGCTGATTATCCTGTGTATTCTTGCATCCAAAACTCTAAGATGAAATCAGAGAGTGCTTGAAATACTTTAAGGAAGTGATTTCATCACGATCAAGCCTGTTCATTTTCTAACAATCTTAAAGTAGTTTCAAATGGCTACCGATGCTTCTGTCTCCAGTATCAAAGTGATGAACCAGGATCTTGTCAAACTTGATCGCTTTGATGGAACGAATTTCACTCGCTGGCAAGACAAGATGATTTTTCCTCCTGACTGCACTGAAGATATATTATGTGTTAGACCCTGATCTAACACCAAATTGCTGAACCAAAAGATGATGATTCTGATGAACTTAAGACCGAAAGAAAGAAGCGCAGAGAGGATGAGTTGCTGTGCCGTGGACACATTCTGAACACTCTCTCCGACCGCCTCTATGATCTGTACACAGACACTCAGTCCGCAGTGGAAATATGGAAAGCATTGGAATTCAAATTCAAGGCTGAGGAAGAAGGTACCAAAAAGTTCTTAATATCTAAATATTTCGATTTCAAAATGTTAGATACAAAACCTATTCTGCAACAAGTGCACGAGTTACAGGTTCTCGTAAATAAGATAAAGGCAGTGAAAATAGATATCCCTGAAGCCTTTCAAGTTGGTGCAATCATTGCAAAATTGCCACCTTCCTGGAATGGTTACAGGAAGAAACTGCTGCACAATTCTGAAGACTTCTCTTTGGAGAAAATTCAGAAACACCTTCGAATCGAGGAGGAATCGAAGGTCAGAGACAAGGCTGAGTCTTCTGGTTTCTCTAAGGCAAATACTGTAACTGCAAAAGGCAAGAAAAAGTATGATGGCAAACAGCAACATCCGGACCAAAGAAAGAACATAATAAGTTCAAAAACAACAATGGAACAAAGGTCAA